>NC_056729.1:1751660013-1751724292 GCF_019279795.1 Protopterus annectens
GAATACTGTACATAATTATATCATTGGCTCTAGATGCATAACCTATAATAATTCTACCAGTATTTACCAGACGTCAACCCATTGCAAGATAACCCCAAATCAGCATTGTTTTAGAAATGTTGTCATACGTTTGCTCTATGTCTTGGGAATTACCAGTTGGAACATTTCATTATCTCCATATTCTTTTCCAATGGCTATTTTTCAGCAGAGAGTCAGTTGACTTGCACCCTGACCTGAATCTGAACTGTTTATCATCCATCTTACTTTTTACCACTCTGTATATGTATTAATGGAAACTGTCTAATGAAGTCCATATGAGCCAACATAATCAATTTTTGTTTTATTCATTTTTATCAGTATATGCAGTAATAAAAGACATGTCATTCCACGCCACCGAAGGTCAAGTCTAGCAAGTTGGTTTTGAGTGACTTGTAGAATTTAGTCAAAGAAGAACAAACAGAGGTAGTACATTCTACAGATAAAGGAAGTTGGTAGGCAAATGATTGGCCACCAAAAGTCTCAAGGTGCACCTGTGGAATCACTACAAGCTCCTGTTTATCTGAAAGTAGGGGCTGAACAAGGTAATATTGTACAATCAGATCTGTAAGATAAGAGTGATGGATGTCATGAATGGATATTTAGGTTAACACTAAAACCATGGGCCATGGTCAACTGAACAAGTAGCCAAGGTAGCCTGAGCAGAATAGGCATAGCATGTTGGTAATAAAATGTACTGATAAGTATTTGAGCAGCAGAATTGTGCAAAATTTGCAAAGATTCTCAGTGTTAATAAGTCCTAGGTTCATGCAATTTAGTAGTAGAAAAGGCAGAAAACCATGAATGACAACTGAAAAGTCTGTTTGAGGAAAATGGGGCTAAATTCTTGAACCGTTTCAAAGTTTGAAACAGGATGGATTTATCACAGCAGATCATTCATCCCTTTGTGTGAACGTACTGTCCAGGATTACACTTATGTGATGTAACTCAAATGTGTTGCCACCATAAATTATGTAGTGAGGGAGGGAAGGAGCAGATGATTCCCTCAAGACAGAATGAAAAACCCTGGCCTAGATTTTGGAGGTGCTAAGTTTCATTTTATTAAAACTACACAAAGAATGTGTGGCCTCAAGGTGGTTATGAAGGGAATACACACTTGCTATGTCATCTTTTACAAAGAAGATGCAAAAGTACCAACATATGTATGGTATGCTACTCCCCCTCTTTCTCATGGCATTTCCAAGTGAAACTATATGGACTGCAAACAAACATGGGTATATCATGTAGCCCTAAGATACTCCACACTCAAAAAAGTTTGGGCAAAGAAGTATAATTTTTAATTGAAACCTTCCGAGTCTAGACAGAGATATAGGACATAAATTACTTTAAAACATAGCAGAGATACCCCAGTCTAGTAGTTAGCACATAAAATTAAGGCCATGTGTTGCTAATGAGCTTCCTCTAGTAGTGGGTTTGATTACCTCAACCTTTCTTTGCCAACTGTGTGACCCTGAGCAACTCTATTAACCAAACAGGGCTCTGGAGCAATTTCAGAAATTTGGCTAAGTTCCTAAATGGTCTTTAGGACTACATGCTTAGTAATTACCCATGAGCCTATGTGTATGAATGCAAATGCTAAATCAACAGGCCATGGTCAACTGTATCAAATGCAGCAAAGACAAAGATCCAGTCGGACCAGTACAGTGCAGTATATTATTGCTGCTATCAAACCATTAAAAGCCATTTCTGTACTATGGAAAGTGTAAAACCCAGAAGTAAAAAGATCCATGGCCCTTATAACTGTTAAATAAGTCTCAAATTGCTTATAGACAGCATTGTCAAAAACATTTATTTCAAATGGAAGGTTAAGAGTTTGAGCCGTAATTGTCAAAAACACTAGGAATCAAAAAGTGTTTCTTCTAGACAGGTATGATGTATACCTCTTTCAAGGTTGATGATATAACGCCAAACATCAATGAAAAAAATCACAATCATAAAGACCACTGGACCAACACCATCAAGGCTGAGCAAACTAATGACAATTGACCAGGTTCCAGCCCACAGGTTCTTGGCTGCAAATTTGAGATGACAGACTTGAAAGTGTTATAATTGGAGATATCAAATACTGTCCAAGAAAAAGGACATAAAAAGGGAAGAACTGCTGTATTTTCCACTGGCTGAAATGGTGGTTATTTGGATCTGATAGCAGCAATTTGGTTCAAGAAAAACTGAGCAGATGATTCACATTGTAAAATGATTAAGGCTTTTCCAGTGATAAGACAGGCTAGACTGCATAACGTGGAAAACACTGAAGGAGGCATTCACCAGTGTATCTCCTGAGACAGATTCCCTTCCCCTGTCCTCACAGGAAACCTGATTGGATCTACTTGATAAAGAAGCCCTACAAGTTCCTTTACAGTAAGCTGGCTGATCCAGCTGAGGTGTCCCCCACTTCTAGCAAGGGATCTATTTTGGCTCTGTCCAGGAGCCCCATTCATAGTAGCAGAGAGTAGAATACTCGACTGCTTTGGGAAGAATGCCTATATCACTGCAAACCTGACCTTTGGAACCTTAAACTACCAGACCCAATATGCATAATTACCAACGGTCTGTGCTGAGTAAGATGAGTTCCAAGGTGGGGGGTTGACATAATGGCTAAGGTGTTTACCTGATAGACACAAGGTACAGACTTTGATTCTCACCTTTGAAGGGAAATTGGCTAGGCTTAAAATGACCTGCAAGGGTAGCTAGCCTAGTACTTACCTATGAACCTATGAACACAGCTCATTGGTTAGCCACAATAGATACTTTTTGGACAGAAATGCTGCCATCTTATGAGTGACTTATGACTTGTTTTGGACAGAAATGCTGCCTTCTTATGACTGATTTATAACTTGTACTTGGTTTAGTGTACTTTTAATTCAAGTTTCTCTCTCTACAGTTATATCAGTGTTTGCCATCGTTTGATGTTGTCATCATAAGAGAAAGAAGTCATAATCATTATGAGTGTCATAGCTCCTAGTGCATACAGGGTGAACACAACAAAATGCTAATAGGTTCACTGCCAAGGCCAATGAGTTATTATAGTCACTAGCTATGGCTAAAAGGATCTGAAGGTGTGCAGATAAGAAGTTATCAGAAATAATATGATTAGCTGTTCTAATTGCATTCAGTTATAATGAGGAGGTTTCAGGCCAAAGTGGACAAGGAACTGGCCCAACCAAGAAACTAAGAAGTATATGCAACCATCAAGTCTGATGTCTTTGCATCCTTTAGGAAGATCAAATCTAGAGTATGACCTATTCTGTGGGTTGCAAACATAACAACATGAGGAAATGCAAAGCATTTCATAATACAGGTTAAATATTTGGCTACAGCCACTGACTCATCATTGACCTAGATATTAAAAACATCAAACACAGCTTTAGGTGCTAGTAAACCAAGCCAGAGTCTACAAGACAGGCAGTGGGCAAGGAGAAACCTACAACAAGCATGATTTGGAAGGAGTTGGTCTATCTAGAGGTAATCTTAGTCAGCCCAGTATAACCACAGACAATTACCGGCCCTAGTCCTAACCCGCCAAATTCATCCATGGTGGAATGGGTGAGGTCAGATGGGAACCAAAGTTCTCATCAACTAAAATCTCAGTGATGAAAGCACAGTCTACAATTATGCAGTGGGTCATGCATGAGCACAGACTTGTTGCACTTCAGCATTGCAGTAGTGTATAATGGCTGATGAGAGACCACTGGTGGTCTGATCTCAGTTACTGGCTTCCACTAAAGCAAGAACAGTGAACGGATTCTAGTGCTGAATCACAGGGAAGGAGCAGCAGAGCCAATGACTCGCTAGGAAAATGCTCCTAAAGAAGTTTGATTTGGCCAGCCTACACTTGACACCACAGTGCTTAAAAAAGATGTAGACATCTACACAATTGCAAAGTAGGTGTATAAAGATGTGGCTGGAGATAGATGGATGTAATTCAACCAAGTTACTGAACTTCATGTACCAGCTACAAGCAAAGAAGGCTCTCAACTGTTAGTAGTTTTAAAAGTTTTAATCAATAAAGGTCACTAAAAGCACTAAGTAAAATAAATAAATAAAAAACATGAGTGTAAACAGATTAGGTGCTTTCGGCTGTAATAAACCAAACTTCATCAGAATCAACTATCCAGTGAAATCATTTAAATACCTCTCTCTGCAAATCACACGATCAAAATTAACATAATTAACAGGTCCCAAGAACCTTGATGTAGGGAAAAAATCAACACATAACAAAATATCAACACATAACAAAATATATCACGTCATATGATTTCAGTCTGAAAATACTGCTAATAATTACATGATCATTCAACCTGGGGGGGCTGTGGCATGTATTTTGAGTTGCCACCACAACTCAGAAGCTTGAATCAAGTCTGCTGAAGGGCCTCCCATGGAATTCTTCATAACCTGCTCAAGACCAACAAAAAAAGAAAATTATGTTCAGGATATAAATCAATGTTTAGCGAAATTTTAAGATTTTTTTCTAATGTCCAGAAAGTCCTTGTATATTCATTCCCTCAACTTTCTTTGGGTTTTACCCACATAAAACCCATTACATTTCTGACACAAAGCTAATACACGACCCCCTGAGAATTGCAATTGCAGTGGAATCCTGCATTAATTTGGATCCCATTCACAATGACTTTGTCATTGACCGAAATATACTTACAGTGACTACAAAACCCACATTTGGTAGTTCAAAATTTTTTATGGCTTGTTAAATCACACAATTCACAATGGTGTTCCAAAATATTCTTCAAAGTTCTACCTCTTGTAATCAGAAGAAGGTCTTCCCCCTACTTTTTCAGTAATGTTGAAACAATAAAAATCAAACCAGTTCTTACACATCACATCACATTCTTAATATTATGGTCTTTCAACCAATATTCCATAAAAATATAAATTGTAGTTGCTTCTAACAGTGGAAGTTTGACCAATCATGTCACTTACCGAGTTATAGGAGGTCTTCAATAAAGGCAGGATGTCCATGTTCTCTCTATCTTGTTCACTATTTCATATCTATCCCTAGAAATTAATTGAACAGAGTACCTTCTGGCCAGAAACATATTAGCCAAACATTGACTTTAACAAAAATTCAATATCATCACAAACCATCCTGGTCAAGCATATAGACTGCCCTTTAACTATAACCCATTTTTGATGTTGGGGGTGATGACTTTTATAGTACAAAAAGCTGTTACAGTGGGTGGGTTTCCTATATATACTACTGACAAACATTGCTCTTGATCATTTTTAGATAGTTTAACATCCAAATAATTAATAACCTGTTGAACAAAGGTGTGAGTAAACTTAAGGAATGTTGTAGTGGAATTTAAGTAGTCAATGAAGCCACCAAGTTTGCTACTAGGTCTATCCCAAATAATAAATATGTCATCCAAATATCTGAGATATCATTTTCAGGGCTTAGTAACTGAATTATTAAATACAAACTGTTTTTCCCACTGTATTAGAACAATGTTAGTGAAAATGGGGGTGCAAGAGGCCGCCATTGCCACACCTTTGACCTGTTGGAAGTATTGCCCCTCCAAATACACATAATTGTTTTTGAGTACAGTTTCCATACACACATCTGAAACATAAATCTCACTGTTGCTCAAGTTAGTTGATTCACACAGAAAATCATGAAGTCAAGCCAGGTCAACAGAGTGGGGCATGACATTCAATAACTTCACTACATCAGTGGTGAGAAAAACATAATTCTTAAACTAATCCAGATTTTTGGTCTTCAATAAAAAAATCCCAGGAATCCTGACACAAATAACTGAAGGATTCTAACCATTTTTTCACTTTTAAATCAACATATTTCACCACAGGGTGGGTTTTAGATCTCTTGGCATTGACTATTGATCTCATTGGTGGGACAGTGATGCTTTTCTGTTTTTTCAGAATACTGAAGATACAAGGCACAGTGGGAAACATAAAATGAAAAAAAAAATCATACACCTCTAGGCCTATTATACCCTGGTCAAACAAATCTTGAAATAATTACTCTATCTTCTTATAAGTAACGTGTATCATATTCAAAGAAGTTTCGTCATATAGGTCGCAGTCCAGCAAATATACATTCATTTTGTCTAGATAGTCTTCTATTCATAATAACCACCCCCTCTTTGTCTGGTTTCATTACCCTTAAACTTTTGTTGTTTGCCAGTTCAAATAGCAAGAAACATTCAGAAGAAGTTAAATTCAGATCAGCTGAATACATGTGTTTTTGGCTTTGCAGAAGTCTAAAGTCATATTCCGCCAGCTTCTCAAAAAGTAATAAGGGTAACGATGGGGGGGGGGGGTTGAATGTACTTCTGTAACTCATGGACAAATTGTCACCATAAGCATTCTTATCAAATATTAAACAAAGGTTCAATTTTCTTTAGTAAAGTTTTAGATCAATAAGCAACTTATCAATCCTGTAATTACATGCCAGAACAAATGTAGTTCCCCTACTTAAAAGATTGGCATGTTGCACAACACATTTATAATTACTAAAATTATAAAGAGTGAAGTCAGTTGAGTGCCTTCTTTGCTTGTGGCTGGTACTTGAAGTCCGTTCGGTAACTTGGTGGAACTTGATGTTTTAACTGGTTCCTAGTTTCTGGTTTATTTTATCATAGATGGATGTAAACTGAAAATAAATGATCTAGTGTAATGTATTTAATGTATTTTTCCAGTTAGAGCTATTATATGCATGTTAATGATCACTGATACAAATATAAAACATAAGCAATAAAAATGCTAAACAGAAATAGAGCCATTTCAACAGCTTCTGAATGAAGAAAACCCCTCAGAAACTGTACATCCCAGATACAGCCTACAATGAAAGAAGAGGAGGAGCCTACCCTAGAAAAAATAAGAACAGCACTGAGGAAAATGAAGCCAGGGAAAGAAACAGGCTCAGATGAGGTCACAGTGATATGATAAGGGTGTTGGATGAAATAGAGGAGAAATGGCTGCTGAGGGTACTCATAGTAGTACAAAGGGAAAGGTGTATCTTAGATGAGAATAAGCACACTAGTGCCAGTGTTCAAGAACAAAGGGGATATCACAGTTATGGGCAATACAGAGGTATCTAACTCCTGTCACACTGCATGGAAGTTCTAGAGAGGGTGACTGATAAATGAATACACAGAGTAGTGGAAAGTAAGATGGGACATGAGCACTAACCAAATATTACACTACAGTTTATTTACTGGTTACATTCCTAAGTTTTCTGATTAAGGGAAGCTTCTGAAGTAACATAAGCCTCACAGAAAGCCTTGTTGCATGTTGGGTTCAGGTGTCCAATAACCTTTGAAAAACGTATATATCAATTTATGATAAGAGTAAGGAAAACACTTATTAATGCAAGGGTTCTTAAACACACATATAATGTCTCGTGAAACATTAGGAATGCACTTCTAAAAAAACTTATGAAATTCTATCCACAATTTATCGTGAAGAAGGAGAAATTTATAAATTACTAATGCATTAAACAACTGATGCCATCTTAATGCTTCAACCTATATTTACATTTACCCAGAAGGAGAAAAACTGCTGTGGATGTGTTGCCCTTTGTAAATATAAATGTACTTTTACAGTGGTTAACTTGCTTATATGTCTATGCTTCTGTTTATATTGTACAGTATCAATAAATTTGAAGTACAATTGTTTACACAAGTGATATAACTGCATAACTTGTTCTTGTACTGGTTTTATGCCATTATCAAGACTGGCATACACCTGAGCTTTGCCCGAATTACATAAAGCCTTCAATTCTAATGTGAAAGATCCCCATCATACAATTATGGGCATAATGCTCGATGGATTTTATAATAGCGAGTTTTTAAGTCTTTTTCAATAAATGAAGTAAATTATGGCATTTAAAATTAGAAATCTTGTGTTCATGCTTGCTGTTCTTTTATCTTTGGGGCAGGTGCAAATTGAAGTAGCACCACTGCATTATCCATAAAAGAAACTAGACTAATCTCAGTTGTGATGCCCCAGTTCCTTTCTTCACTAGATAGATACTAACAAATAATATAACCTATTTGTTGATTTACCAGAGGGGGAAATAAAAGTAATTTCTTCCTCTTGATGACATTGTAAGTGTCAGAAATCAACTAAATTAAAAAGCTCAAACAAAAATTGCAACTCTTGTTGGGTTTTAAGGTGAGACTCAGCACCTGAATCTGTTCTATCTATAACTGAATCCAAAACTGTATTTAAGTTGCCTGCAATTAACACAGGGGTTTTGTCCTGCCTTAGATATTTTAACCCATTCAAAAACTACATAAAATTTCAGGGTCATCTCCTACTGCATCCATTCCTTACTAACCATATTCATTCAAGGGTGTCAAATTTCACCTAAATCCAGTGCACCTCTGTATCACCTTTAGTTTCTAAAGAAGTCCATCCCAAAGCATTCAATAATTTTGTAGGACCTTTGTACATTTATGAGTAATTTTTCATTCCTCCAAAGACATGATATCTATTCTAGACTTGCATAGGCAAGATTGCACTTGATGTCTCTTTACCAGGCTCTTCAAGACATGCAGATTCAATTAAATTTCTTGTAACATAGCAAACAAGTATAAGAAGAAAGCAACTAATGCATATGGTCATATATATATAAATTAGAAAACTATTGTGGCAGAAATTTTTATATACAAATAGTCAGACATGGTATTTGTGACCTAAGCAAAAATTATGTATATATCAAAGTTGTTAATTTTGTCTATCAATTGATAGTGTTTTTTCTCTCTCTCTCTACACACACACAAAAACACAGGCACACACACACACACACACATATATATATATATATATATATATATATATATATATATATATATATATGTATATATATGCATATATATGTATATATATGCATATATATGTAGGTTTACTACTGTATTTTCAAACGTCAGTCGATTGGGAATGGGTTAGCAGAATACCGAATCAGATAACATCAAATACATTACAGCGAATGGGTAGTGTATTTGATTATCTGAGTTCTTACTTATGAGTGAAGATCACGAGGAAATTAACTCATTTCATCATTTAGTGTGATATCAGAGTTGGTATATTTAATTTGCAGGGGGTGTGGGGGGGCACAGCTCCCTACATGGGTGGTGCAGGGGGGCTTGCCCCCTGCAAAATAGTGAATTATCAGTACTGTTCACTGTAGAGTGTAACAGTATGCTAGGGTGTATAACATGGGTGACTGACATCACATCTTGCTATGTTGAATACATTGGACTACAAGTGTCGATGTATTCATTTTCAACTTGTCTGCTTTATCGATGATCCGTATTCAGCATTTTGGGTTGACATTTTGACCAGTTGACTAATGGAGTTTCAAAAATACAATACTAAACCATATATATATTGTGAAAGCTGCCAGCCCAGCTAGCTGGAATTTTGTAAATAATTCTATGTCATTTGTGAATAGTAATATGATTTGTATGATTGTCTTACAAATGTAAGTAAACTGTATTTTATGTGTGTATTAAACTACTGGTGCAGACGTGTATGTTGAAGTGTATGTTCTGTACTGAGCTTCGAGAATGTAACCACAGTGTACCCTACTAGAAAAGAACAGAGGTAACTTATAAACTCTAAGAAAATAGGCAAAGAGTTTTACGATGGTGTTTATCTCAGCTATGGGACAGAATATCTACAGTTTAAAGTTCTTTCTATTGTCTGGAAATAGAAATAATTACAGGTTTCAAATGTAAAAGTGTTTAACTGTTTTATGACTTCCAGTTCTAGGCAAACTTCTGAGAGATAAGCATTTTAGACACAGAGGTGCTAAATTGTTAAATTTCTGTTAGCCTGGGAACTGAAGGCAGAGGTGACAAAGCATGATGTAATCTGAGATAACCCAGCAGTAATATTTAATGGTAATTTAAGAAATATCTCAGAGAGCGAGTCTATGCATTTTGTATTTGTCTTTGGACCTAAAAACATCCTCATCATCAGCACTACATTTGCCTTGCTCTGTAAGTAAGACTTAGATTACAGTGATTTCACTTAGATATAGATAGGAATATAGTAAAGATGAATTAAGATGTTTTCTGTATTCATATGAGACTGTTCTGCAATGCTGTTTCAAAAAATTGTCCTGTGATTCTGAACTCTGTTGTTACTGTGTGAGCTATTGAGTATTGCCTTGTGCTTTTATTATTTATTATTAAATATATTTAAACATTTTAATTGTGGCTGGTTTGTTTAGAGATATTTAATCTCTTAAAGTACTTGCATATGTATTTGGTGACACTGTATATACCACTCCTGAATAGCCTTAAAAGTCTTGGTCACACTTATCATTTGGTTAACAGTAACATCACACAGTAGAATTGGTTACCCTTTGTGAAGGGCCTTATAGTAGCTGATAAGTAAGGGTGGTTGGTGGCAGTGATAACTACCTTATAGCCTGTGCAGAAGGGGACATAGCAAGTAAATCTGTGCCAGCCTTCCCCAGGAGTGTCTGGGTGCTTATATATAAATCAAATCTCAAAGAGTGTGTGTGTGTCAGCTACTTGGGCAGGGACACAAAACACTGGTTGGACAGAGTGGGTGCTGGAGGTTTTGGCTTGACCAATGCCCTGGGATCTTAACCCTATAGCTGTGCCAGTGTAGAATCTTATTGGGGATCTGGAGAAAGAGGGAGAAACCAGCCCCAGACTGACTGGGATCTCTGTGTGCTCTTAAGGGAAATTGTACTTTACTGTGTGTGTGTACTTGTCATCCTCCCTATGTGCACATCCCTCACTGGTGCTAGTGGTGAGGATTAAGGCTCCTTAATTACTTGGTGGCCAGTGCATGGGCATCACATATTAATTGTTTGGCAGTAGTAGGATAGCCACATCACATATTAATTGGTTGATAGTGGTGAGATAGCCACATCACATATTAATTGGCTTGTAGTGGTGTGGATATTGAATTCCTGTAGCTTGTGTACAGTGATCACTGAATGTGTTTTGTACTCTAAATCAGCCATGCAGTGAACATTCAGAGTTCATATCACAATTGTTTAATTTTTTTGTTAACTTATTTAGTCAAGGAGAGCAGGCAAGCATGTCACCAGAGGAGTATGGCAAGCTGACAAGGAGCCCGTTGGCCGAGGTGCTTCAGGCTAAAGAACTGGTGTATGCCAACCTGACTAAAGCAGTCATGATTGCAGCTTTAGTCACAGCTATATCAGAGAATAGCAACCAGGAAGACAATCAGACTGGCAGTGGGGATGTACAACTCTCAGAAAATGGACAGCTCAACATTTTCACAGAGGACTTAAAGATCCATCTGAAGTTAAAGAGACTTGAACTAGAAGTCAAGCATTTGGAATTAGAGGCAGCAGAGAGACTGAGACATCTAAAGACTGAGGAAAATAAGAAACTGCTACACCTGGAAGATGAGGAGAAGGAGAGGCAGAGACAACATGAAAAGGGGATGCTGACTCTTCGCCAGAGTCATGGAGGTAATAGAGAAGGGAGCAAACGAACCCCAGAAGCAACAAAGGTCAGTAAATTTCTTCCACAATTTACAGAGGGTGATAATTTTGATAGTTTCTTTCATATGTTTGAGCGGGTATGTAAACAGTATAATGTTGACCAAGGGCTCTGGGTACGGTTCCTGACCCCCTTACTTCATGGTAAAGCTGTAACTATTCTTTCCAAACTCCCTGATAATGACTGTTTAAATTATAATGTTGCAAAGAATAGTTTGCTAGAATTTTTTTAAGTTAACACCTGAAGCTTATAGGAAAATGTTTTGAGGATAGATGCAAGGCAAAGTGCGTGTGAGTATGTTGTTGAACTAAACACTTATTTTCATAGGTGGGTGAGTGGATGTCAGGTCATCACTTTTGAAGGGCTGGCAGACCTTTTGGTGAGGGAACAAGCCCTTAGCACTTTGCTTGAGGACATGAGAATCTGGTTAGCTGATAGACAATGCTCTGCTGCAGATGAGTTGGGGAAGAAGGATAGGGGCACCCAGTGCTAAACATGGGTCTAAGGGGAACCCCTGGTGGGCAGCCCAGACTGCCCCAACAGAGTCTACCAGTAGCAGGTGAAGCCACTAGTCCAGGTACATGTCCAGGACCAAGGGTTAAATGTTTTAAATGCAACCAGTGGGACCATGTAGCATATAGATGTCCACGGAGGCCAGCTGGGGAACAAAAGGTGGGAGAGCCAGTAAGTCAGAATGACAAAATGCCAACAGTAGGTTGTCTCGAGGCAAAAAGGGTACCAAGCTACCACAAGAGGTTATATCCTATCTTAGTGAATGGGAAAGAGGTCTTGGTTAAGAGAGAAATAGCCTCTGACCTAACAATTGTGAAGCCTGCAATGGTTACAGAGGAGCACTACTTGGTTGGCCAGTCTACTCTAGTCAGAGCTTTAAGAGGGACCCCAATCCAAATACCTTTGGCTAGGGTTCACCTTGACTGGGAGGGTGGAAAAGGAAGCAAGCAAGTAGGTGTGTTTGAGGATATCCCTGCAGATGTCCTGATGGGGAATGATTTTGATAATGCAGTACCATGTGTTCATGCAGTTACATGCAGTCAGGTTTGGAGACAAGCATGTGGATCTGGTAGCCTGGGGGATATGTAGACAGACCGCACACTTGCAGCCAGGACTGAAGTGGTTACTTCATGGAGGTAGCTACCCTGTAGCGGTGAAACTGAAGGTGAGCCACAGCTGCGTGTGGGTACTAATGTTTTCTTGGACAGAGTGACTGCAAGGGCAGAGGTGAGTAGTAGTACCTAGGCTGACAGTGAGGCACCACTGTCAGATGATACCAGACTTCCTGTGGAAGGGGAGCTGGGAAGGGTTACCAAGAGAGATCTGAGATGGCTCAGTTCTCACACCCTACATTACAAGGCCTGAGGGAGGTAGTTAGTGAGGCACTTGATTCTCAAGGGAAGGGGAAATCTGTATACTTGGATAAAAGGTTACTGTATAGAGATTGTACCCCTGTGGGAGGGCTAGAGGGTGAGAGAATACAGCAGTTGGTAGTGCCTAGAGCCTACTGTCTGGAACTTCTAGCCATAGCCCATGATATTCCCTTTGCAGGTCATATGGGCATAAAATGTACAAAGAGACGTATTATGCAGAACTTCTACTGGCCTGGGATTTCCAGAGATTTAAGGGTACTGCAGGACCTGTGCGCAGTGTCAAAAGGTAGGCAATGCAGGAGACAAGGTGAAAGCTCCTTTGATGCCTTTGCCTGTGATTGAGGAGCCATTTCAGAGGTTAGATATGGATATTGAGGGCCTCTGAATACCCCGGATTAGACAGGGAAAAAGTATATCCTAGTGGTAGTAGATTATGCTACCAGATACCCTGAAGCAGTGGCCCTGTCCTCCATTGACGCAGAAAAGGTGGCAAATGCTTTGTTAGATATTTTCAGCAGGGTAGGTTTCCCAAAAGAAATACTGACTGACAGAGGTGCCAGTTTCATGTCAGACCGGTTGACTTTTCTGTAGATGTACTGTGGGGTGAAGCACCTAAAGACCACCCCCTACCATCCCCAGGCTTATGGTCTTGTTGAGAGTTTAAACTGTACACTCAAGATGATGCCATGGGCATTTGCAGAACAATTTAAGAGGCACTGTGACAAATATTTGCCCCATCTGTTGTTTGTTTACACAGAGGTTCCCCAGGAATCCACAGGTTTTTCACCCTTTGAGTTGTATGGGCATAGGTTGAGGGGACCTCTAGATTTAATTTAAGATGAGTGGGAGGGTGAGTGTGAATCCCACAAGGAGTCTGTTGTGGCATATGTCCTAAACCTCAGGACAAGGCTCAGGGAAATCATGGGCTTAGCCCAGGAGAACCTAGCAGAAGCCCAGCAGCAGAAAAGTGTTTGGTATGACAGGACTGAATAAGCTAGAGAGTATGCTGTGGGGCAGCAGGTAATAATTCTCATTCCTGTCAGACACAACAAGCTGCAGGCAGCCAGGGAGGGATTCTGCAAGGTGGTAAGGAAGGTCAGTGATGTTAACTACATGGTGGAACTGCTAGGCAGGAGGCAGGGGCACAAATTGTACCATGTTAACATGATAAAACCTTACCATGATAGGGAGGTCCTTGTGCTGAGTATTTGCAGTGGATTGCAGGAGGAGTCTGAGGGGGATCTGGTGACTGATCTGCTCAGTGAGGCTCAGAATGACACCTTAGTGGAAGGGGTAGCAATGTCCCACCAGCTATCCCCTACCCAGGTTCGAGAAATCCGAGCAGTGTTACAGGAGTTTGGGGACATGTTCACTGGGGAACCAGGGTGCATCTACCTGGTGCAGCACCATGTGGATACAGGACCCCAAAGGCCTATTAAGCAGGCCCCTTATATGATGCCTGAGAAAGTCAAACCCACTCTGAGGGAGGAGATACTGGAAATGTTGGAACTAGGGGTAATTCAGGAGTCCAACAGTCCCTGGTCCTCCCCAGTGGTACTGGTACCAAATAGGGATGGCAGCACCAGGTTCTGTGAGGACTACAGGAAATTAGTCACACAGAGTCAGATGTTTACCCCATGCCTAGGATGGATGAAGCCCTAGATCAGCTGGGTGGGGCTAAGTATCTTACTACCATTGATCTTACCAAGGGTTACTGGCAGATGCCCTTGACTCTCAGTGCTAGAGGAGAGGTCAGCCTTTTTTGTCTGTTTTTTGCTTGTATGAGTTCACAAAATGCCCTTTGGGATGAAAAATGCCCCAGCGACTTTCCAGATGCTGGAAGATCATATCCTAGCAGGAGAGTTTGCCCTTGCTTACCTAGATGATATTGCCATCTACAGCCATTCCTGGCAAGAGCACCTTTAGCATGTCAGGGCAGACTACAGATGGCAGGGTTGACCATTAAGCCCAGCAAATGTCAGGTGGGTATGGCAGAAGTCTCCTACCCGGGACATAGAGTGGGGAGTTGTAAGATCAGGCCAGAACCTGCCAAAATGGAAACCATTCAGGCATGGCCTGCACCTATTACCAAAAAAAGCAGGTGAGGGCATTCTTAGGGACAGCAGGGTGCTACAAAAAGATCATCCCCATTTATAGTACCATAGCTGTTCCATTCACAGACCTGACCAGGAAAAACAGGCCAGATAAGGTAGTGTGGACCCCAGCATGTGAGAAAGCATTCCAGAAGCTTAAAGAAGCTTTTGAAGGACCCCCTTGTAGTTGCCAGTCCAGATTACAGCAAAACATTTGTTGTGCAGATGGATGCTTCAAACCATGGGGAGGGGGCTGTACTTATCCAGATTTATTCAGAGGGAGAAGAGCACCCAGTGGTTTATCTCAGTCATAGGCTCCAACACAGGGAGGAATGCTATGCAGATGTAGAAAAGGAATGTCTAGCCATAGTGTGGGCACTGCAGAAACTTTAGCTTTATCTGTATGGAAGGAAATTCACTGTAGTTACAGACCACAATCCTCTAACTTGGTTACATCGAGCCAGCCAGCAAAATGCCAAGTTACTAAGGTGGAGCCTAGGGTTGAAAACATATGATATGACAGTGCAGCATTGCAGTGGGTTTAGCAATCCAAACACAGATGGGCTGTCAAGACAAGGAATGGGGTAAGGTATTCCCAGATAGGCTCAACCCTCTCAAGCAATGTTTCTTAATGGTCACTTGAAAAACTAGCTTGAGTTTTCGGGGGGGGGGGGTGGAGAACTGTGAAGGCGGCCAGCCCAGCTAGCTAAAATTTTGTAAATAATTCTACATCATTTTTGAATAGCAATATGATTTGTATGCTTGTCTTACAAATGTAAGAAAACTATATGTTATGTGTATATTAATCTATTGGTGCAGAAGTGTGTGTTGAACTGTATGTTCTGTACTGAGCTTCAAGACTGTAATCACAGTGTACCCTACTGAAAAAGAACAGTTAACTTGCAAACTCTAAGAAAATAAGCAAAGAGTTTTATGATGATGTTTATCTCAGCTAGGAGACAGAATGTTCATAGGTTCATAGGTGTGCACTAGGCTAATGGCCCTGGAGCCTTTACAAGTCTAGCCCATAGGAATAACCTGGCATCGTGCCACCCGACCTTAGTTCCCAGTGCCTCTGTTGAGTAGAGCCACTGGAGTGATACCCAGGGTGAATTTTCTCTTTCCCATCCAAACATGAAGATTTCTCTTGAAGAGGGCCAATGAAGTGCTCTGATTGACATGTATGGGAAGTCAATTCCATTGCATGGGGCAGTCTCTGGATTATGAACCTGTCCCTCTAGCACGTTCTGTTGATTGTGATAATGAGGTTGAGTTCTCTAGACCGTGTGGTGCGCAGGGATTGGGATTTATTTAGATGTAGCATTTCTAACAGAGCTGGGTCAGACATGGCTTTGTAAGTCAAGCAGAGATCACCTCTAAGTAGGGATATGAGGCAGAGAATAGTTAGAGGTTTTTTGAGTTTGTCCATATAGGACAAGCATTTAAAGCCTAGGATCCTTTTTGTGAGGTACTTTGGCGGCCTCTCCAGTTGTTGCATGTGTCTAGTGAGGTACATGCCAAATGGGGCATTGTACTCAATGATTGGCCTAATGAGGGAAGAGTAGAGGGAGACAATGACCTCTTTCTCCCTGGATGCAAAACCCTTAGTAATGAGATGTGCCACATAGAGGGTCTTTCTGACCACAGAGGCAATGTGGTGGTCAAAAGAGAGGTTGCTGTCAACCTGTGTTCCCAAGTGTCTTATAATACCTTCTGTGTTCAGTGGACTACCATCGACGTGGAAATTCATGGGAACCAGGTTTTTCCCAAAGGGGATGATGACATTTTTTTGTTATTGAGCTTAAGGCCATAGTTCTGACACCAGTCAATGGTCTCAGTGAGGCCTTTCTGTAGGATGAAAACATCACTTGGGGAGTTAATAATAGCTCCCAACTTGCAATCGTCACCGAACTTTGTCAGCCAGAGTCCCTTTGTGTTGGTCTGGACTTCAGAGAAGTAGATACCAAACAGGAGAGGTGCCAGGACCAAACCTTGTGGGACTCCACTCATGACTGGTTGAAAGTCTGACTTGGAGTCAGCTACTTTCACACTGTGGGTTCTATCTGTGTGCCAGTTTGCAACTCCACCTATTGATATAGGGGTTGATGCCTAGCTTAGTGAGTTTTTCTATGATTCCTGAGTGGGGAATGGTATCAAAGGCCTTGGCCAGATCAAGATATGCTGTATGAACCACCTTGCCTTCATCCACAGCGCTGGTGACTGATTCAAAGAAGTCGAACAAGTTGAGCAGGCATGACTGGTTACCTATCAAAACATCTACTCTTCATAACATCTAAACTCAAAACATCAAGACCATAACATCTAAACTTCATTTTTTTATTTATTTATTTGCAGTTGATTTACCAGGATAGTCCATTGGGCCAAAAGAACCCATTTTCAATGGAGTCCTGGGGAGAAAAGCTCCAAACTGTGTGTGGGATGTTATTTATAGTTGCTTTGTAGTTTTCAATATTTTGAGATTTGATGTTATGACTTTTAGATGTTTTGAAGTTTAGATGTTATGGTCCTGATGTTTTCAGTTGAGATTTTATGAAGAGTAGATGTTTTGATAGGTAACCGGCATGATCTACCCTTCACAAAACCAAACTGTGTGGGATCCAGAGTTTGGATATGCCATATATCCTTGTTTGTTAGGTCCATGATGCTGTATTCCATAGCCTGGCATATCAGACTCATCAGGCTAATGGGGTGATATTTCCCAGGGTCTATATTCACTCCTTCTTTGTGGAGAAGGATTACTGTAGCAGTGCACCATTTGGTAGTGACAAAGCCTGAGGTGAGGCTGTGATTGAACAGAGCACACAGGTGAGGTGTCAGTTCACTCGGTAGTTCATGCAGAACACACCCAGGGATATTGTTAGGTCCCATAGAAGCTGTAATCTTGGCCTTGGACAGTGCCATTTTAACCTGTGCAGCAGTAATACTGGGTGCTTGGCAATCAACTGGTACTGTGATTGGTCCTTTGGGGACCAATATCTACAGTTAGAAGTTCTTTCTATTGTCTGGAAACAGAAATAATTACAGGTTTCAATGTAAAAGTGTCAACAAAAAAATCAAGTAATCTCCATGATATCCTTGAAGTCTCAAAACAACCCACTAAACAAGTATAGTCGGACCAAAAACAGTGTAAGAAACTTCTGTGTGTGGAAGATTTTCAGTCTGTATATCTCTAGTTAATCACTGTAGTTTAATCAGATTAGAGAATAGTAGCAGAGGTAGTCAACTTAAACTCGTCTCAAGTAGAAAAAACAAAAAACAAATACAAAATACAGAATTGTACAGAATTACTAAGTATTCAAAAGTAATCCAAGCAAGGCAGACAGTCTGTTTCCAGTCAAAAATCCTTTATTAAGTACATAGACAAGCAATTCAAGTAAAACAAAAATAGAGTAATAGTTTCCTCACAAGCTTGCTCTATATATATATATATATATATATATATATATATATATATACATACTTTTTATCAGGCAAGGGAATGGTTTATTGTGCTGTAAAACAAAGTGTTATTGGTACACATGTTAAATTCACATCCCTTTCCCCATCAGTCTGACATTCGAGCTGGTCCTGCCCTACTTAGTAGCTGTTATAATAATATAACCCTTAAGTACTTTAAGTAATTTAAATAAAATGTATAATGTTGTGGTATCTCTTATTTAACCAGACTATTAAGTAGATTATTAAGTCTGTGATTTTATCCAAGACAATATACTACATGACTGCAAATATATCAACCTTAGTCCATTTGGCAATCAAAATATATATATAAATATATGCATATACACTTTGCATGTAAAAAATCAATTGTAAAGAATAATATTCTATGTTCATAACCTATTATTAACAAAGATCGCTTTAGTCCTTCTAGACTTCTTCAGGTCTGTGTACAAGAACCGTAAAAACTATCTATAAAAATATTATTGTATAATTAGTTAGCATTGTTATTATAAATCATTTTGAATAAAGTGGAAAAAAGAGAACCAGAAAAAGAAAAAATAGTAAGAAAAAATGTATGATGATGGAACCAAAATATACACTTAAATTACAAATGATTTAAAATAGTATTTAAAACCAACTGTTAGAATAAAATAAAATAAAATAAAATTAGTCATATAAACAATGCAACAATTTTCTAAGTTCCAGTGCACTTTTAATTGAACAGTATAGTTTAGTCCAGGCTTCCTAAAAGAGTTCAGCTTTAATTGCCACATGGGTTCATGTTTCTCCAGAATATTCGGGATGTCTCCTTCAAGATCACCCATGTCTATGCGATCCAGAATCTGGAACTTAAAACCTGTGTGTCTTTTATAAAGAGAAAGGTGTTTGGCTAGTACATTATTTTTACTTCCAGAGCGGATTTCTGACAGATGACATGAAATCCTATGCTTGAGTTTATTAACAGTCTTGCCCACATAGAATGCATCACTGTGCCCTGTAAATTACTTTTGTAGTGTTACAGTCACCCTCTGCACTGGTCTTAATGATTTTCTTTAAATAAATATACAAAATGTATAATTAGTTTCACATCTGTACTGGGCAAGTGCATGGGCGCACACACATACATACATATATATATATATATATATATATATATACAAACATACTCCAGAGAAACTAATGTAAAAGAGAAAAACAAAGATTGTGATTATGTTTTCCTTTTGCTAAACATAAATCACACAGTTTTAGTCTTGACTGGCACTACTTGTTGAGGCAAAGAATATTGCGTTCCTTTTTTGAGCTCTTAGTTAAACTCTTTTTTCCATTAATAGATTGGGTGTCCAGTTTTAAATGTTCATTATCAGGATTGCTAGTTCACACAATGCTGTCCTGTTCGTCAATATCAAGGACTTCAAAAGTATCTTGTTTGTGGGCATCCATTGAAAAAAATTGCTTTGTTGGAGCATTGCATGCTAAAACATTGTCTGCCATCGTGGGACTTTGTGAAGTGTCCATAACTGAGTTGGCAGAAACTGATGAGCACTTACCCAGTCCAGCAATTTATTTAGTTTCTTTGTGAAGTCTTAAGATGTTCTTCATTTGCTTTTAATTGATTGCATAGCATCTACATTAGGTTTAGCATTTGGATGTAAGCACCTCTGCAGATATTGGGACACTTCATCAACAGATGTAAAAGCATGCCAGTGATTATCCCATTCAATTCCAATTTTAAAAAATGTGAATCTTGCTACAAAATAAAGAGATCTTACATCTTTAAAAGGCCCATCTGTTTTGTAACATGGAGAAAGCTAAGTCTTGAAATGACTGTGTGTGACCCATAAGGGTAAAAGGCTTTCTTTATTTTTCTATATCAGAAGATATTTTCTGCTTAGTTATAAAAGTGAATTATTATCTGACTTGGAGCAGACTTTATTGGGCTCACTAGCCGTAGGATCTATGTGCTGCTCAATAACCTTTTTCAGTCGAAATGTAAGGATAAGAGCCGCAGGTAGCTGCTTTTCTAAAACATCCACCAAGATGCCTAGATGTTCCATTTCAGGTAGGCCCTGCAGTCTAAAGTTGTTCCTTCTCAAGCATGTTGGAGTAGCAATACAGCCAAGATACCTTTAAGTACAATACTCCAGTATTTTGTCACATGGGAAAAGTACCTGGACCAATGACACACCCAGAAAATTCACCTAAGGCTGTTTGATTTTGTTATACTACACTGGTCATCTCTGGATCATTGTTACAAGAATTATAGGAATACAATCATTAGTACAGAACAGGATACAAATTACAACATACAAAGTATCCAGATGTGAAAATGAAACATCATTCTTCAAAGAACAAAACTAAACAAGACTAAGCAGCCAAACCCATACCACACCAATCTAGCCACATGCTTAATCTTGTGTATGTTACATATATAGTAACATCTTATTGTATTTTCAGTACAAAAAAACAATCTTTGGAATGCAGTTTCAGTTTGAAATAAACTTTATTTACTGTGTTAAAAATGTGCTATCTTGCCAAGTGGAAAGTAACAGAAAAATAGTTTGAAATTTGTTTCAGCAAGTTGTCATATAAAGTACAAATCCACACATAAGTCCTTCTCAATATTCATTGGCTTTTCATTAATCAACAAAGTTTCTACATTCCTCATACAAGTATTCTCCCAAGGTTTGGTTAGCAAAAACAGCAGTACTTACAACCAGTACCATTTTTTTTATTTATTGCCACAAAAGCAGGATTATTCCATTCATCCCATTTTAACACTATCAGGGGTAACTACAATACCTACTATTCCTTTCAGGCCTTACAGATATTTCTCAGACTTTAGATGTCTAGCATTCCACCCAGGCTGCACTAACTCAAGATTCCTCCCCCATAATAACTTTTAAACCCAGAAGGCTGGAGTCTCCGTCCTCAAGAACAGTGGTCATGGTACACCATTATAGTCTGTTAACTATCATGGAGACAGTATGCCTGCCTGCTTCAGGCTGCCTTCTCATACACCATATTGCACAGTCAGCATTCCCTAGATTATAAAGTGATTATGCCATATGACCCCCATACCCAGTGCAAGACCACTGGCTCCAGCCCTGCACTGAATGCAATGAGCTGTCTCAGGATTCCATCCGCATGCAGTGCCTGCAGGAATGATGATGAGGGATCTTAAAGTACTTGAAGCTCAGAGCCCATTAAAATGAACTGTACGTCTAAAAAAACCTTCTCTGCATTTAATTGTCTGTGCCCAGAATTATGGTGGATCTTTAAGTTAAAGGGTTGCAGGATCTAAGAATATCAGGGCTGTTTAGGTTTACTACTTTTCAGCCAATATAACCATTTTAAAGGGGTATGATCATTAATAAATGCAAAGTCTGTTCTTAACAAATATAAGGGCCCCTCTTTTTGGTAAGGCATATTCTGGATATAGCTCAATAACATCTTTCAGCTCTGTCCTCCTGCCACCTTAGTTATGCATGCTAACCCTAATGCTTCCCCTACCCCCTACCCAAACCATACACCTTACCTTAAAAAACTCTTCCTGTAACACTGCCACTACACAAGACAAACTTGGATATACAAATATGCACAAACAATCAGAATTACATCTAATCACTTAAATAACCTCTAACCTAATCCTAATACAGACACACACACACACACACACACACACACACACACACACACACACACACACACACACACACACACACACACACACACACACACACACACACACAAACACACATACATACACACACACTCATGTACATGCACATGCATACATACACTAAAGCTTGCTCTTACCTAACCCTAACCCTTATCTAACACCCACACTTGTGTATACACACACACACACACACACACACACACACACACACACACACACACACACACACACACTCATGTACATACACATAATACACACACTAAAGTTTACTCTTACCTAACCCTAACCCTTACCTAACACCCAGAAACAAGCACAAACCTTCCACCCCATCCTAAACCCCATTTACCTGTATTTACAAAACATATATTCGAGATTTCAGATGTTGAACAATGTGAATTCTTGACAGTCTCTACCATTTCTTGTGTTTATTGAATAAACATATGATTTATAAAATGCTGGGGAACCAGAGCTAGATCTCGGTATAGTTGCCAAGACTGTTTCTTACAACGGTTAATCTGTTAGCTTCTTTTAATTCTAAGTGCACTCTTACTCATAACCATAAGTGGCATTATGAAATAAATCTTTTCACTCTTTTAGCGATATAATATTACTCAGAGGTGTGGCAAGGGAATTTATTTTAATGGCTTGCACACACATTTGCCCTCTGCCGTTGTTCAAGGAGGAATCCTGTTTGTAATCTTTAATGACAGAGTGCAAACGGTCATTTTTTTAATGTAGCCATTCCTATCTTTAAAAAGAACAGTTTGACATTTTAGAAGCTGTCATTGAAGGGAATTACTTGTAGGCAGCTTGGAAGTTGTCAATCTGCTGTGTTTTAAAGGTCAGCAATTTACTTCTAAAAAACAAGTGCAGTTAAACAGTCTACATAGATGGATAACAAGCGAAGCCATTTCAGTTCAGTTTATAAACTGTGAAGCTGTATTTCTAAGGCTTTCTGGCAAATTATCTCAACTAGCAAAGGCTATGACATGCCAATAGTCATGCAATTTATTCCCCCAAATACAACTTAAAAAGTGTAATACTCAGCAGCATAGTTAAATGTTTAGGGTTCCTGATTTCCAACTGTAAAGGGACTCTTGTTTATATCTGGCTTGCTCAGTTAACAGGAAAATAAATAAGTAAAATGTTCAGGCCTCCCTACAAGTTGGAACTCAGGACAGGAGCACCTGTGGGCTCCCCTGCAATGTCTTTGGTTCTGCAACTACAGAAGCCATGCACATGAAAAAGAAGCAAACTAACTTAAAGTTCCACATAAAAACACATGAAGGAATCCAAGTAATCACTTTTGTGGCAGGGAAATACCTCTGCTCCACCACGTAAACTTCAAGATCACAAAACCCTGGAAAAAAGTTAATCATTTGATACCATTTGTGCTTACTGCCTCTGTAGACAGTTTACACAATTTCTTAGTGATACATACATTTCACTAGTTTCAGTGAAGTGATGTTCAGTTATCCAGTGCTCGATAAGAAGAAGAACTTCATTACCAGCAGTATTTGATTGTCTACAGGCAGTCACTAGCGGCACCTGATAAACAGCAGTACTTAATTTCCAGCAGCAGTACTTGATAACCAGCAGTACTCAATCACCAGCAGTAAATGATCACCAACAGTGCTCAATCACCAGCAGTGCTCAGTCAGCAGTCGCACTCGATCATCAGCAGTGCTTCATAACCAGCAGAACTTAATCACCAGCAGTACTGAATCACCAGCAGTGCTTGATTACCATCAGTACTTAATCACCAGCAGTCCTCAATCACCAGCTTCACTTCATCACCAGCTTCACTTCATCACCAGCGGCACTTGAGCATCAGCAGTACTTAATAACCAACAGTACTCTATCACCAGCAGTACTCAATCACCAGCAGTATTTAATCACCAGCTGTACTTGCTCATCAGAAGTGCTTGATAAAACAAAATAAAACAAAAGAATAAAACAGAAAAAACTGCCAAAAGCATAACCAAGAAAAAGAATCAAAACAGAAGGCAAGCAGGCAAGAAGAGTGTTGCAAAAGTTTAATATAATACAGTATTAAAAAGCACAAAAAAAACACGTTAAAGTTAAAAACAAAAGTGCTTTCATCCTGGTATCTCCAACACTTCTTCAGATGAATTCCGTTTTGGTTCATTTCACTTGATAAAACAACCTTTGATGAGTGAAACTTTGTCAGTGCATATTCACTAATCTGTCTGGCAATTAAAAGTCCTGCACCTGTTTTTGTGTCTATTTTGGTTGCCTCTGTGTCATCTTCTTCATTCTGAAGTCCTTTGAATGAGTCTCTAAAATAGATATAATGGTTCTATGACCATTTACTTGTTGATTCTTTGATTAGATGTGTTCCAATCTTAATACCTATCTGTTCTTCATTGGTATACAATGTTTTCCTATTTGATAGGATGTCAGCAAATACTTTTAATTGTCTTACCTGTTTATTTTGTTATGAAATACATTTTGTTCCCTTCTCCATCCTCATGCATTTCATCTATCCATCAGAATTCATGTTGTTAGAGTATATTTTGCAATTGTCACCAAGCCTGATCAGCCGCAGGCTGTCCAAGTTTGTCTGGATTTCTGAAAAATAAATTCTGAACAGTAAGGGGCCCAGTACAGAACCCTGTGGTACTTGTCTTTTGCTAGAGGTGAATTCACCCACTTTGACAGTGTGTGTCCTGTCAGTGTGCCAGTCGGCTACCCATCTGGTAATGTAGGGGTTAATTCCCAATTGGGAGAGTTCTCTATAATACCTGAGTAGTGAATTTTGTCAAATGCATTGATCAGGTCAATATAGGTGGTCTTTCCCTCATCCTTTGCCTTGGCAACTTTCTAGAAGAAGTCAAGCCATGTTTAACAGGCACGATCTACCTTTAACTAATCCAAAGTCGGTTGGGTCCAGAGTTTGGAGATTACCTATGTCCTTGTTAATAATATCTCTCCCTTTTTTAATTTCTCCAAATGATTCTTTCCATGGCCTTGTAGATGAGGCTAGTCAAGCTTATGCGGCTATAATTCCCAAGGTCGGTTGGTGGCCCCCATTTTATGCAAAGGGAGTACCATTGCTGTTCTCCATTCCACCGGAACATAGCAAGTTCACAGGCTACAGTTAAACAGAAATCCAAGTGGGTCTGCTAGGACATGTTTTAAGTTGTATAAAAGGCATCCAGTGATGTTGTCTGGTACTACTTATACCATGATTTTGGCCTTGGGGAACGCCAAGATGACCTGGTCTCTTGAGATAATGGGTTGAGTAATTGTGGCAGGTATACTTTGGGGATTACTGGAGGGGATAGGGGATGAGGTTTGCCCCAAATCTGTCATCTAGCAAGTTGGCTATTACCTCTGGTCGAGTATGGGTGGTGTCATATACAACTAATTCAGTGCATAGCCGGGTATTCCCTTTTAGATTTCTGACGTACTTAAAGAATGCCTTGTGATTAACCTTAGCTAGGGAGGCTATTTTTGCTTTGTAATTAGCTTTAAAGGACTTTACAGGATGTCTAATTTGTTTGTTTAAGCTAGAGAGGGATTTATTCTTCTGCCAGTTCCCCTATTGTTCTTGGACATTAGTTTCTTTCTGTTGTTGTATAGCTTGTGTATACCAGGGGTTCCACCAGTGTGTCTTGTTTTTTTGGCAAGACCTGGTTTTAATCTGCTCAGATACAGCCGATTCTATAAAGCTGCTTAAGTGGTTATACAGGGCATTGGTGTACACCTCTGCATAGGAGTCCATGTTATCTGCATTTGAGGGGACTTTGAAACTTCTTATACCATCGCGTCGTAGGAGGTAGTTTGTCTTTGAAAAAGTCTTAAGTGTATTTAAGCTTCATGGGGTATCTGGTGTTAAAATTAGATCAAGTGAGACTGATTTATAGTCCAATCTTACCAGGGAGGACATCACATGAGGAGAGTGCAATGGCCTCCCATGTTAGTGAGTATATGTCCAATGCATTTTAGCCTCTTGTGGTTGTGCTGACTAGGTGTTCCATACCATTTGCATTGTCCAAGAACCTCTGAGCCATCATGTTTGTAGTCATGTATGTTTCCCAGTCAATGGTAGCATAATTAAAATCACCCATGAGTAAGGTGTTGGGCTGTATGGCAAGTGGCTCCAGTAAGTCCAGGTATGTGGTTTGCTTTTCCTGTTTCATAGTGGGAACCTATAGCTAGCTATGATGTAGTAAGAGGCTTTGCCCATAGTTAATCAGAAATGGAGTAGCTTAAGAGAGTCACACTGTTTGACCAGTCTTAAGATGTACTTTTCCTTAATGAAGATGGATACACCTCTTCCTTTGGTTTTTTCATGCTCAGTTTGTGGTCTGAATGTATAGAAGGCATTGTAGCCCTACACAGCTGGGGTGCTTTCCATGCCTTTGAACTATATCTCTGTGACTGCACAGATTTCAGCATCTTCTAAAGTGAGGAGTGCTTTCAGGAAGTGCAGTTTCTTGTTTAAACTCCCAGCATTAAGCAGAAGTACTTTGAGTTTGTCTAGACAGAATTTTGTTAAGTTAGAAGGCTGGTTATTTTGACACTGCCTAAAGAAGGCACAATAGTGGTAGCCAATGCCTTTGACAGTATCCCAAAGACTAGAGGAAACAGGTATGCACCATCTCTGGGAAAGCAGCATGGTCTGTCAACCAGGTCTTCCCAGGTTGATAGATATTGGATCACCTTGGACTGATACCAAAAGCTAAGCTAATTGTTAAAGTCAGTTGTTTTTTGTTTGTATTGTGGCATCACCTTTGAAGAAGGCAGTATGCTTCTTAAGGATAGGCTTATACCTGACTGTGACACATAATCTGCAATCAGTCATGTCTCGCTCTTCATATAGTCCAGTCAGGTATATCTCAAGTCATTCACCCTCACATGGACTATGACAGAGTCATATTGGTATTTGTGGTTGAGTCACTTGAATGCTTGACTGATTTGATGGATCCTGGCACCTGACAGGCAGCTAACAGTAACCCACTCCTTATCCAGCCTGGTGAGGGGAATGTGTCTCACAATGAAGTCAGCTATGACCAATACATTATGTTTTGTTGTGTTATGCCTTATGGGTTTATTTGATGAGATACTAGTGTGTATTATCATGTGTTGTGGTTGTTTTTTGCATTGTTGTGTGTGTAAGTGGTTTCCATTTGGGAGGCCTCTGATATTTTGGTAAGTTACTAGTGAGTAGCTCCACATATGTGAGTTTATGTGTCATGTCCTTATTTAGTGTGAGAAGTGTGTGTGTGTGTGTGTGTGTGTGTGTGTGTGTGTGTGTGTGTGTGTGTGTGTGTGTGTGTGTGTGTGCTGACAACATGTTTGCCATTCGATGTGTTCTTATGTGGGGGTCTTGCCTCCAACTTCATAGTGTAACTATATCTCTCACATAAAGTATTTGTTTGTTTCAGGAGTAAGTTGTTGTCAGTATATATGAGACAATTTCTACATTGCCTCAGGATACCCATGTCTATCAGGCTGTCCAGAGAGATGATGGGAAACTGCCCGTCTGTGATAGCAGGCTCTTACTGTACATTTTATTAGGCAAGGGAATGGGTTAATTTGACAGGCCTGTGCTGGCAGCACTTGTAGATCACTGCGTGTATGTACCTTTAAGAAGCTAACCAAGGGATTGCACAAGTGTATAAATACTGAGCATGTGCAAGTCTGACCACCATTTTGTAGTAAGCTGTTAAGATATAAGCATGTATGTATGTAAGGTCTGTCTGTTAACCAGTTTGTTTATATTTTATGATGCTGCTATCCATCCTGATGTGTTTCGATGTATTAAAGCATCTAAACAAAATACCCCACCTGCTTGTCATCTATGTTAGAGAGGGATGAGCAACATGATGTCAGAAGTGGCATGCCTAAAAGGACATGGAGACAGAAGTGGCATGTCTAAAGCACTTGAGGCCAGGATGGAATCCAAATTCTTCAGTTTGAAATCAAGAGGCACTTAGTTGAAACTGGAGAAATATAAAGGAGTGAATCATCCCTACAATATCGATACTTCACAGAACAGGTCAGAAATGAATTTCAGATATTAAAACTTGCTCAGCACTATTTTTCTATTTGAAAAATATGAAACGAGGCTTACAGAGCATTCTAAACGATATTCACATAAACCGATATGCCCAATATTGATAAAAATATGTGAATTACTAAGGAAAATATTTGAAATAAAGTTCGAATTGCATAAAACAAATAAAATAAGAGGAAACAACTACATTTTCACTAAGCACATATTTTTCATATTAATCAAAGATATCCAAGTTATCAGAAGTGTATAATGTGTTTGCATGTTTGTGCAGTATTACAGTAAAGTTATTTACAGAACACAGTCATTACAGAGCATATTTTGCAAAGTAAAGTATTTCAAAGTGTTTATTCTGCATTTGAATGTTATTACAAGCTCACAGAACAGTTTGTGTGTACATAATTACAGGGGCCACATTCTCAGTGTGTTTGCACATACTTTGTGGGCATGGCTGATGGATTTTGAAAGCCCAACGCACTTGTGTTTGGCAGTAATATTGCTGAGAACTGGAGAGTGTCTGAGCAAGAGTATGACATTTTCATACAGGCTGCATTTTCTGATAAAGATGACTGTACAAAGGCATTTATTCTGCTTAATTTAGCTGGGTCAGATGCCATAGAAAGGGAAGGTTCATTTGTGTATGCATCTGCTGTCTATACAGGAGATGGGGAAAACTGTCATATTGTTGTACCGGCTGAGTCAGGGGAGGACCCTGTTAGGAAAATATGTATTAATATGTGTATGCTTAATGCCAAATTAATAATCAAGTGTTTTTAATATGCTTTTCATTCTATTTCTCATGCACTGTGATTTATATAAATTGAGTTTCATATGAGACTGAAAATATGCTTTACTAAAACTGCAGCATGCTTACTGAAACTTGCAAGTTGCCCTCTGACCTAGTAACTGCTAGCACAGCAATATTCTTGTTTATGCCTTGTGGAAATGTACTTGAGAAGCAGGTGTTAATCTGCTAGGTCAGAAGCATATGAATAGACAATATACCATTTTATAAATGTCCAAACGGCGAAGTCCAAACCGTGAGCTTCCTCAGAACATCGGTTTAGTGAGTGAAAGCGCTTAACTTCATGGAATAAAACAGATTTTATTATTTATTAGCTTTTGTTGCCAGTGGTTTTGTAGAATACATCTTTTATTTCTGGGTCATTGGCGATTTGTAGCATTCTGGACTTCGCCGTTTGGACATTATAAGTACTTAGAACGCTACCATTTTATAAATATAATGATTCTAGACAAACAGCCTTGTTCAGAGGATGGGAACCTCTGCAGCTGCAGTAGTTTAGAGATAAGGCAGACAAAGGATTATTAGAGAAATGAACTGCTAGCATTGTGTTCGATTTAGCTATAGTATCTTGAATGTAACATAACAAGTATCTAACTGAAAGTAACCAAGGCCATGTTGTTTTCCTCAGGAAGTTTCACATAAAAAATGTTTAAATCAGCAGAAAATCATGGGAAAGATGGTCAGCAGATGATGATCAAAAGGTGGTAATCCTTTACGTCAGCATGGTAGGACAGGATTAATTTGATAACCTATAAAAATGAATGCATTTCCTGTTTCTGGTTAGACAAACACCGTATTAGCATGTTTTTGTCTCCTTGCTGCAAGATTAAAGTGCCTTAACCTGAACCTACCATGTTTTGATCATTTTTAAAGTATATTTTTCCTTTGACAGATTGGTTCTTCGGACCAGAAAACGTATCTCTCGCTCTGGACCTAGGTCAGAATTGGGCCCGGTGGCATGCATCCGTACGGAAAAGAGGCCAAATCAGCTCTTCTGTTTTGAAAGACCTCCGACTGAATTGCCGTTCGAAAGAGGCTAGCCACTGTTTCTGATCTGGGATTGGAGGACGAGTCAACAATCTGGTGGATCAACTCACGGAGGGTCAGGTAAGGATGAATTACCTTATTTCTGTTTCAAGATCAGGGACTAGTTACAGAACTGTTTTTTTTTTGTCAGGTAAATTTGCCTATGCAAATTAGGGACAGAAGAAGGGGTTACTGTTTTTTGTCATAGATCAGGGAGACAGAATAGGTAGACAGTTATTCTAGATAAACTGTGAAAAAGGTGTAGACCTGTGGTACCACGTGATAAAAAGGGTTATGTAACAGTTTACAGCTTAGCTAAGACACCAATGGGAAATCAGTGCACAAAAAGTTCCCGGGACACGCCCCTAACTGAAGACGCAAAGTATATGCAATTACAGCATGCCGATAATGTTAAATATTACACCAAATGGGTCGATAAGTACAAATTTGAGGGTAATTTAGATAAACTTGCACTTATGAAACTTGTAAAACAGTTAAAAATAGACGCAAAAGGTCAATTAAAAAAGCAGAGATAATTAGGAGTCCCTCAGGCGCACAGGTGGCTTGAGGAAGCAAATCGTAGGGAGCAGAGAATTAAAAATTCAAAAACAATGTTTTTAGACAAAGAAGACAATAATTTAGTAATAGCAACGGCCCCTCCTTTGCCCCCTCCACTTCCGTTACCAGAATATGAAGCGAGTGGACGAGCTGATCCACCTCAATTATACCCAGCTGTCCCTGCAAAAGCACAACCGTTTGTCAGGGATCCCATCGAGACCAGTTCTCAAACACGCGACTTGAGGAGGGAAATTGAATTAAATGAATTAAATAGAGCATCACAGGCTATGAGCAAAGAAGAGATATGTCCGCTCATAGAAGTACCAAATCCTCAGGCAGGACAGGCAGGACAAGATCCGACTCTTTTAGTTTATAGACCGTGGACACTGGAAGATATCCAGAAAGCCACAGAAGGTATTCCCCACCCAAAGGTAAATTTTAGAAAATTTTTAGAAGACTTACAGGGTATGAGATTAAGTTACCATTTGAATGGAGAGGAAGTAGAAAAAGTAGTAAGACAAATTGTGGGTCCAGATTGGCACATGATTAGTGGCAACTGGAATCCTCGTGACACACAACTTAGACCACTCCCACATACTGATGCAGAACTGGATGGCAGAGTAAAGGGTCTAACAGACCGAATCTCTGAAAAGTGGAAGCCTAGGGCTGATTGGACTTGTATTAATCAATGCATACAGCAAGAAAAAGAAACAGTAGATGGGTACTATGCCAGATTATTAGAGTGCTTTAACAATCATAGTGGCATGACAGTTCCTGAAAATCAAACGAATGATTCCCCGTACGAACAACAATTGAAAAAGGCATTTTTAAAAGGTTGCATTGCACATATTAGTAGCTTCATTACGAAGCATATGATAGATCATCGAACAAGTAGGTTACAAGCCTTACTTGAATATGCTAGACATGCAGAAAGACATTTTAATAGTAAAAAGAAAAAGAAAACCCAAGTATTTTAAGCAGAAGATGGGTCAGAAGTATTTGTAGTACAAACTGGGAAAAAGAGTAAGAAAAATACCCAGGGAAATAAACAATCTGACAAACGATCAGAAGATTATGAGGAAAGAAAGAAAAAGGGTGAGTGTTTTAAGTGCGGGAAAAAAAGGACATTTAGCAAGAGATTGCAGGCTAAACAAGAAGGCGACTACAGAAAATAAGGAGGATGAGGAATGACTATATGATAGTCAGAAATCATTAGATGAGAGTGAGCAGTGAAAGGTAAGTGTAAATGTAATAGCAGGAGAAGAGGATGTGACACAAGGGGTAGAGGATGTATATGAATACACAGACGTAGAAGAAAATGAAATTTTAGACCTAGCTCTTCTGAGCTTAGACCTTTACTTAGCAGACATGAAACCGGAAGTGACGCTTCTGGTGGAGGGGAGGGAAGTTAAATTTCTGTGTGACTCAGGGGCTTCACACACCCTGATACACCCTTCCAAACTGCCGGAAGACACAGAATCACCAGATTATATACTAGTGAAAGCAGCTAATGGACAGCTGTATCGGGAGCCACTCTCCTGCGACATTACAGTAATAGACCCCATTTCAGGGATGACTCAGAAAAGTAAAATTGCAGTTTTTGTAAAATGCCCAGTGAATCTTTTGGGCAGAGATTTGATGCATATATTTAGTTCCAACCATGCAGGGTATGGAAGAACAGCGACAAATGGACACTTTTGTAGTGCGACCGGAGGGTGAAATGTATTATTGGTATAGCCAGGGCTTGGTTATGACTGGTCCAGGGGCAGTAACCGAAGAACTAATGAACGTAGCCATCAGCAATTTCCCCTCCCTCGACATTGACAAACAGCATTTGTTGCATTGTACTCTATATTACTGTAATAGACCAAGACCTGATAAAGATTATGAACAAGAATTGTTTCAAAACCATGCAAACAGGCTAGTATTCCAAAACTTTTACTGGGATGCAGAAGGGAGCAGTGTAGCAAGCTGTTCATTGCCCCAGGAATTTTTAGCACTTTACAAATCTAATCGACTGCCCCATGTTAGTTTGACTAAGAATAAAACTTTAAAATGGGCAGACTTAGGTGAAAAAGTCACGAGGTGGGAAAAGCAGACAGAATTAGAGCTCTCTGAACAAGGAGTACAGAAACAGAAATTGAATTGGATCACACAGACACACCCAGCTGCACACTCACAGGCTAGTGAGGATAGCTGAGCATTACTCTTATTGGAGGAAGAGGAAAAAGCCTTGCGAGACATACCAGACATTCTCTGGTCAGCAGGGAAATCAGATGTAGGATTAATACGAACAGCAGGACCAGTTACCATAATGCCAAAGTCAGCTTTTAGACCCCAGAAAAGACAGTATCCCTTGAGAAAGGATGCAGAGGTAGGAATCAAACCTATCATAGCAGCCTTACTTAAGGAAGGAATCTTAATACAATCTCCTGATTCACCATGTAATACACTTTATTTCCCGTTAAGAAGGCAAACGGGGAATGGCATATGGTCCAAGACTTACAAGCTGTAAATAATGCAGTTATACCCAGGGCACCAATGGTGCCACATCCACATACCTTACTGAATGATTTAAGGCCAGAACAGAAGTATTTTTCAGTGGTAGACATAAGTAATGCATTTTTCTCGATACCGATACACCCTGACAGCCAATATTGGTCTGCGTTTACATTTCAGGGAAAGCGGTACACATATACCAGATTACCACAGGGATATTGTGAAAGTCCAACAATATTTGCACAGGAAATGGCAAGCAACCTGGTGGGATTTATCCCACCGAAAGGTAGTCAGATTCTACTTTATGTAGACAACATTCTGCTGGCAGCCTCCACCCAGCAAGAACGCAAGGAGGACACGATAGCATTATTACAATTTTTAGCTACTCAAGGTCACAAAGTAAACAAAGACAAGTTACAGCTTTGGAGGAAACAAGTTAAGTACTTGGGATATGTAATATCCAAAGAAGGTAGAATATTAGATGAAGACAGAAAAACAGCGATTTTACAAGCACCTAGGCCAACTACCAAGAAGGAAATTATGTCCTTCCTGGGAACTACTAATTTTTGTCGGAGTTGGATACCAAACTATGCTTTGGAATCTGCTCCACTGGCTGATTTAATATTTAAAAAAATGATGGCTGCACAGGATTTATTACAATGGACACCTGAAGCAGAAGCAGCTTTCTGGAAGCTGAAACAATTGATAGCATCATCCTTAGTTTTAGGATTACCAAACTATAACAAGCAGTTTATCCAAACTGTAGATTGTAAGCAGGGTTATATGACATCAGTACTGACACAGCAACATGGGGACAAACAACGCCCCATAGCTTATTATTCATCACAGTTAGATCCAGTGGCACGGTCTTTGCCCCACTGTGTACAAGCAGTAGTTGCAGCTGCAATGGCAGTGCTGGCTTCAGCCTCAGTAGTATTAGTCCACCCTCTCACATTGAGAGTGCCTCATGCAGTCGCAATTATTTTACTGCAAGAAAAAGTAGCATATTTTTCTCCAGCTAGGCATCTTTCCTGTATAACCATTCTGTTGAGCCAACCTCATATGACAATTGAATGACGCACAACTTTGAATCCATCAACTTTGCTTCCAACCCCTGCGGATGGCAAACTGCACTGCTGCCTGCAGGAGATTGAGCAAAAGACATTACCTAGACAAGACCTTACGGATGTTCCCTTAGATGATGATGAGGTGACATGCTATGTGGATGGCTCATGCAGAAGGGGTCCTACAGGACAGAACCTAGTGGGGTATGCAGCTGTTTCTGAAACTGAAACTTTAGAAGCAAGATCTTTACCACACAACTTATCTGCGCAAGCAGCAGAATTGATTGCCTTAACAAGTACATGTACCTTAGCAAAGGATAAGAAAGTGAACATTTATACTGACAGTCAGTATGCTTTTTCTACTGTACATGTTTTTACGCAACAGTGGAAAAATAGAGGAATGATAACATCTACTGGTAAACCGATTAATCATGCGCAACTTATTTTAGACTTGTTAGATTCAATTCAGTTACCTAAAAAATAAACTATTTGCAAATGCGTAGCTCATACAAAACAACAGGATAGAATTTCAAAAGGTAATGCACGGGCTGATACAGCTGCAAAGCAGGCAGCTTCAGCCACAGAAACTTTTCTTTTGAGTGAGGAATTACAACTCTCAGAGACTTTAGATTTAGAAATGTTAAAAACAATGCAGACACTTACTACAAATATTGAGAAACAAAAGTGGATAAAACGAGGAGCGATCCTCGGAAAGAGATTGTACATCTCCAAGGAAAAGAAACCGATTTTGCTATCTAATTTGTTTAGATATGCAGCATTGTTGAGCCATGGGCAGAGCCATGTCTCAACAGGGGGGATGGTACAGTTAGTGAATCGAGTGTTTACAACCTATGGGTTTACAAACTATACAAAAAATTTTTGTGCAGCATGCCATGCTTGTAACAAGCATCATGCACAAGGGGCATTGAAGCCTAACCGAGGGAATTTTCCTACACCACCATATCCATTCCATACTATCTGTATGGACTTCATAGAATTGAATAAATGCGAGAATAAGAAATATTGCCTGGTTATTATAGACATGTTTTCCAAATGGGTAGAAGCGTTTCCAACTAAAAATCCAGATGCAGCTACGGTTGCAAAGGTCCTCGTTAAAGAAATCATACCCAGATTTGGTATACCGGAAAAGATTTATAGTGATAACGGGACACATTTTGTGAACCAAACAATCCAACAACTTAGTCGTTATTTTGGAATATCATTAAAGAACCACTGCGCGTACCACCCTCCATCTGCAGGGCTAGTAGAGAGACATAACGGGGTACTGAAAAATAAACTTAGGAAATTGATAGAAGAGATACAGAACAATTGGATGCACTGTTTGCCTTTAGCACTGTTGAGTATGAGAACTGTTCCAAATGTAAAGGGATTGACTCCTTTTGAAACTTGGTTTGGGAGGGCATATTATACACCTCAGTGTAAACCTCTCATGTCCAAAGAGCAGGAGGATGACAGTTCACTTGCAGGATATATGGGGCGATTTTTGAAAAACAAACTTTTGCAGTTAATTTCTGTTTCCGATAAAGAGCAATCGAAATCGGAAGCACCAGTAGCCCCAGGCACTTGGGTCTGGGTGAAGATTACGAAGCGGAAGAATTGGAGCTCTCCGAAGTGGGAAGGTCCGTACCAGGTACTGCTGTCAACACCCACTGCAGTCAAAATCGTGGAGCGAGCTTCCTGGATTCATTTGACGCACTGCAAACTGGCTAAAAATTTTGAACTGGACAAAAACTTTGTTACTGTTGCACAACAAGAACAAAATGGCCAGATACAGAGTGAGTAGAGACACTGAGCAATTTCAAAAAACTTGTATGATTGTTTTTGTTGCAATATTGATCACACTGTTCTATTTGCTGTGGCCGTACTTTTTTCCTGCCACAAAGGTTGAACTGATTAGACGTAATGAACCAAACATAGACTGGCATCCAAACTTTAACACTTATCAGGCAATTACACGTGTATACGCAGAGAATTTCAATGTTTTGAACTGCTGGGTCTGTACGGCCATACCAACAGCATACGGGGGTTTGTTAATGACTGCTATCCCCCTAGGGGTCAATGAGACCTGGGAAAAATCTGTTTTTTGACACAGTTGCTATTAAAGCACAAGATAAGGTAGCGCTGTATTTGCCTGTGACACAAAAAGGAATTGTATGTTTTTATAAAAATGACTCCATCCAAGTTGGATGGAGTAAATGTAATGTTACTGTACAGTATAAATGTTATAGAAAACCAAATGATTTGAGTGGATCTTGCAGTACAGAGTATGACTCATTTTTGAAAATTATGCATAAAACTCTTGATCAGGTACAGCACAATCCTGTACTTTTCAAACAGTTATCAGTGATAAATAGGAAAATGTTTCATGCAGGGCAGTCATTTCGTAACAAAGTAATGAAAAAGGTAGAGGACTTTTATTTTGTATGTGGAAAAAAGGCATATAAATGGTTACCTGAGAATTGGTCTGGCAGTTGTTTTTTGGGATACCTGGTTCCGGCCATCCGACACACTGCAGCTTTGCCTCAGGGGAGCATTCGAAACACTCGAGATGTAACCAAAAAGACTGTTAAGAAACCGGAGAATCCAGTGGGATGAATCGAAGCGGGGTGGAAAGACCATTGTAATGTGGGAACCAAACTTGTGCACATGGACCTGAGCGATGCTGTCATATCCTGGGCAGGTATATCACCCATGTATGGTGGAGTCAAATCAATATGGGAGCTGCAAAAACTGTCCAAACTTCTCGAAATAATGAGTAATGCAACTTTTTCTGCCCTTGAACTGATAACTGATGAACTGAATGCCATGAGAACTGTAGTGCTTCAAAACCGAATGGCTCTTGACTTCACCCTAGCGGTGAGAGGCGGAACTTGCGCTTTAATCAAAGAAGAGTGCTGTGCGTTCATTCCTGACCATCAGCATGAGATCAACGACCATCTCGAGGTGATTCAGCAAGTGTCGGCCATGACCAAACCAGGCCCAAACCCTCTGACAGAGTTTTTTCAGAATGCCTTTGGGGGGGTGGGGCTCCATCTTTATGAACATATTGATTGCTATTGGGGTAGGTTTACTCCTAATAGGAGTTTGTATTTGTTATGAATCCCTGCATGAAGAAATTAATTAAGGAATTCATAGATTTATCCGTATCTGAGACTATGTATCAAAGTACTGAATTTGAAGAGCTGCTAGAATGCGAAACACTTTCATAAAAGTTTAAACTGAATGACTTTCTTAACTGCAAATCCTAAATGGAAGAGGTTAGGAAAAGAAGCAAACTGTTTATCCTTTTTTGAAAATAGAATAAAAAGTATTAACAGGAGGGAGATGTTAGGAAAATATGTATTAATATGTGTATGCTTAATGCCAAATTAATAATCAAGTGTTTTTAATATGCTTTTCATTCTATTTCTCATGCACTGTGATTTATATAAATTGAGTTTCATATGAGACTGAAAATATGCTTTACTAAAACTGCAGCATGCTTACTGAAACTTGCAAGTTGCCCTCTGACCTAGTAACTGCTAGCACAGCAATATTCTTGTTTATGCCTTGTGGAAATGTACTTGAGAAGCAGGTGTTAATCTGCTAGGTCAGAAGCATATGAATAGACAATATACCATTTTATAAATATAATGATTATAGACAAACAGCCTTGTTCAGAGGATGGAAACCTCTGCAGCTGCAGTAGTTTAGAGATAAGGTAGACAAAGGATTATTAGAGAAATTAACTGCTAGCATTGTGTTTGATTTAGCTATAGTATCTTGAATGTAACATAACAAGTATCTAACTGAAAGTAACCAAGGCCATATTGTTTTCCTCAGGAAGTTTCACATAAAAATGGTTTAAATCAGCAGAAAATCATGGGAAAGATGGTCAGCAGATGATGACCAAAAGGTGGTAATCCGTTACATCAGCATGGTAGGACAGGATTAATTTGATAACCTATAAAAATGACTTGTGTGTGGTATTAAAGATGATGCTGTGAGAAAGATTTTGCTTCATGACAGTGATTTAACTTTGAATAAAGCCACTGAGATTTGTCAACTACATGAGCTCACAGAAAAGCACACAAATATGTTTCCAAATGAGAACAGCTCTAGAAGGCAAAGTGACAAAGCTCATGTTGATAGTATGCAGCACATAGTTCAAATAAACTGCCCCAAGCACATGGCAGCAATTGTAGCCCCTACAGCACTAATGGGTAAAAAGAGATTTCCAGCAAATTCCAGAGTTCGCACAGTTTCAGTGAAGCACAAGAGTCAGCCAGCACACTCAAAGCATGGGCCCCAACCTAGTTTTATTGTCAAGTTCCATAACTGTCATGGATATCATGAATCTAAAAGGGAAAATGTTTAGCTTTTGGTCAACAATATCACAAATGCAATAAATGGAATAATCTCAAAAGGTTTTGTAAATGAAAAGGCCCACGTTATGGAACATTTTAAGAAAGGAGTTGATTAGTTAGAGAGCCGCAACCCTACTTTTTATGTTGCTGGTGTGTCACTGTTTAATGAAACAGTCAATGCAGTAGATTTAAGGGCAAATAATGAAGTATTTTGTACTGTTCAGATAAATGGCAAACCCAAAGAGCTCAAATCTGACACAGGTTCCAAATGCAATGTTTGTCATCAGAAACATTTGCTACAGTGTGTCATGGAGAAAGGCTTGATTTAGCAAGGATTGCAAAGCTTGTTGCTTATGTAGGTGAAGAGATTCAGACTGAAGGCTCAGTAGTACTTTCATGTTACTCTGCTGGGAGATGTTACAACTTGTTATTTAATGTGGTCAATAGGCACATCCAGTCATTATTGGGGCTTAAAGGCAGTTTGAAAATGGCACTTATTTTAATAAGGAAGTCCACCAAGTTATCTTGGAAGACCACTATAATTTTGCCCAGTACATTTTTTTCTACCTATGCTGATATCTTTGAAGACAAATTAGGGAAGCTTCCAATTGTATACTCTATGAAATTAGACCCAAATGTCAGTCCAGTTATTAGGGCCAGCTCGTAAAGTCCCAGTAGCAATGCAGGACAGAGTCAAAGTCAAGTTAGATAAAATGGTGCGACAAGGTGTGATTTGTCCAGTTGAAACTCCAACTGAATGGATATCTTCTATAGTGGTAGCGCAGAAGAAAAGATCAGATGACATCAGAATATGCATTGACCCATGAGATTTGAACAAAGTGCTAAAAAGACCTCATCATCCAATGCATACAGTCAAAGAAGTCACAGCCTTGATGCCAAATGCCACTGTTGTTTCTGTCTTAGATGCAAAGAGTTCATTTTGGCAAATTCAGCTTGACAAAAAATCCTCATTGCTCACTACTTTCAGTACTCCATTTGGCAGGTACAGACTTTTGAGAATGCCATTTGGCATAAATTCTGCAAGTGAAGTCTTTCAATGGGCAATGGAGCAACTTTTTTCTGGGTATCCTTGTACTATTACAATCACTGCCATACTAGTTGGAGGTCATGGTGAAGCTGAGCATGACAGAAACCTGATAGAAGTTCTGGAAAGGGCACGTCAGGTGAATCTTAAGCTCAGTTCATAGAAATGCAAATTCAGACTACAAGAAGTTACTTATCTTGGTCATTTACTTACCAGTTCAGGCTTATGACCAGACCCTTCCAAGCAAACAGCCATTCTTGAGATGCCAGCTCCAGACAATGCTCAAGCCCTGGAATGTTTTCTTGGCATGGTTAACTATTGAGGCAAGTTCATTCCAGACTTGAGCCAAATATCAGCACTATTCAGAGAGCTGACAAGTAAAGCTGTATCATGGTCTTGGTTAGAGCAACACCAAAGAGCATTTGATGTCTTGAAACAGACAGTTGGTAGTCCACCAACTGTCAGATACGATGTTGTTCACAAGCCATATAATGCTTCGAAATTTGGTCTAGGTGCAGTCATTCTACAATGCCTATGCATTGAGAACTCTTACCCAAACTGAGATGCAGTATGCCCAGATCAAGAAAGAGCTTTTGGCAATTGTGTTTGCATGTTTGAAGTTCCATGATTATGTTTATGGTAAACCTATCAAAATCAAAACAGACCACCAACTTCTAGTCACTATCTTGAAAACGCCTGTGCATTCAGCTCCAGCCAGAATGCAACACATGATAATGAGATTGCAAAAGTATAATTTCACTCTTGTCTACAAGAAAGGCAAACTTCTTTATCTTGATGATACATTATCTAGATTTCCCAGAAACACCACAGAACAGCATGAGAATGAGAACCTTGATTTTGAGGGTTCATATTATATGATCGAATGCTAGAAAGAGTGAACGATCTATTATCGAACCCAAATGCACAATCCACAAAATGTTGAAGGAACAGATCAGTGAATAAAAATTCCCTGATCCAAAAAAAAGAAAATGTGCAGGCAACATAAAGTGGAGGGCTTCATCCCCGACACTCCCTGATGTGGGGGGGGGGCTGTGCCACCCACACCTTAAATATACCAACTCCGAGATCGCACCATAGTGAAGAAAACAGCAAGGTATGGAGAACGGCCCACTGAATTTTTTTCCCAGGGAAAAAAATTGTTGATCCTTTCCCTCGATATTCTGTGGTTTCGTGCATTTGGGTTTGACAAATGAGCGTTCACTATTTCTAGCACTCGATCATGTAATAGGAACCTGATTTTGAAGTCATGGAAGTAAGAAATTTTTTTTCCACACATCTTGGTGTGTTGAGAGATCACACAGCCACAGATCCAGTTTTACAAAAGCTCAACCACTTTATCAATCAAGGATGGCAATCAAAGCAATCTAGTTTACCTCAAGTGCAACCTTACTTTACATACAGAGATGAGATTTTGTCTGACAAAGGTATCATTATGAAAGTAGTATTCTGGCCTTCTATGTCACAAGTTATTGGGAAAGCACTTTCATCTTGTTCCATGTGTAATAGTACTAAGTCACATTAGCAGAAGAAATCACTTCAGCTAAGCCAGATTCCTGAACTACCTTGGTTGACAGTAGCCACCGATATTTCGAGTGGAATGGTCAACATTATTTGGTGTTAGTAGACTCTTACTCAAAATGGTTCAAGAGTGACCTACTTCCCAATCTAGCATCCAGTACTGTCATTACTAAGATGAAGCGTCATTTTGCATTGCATGGTAGTCCAAACAAAGTTATTTCTGACAACAGCACACAGTTTACAAGCCAACAGTTCAAAACATTTGCTGAAGAATGGGACTTTACTCATATCACGAGTATCCCAGAGTACCTACTGTCAAATGGTTTGGCCGAACGTACAATTCAAAGTGTAAAACATTTACTAGAGAAGTCGAAATGAGATAATAGTGATGTTTTTCTGAATATCTTGAATCTCATAAATGTTCATTTTGATAAATATCTTGGTTCACCTGCACAGAGACTTCTGTCAAGAAAAAACAGAACCACATTACCAATCAATAGTCAATTGTTGGTTCCATGTGTCAAGAACAACAAGTCAGTGAAAGCCAATCTGTTTGAAGAAATACCTAACCCAGAAGTCCTACTATGATAAGACCAGCAAACCACCCAATCCATTATGAGAAGGAGAAGCGGTAAAGGTGCAAACATCCTGAGGTTATAATCACATTGGTCTTGTGAAGAATATTTGCTCAGAACCAGGATCACACATTGTTGAATCACAAGGAGCAGAGTTTATGCAGAATTGGAAACATTTGAGACCAGTGTCCAAGCCTACACCACAGCACATAGCCTTTTAGAAAGACTCTTTATCTCAGAGTGAGTGTTCCATTTCCCGAGGAAGTTCCAGAGAATATTCCCATTCCTGTGATGAATCCAGAAGTTCCTAATATGAGTTGTTCACTGAAGACTGTCCCTGTTGCTAAATGCCATTCCGATTCTTATGTTATGAGATTTGATCATATCTCCAGATCATGCAACCTATACACAGCAACTTGGACATGAGCATTGTGTTTTGTTTCTAATGTCTATTGCAATGCATGTCTAAATCTAATATTGTATTTACAAAGGGCAATCTTTGTCAGATGGAGGATGTAGATCAATGTGTGTGTATATACCTTTAAGAAGCTATCCAAGGACTTGCACAAGTGTATAAGTACTGAGTATGTGCAAGTTTGACTACCATTTTGTAGTAAGCTGTTGAGATATAAGCATGTATGTATGTAAGGTCCAACTGTTAACCAGTTTGTTTATATTTTATGATGCTACTATCCATCCTGATGAGTTTCTATGCATTAAAGCATATAAATGAAATACCCTGCCTACTTGTCATCTATGTTAGTGAGGAATGAGCGACAGCACCAATACTACAAGAGGGACCTATACTTTGTGTAGACTAATGTTGATCAATAAGGCAATGCTGCTCAGTATGCAACTGAGTTGCTCCTAGAGCAGCAGAATTGGGAAAAACTGAGCTTCTAGGCTTTTGCGTCTATACAGGGCACTGCTAACTGCCACTGAGCAAAGAGCAGCACTGTGCAAACATGAAACGCAAATACAAACAAAGAGAAGTTTTAAGATAACTACCAATCAGGAAAGCCCACAATAAGCCTTTCACCAGGAATCCCCAGCTCAGAAAGGTTAGATCAGCACACTTCTGCCACAAGGGTGCAGAAAAACACTTTCTTAATGTAGAATAGCCCAAGTGTAACACGACCACACAAACTACTTACAACAGCCCTACAACTAGCAAATACAATGTAATAGAGTGCAATTAACTACTTAAAGCAGCATTAGAGGGTACATTTTTGTTGCTACAAAGTGCAAAAATAACAACAAATAACTTAATAAACTGATAAAGTACAGTCACAGTATATAAGAGAAGTGCAAAAACTGCTTAGTTTGTAGTGTATTTTCACAGGTGAAAAAAGATTTTCAGTAATCGGTGGCAACGACACCAAATGATGAGCAAATCTGAGTATCTATGCCAAAGCCCACACAAATGCAAGGCTTAAATACATGCAAAGAGAAACAAGTTTTAAACTAACTTCCAATCAGGAAAGCACATAATAAGCCTTGCACCAGCAATCCCCAACTCAGACAAGTTAGATCAGCATACATCTGGCCCAAGGGTGCAGAAAAACACCTTCTTAATGTAGAACAGCTGGTTCGGAGGCCAAGTGTAACAAGACCACACAAACTACCTACAGCAGCCCTAGAACTAGCAGATACAATGTAATACAATGCAATTAACTACTCAAAAGAACAGCAGTCAGTACATTTTTGTATCAAAACTGCTGCCAGGTCAGACAGATAGACCGTGTAAACACGTACTGCCACTAGACGGATAATCCCAGTCCTAATGTAAAAGCACAGTAAAGGAGTGTCTGTAGTGAAATGCTACTAAAACAAACTTAAAAGATATGATATGCTACCACAAACAATCTTAAAGATCTGGATACAGCAATGTACTTTTTATACAGCTTATAAAAGTCTGATTATTCAATAAAAGCACTGCAATTTGTATAAATGAGCCTAGAGATACTCAATTGAACATAATTTATAAAGACACTAAAAACAAAATAAGATGATTAATAAGCCCCCCAGCCAATAAAACTACATGCAGACATTTGAAATGTTTCCCCAAAGTAAACAGACGTAAACAGATCAGGCAACCTCCCTGTGCACTAGATGGAAAATCCACTGATCTCTTCATGTAAAAACAATTGCTTGCTACAGTGTAAAATTATATTGCTTTATCCAAAAGTTGGCTGGATAATAAATTCAGACTAAATAAATCAGTAGAACAGACAATGAGAAGCAAAATGCATTTTTTCAATATAAGCACAAGGAAAGACAAATAAATAATTCAAGATATCAACAGCAGTGCAGAAGGAGAGGACTTGATAAGCTCTATTTACAGTAGGGGCGGACAGCTTAAAATCACCTGGTTTAAAAAGCAGATCATCAAAGGGAAGGTGCATGAGAAAAACTAGCTGGGAATCACCAGCAGTGCTTTAGTTCATGCAGGTTTGACACTTTGTTTTCAGAAAAAGGCAATGCTGCTCAGTATGCAACTGAGTTGCTCCTAGAGCAGCAGAATTGGGAAAAACTGAGCTTCTAGGCTTTTGCGTCTATACAGGGCACTGCTAACTGCCACTGAGCAAAGAGCAGCACTGTGCAAACATGAAACGCAAATACAAACAAAGAGAAGTTTTAAGATAACTACCACTCAGGAAAGCCCACAATAAGCCTTTCACCAGGAATCCCCAGCTCAGACAGGTTAGATCAGCACACTTCTGCCACAAGGGTGCAGAAAAACACTTTCTTAATGTAGAATAGCCCAAGTGTAACACGACCACACAAACTACTTACAACAGCCCTACAACTAGCAAATACAATCTAATAGAGTGCAATTAACTACTTAAAGCAGCATTAGAGGGTACATTTTTGTTGCTACAAAGTGCAAAAATAACAACAAATAACTTAATAAACTGATAAAGTACAGTCACAGTATATAAGAGAAGTGCAAAAACTGCTTAGTTTGTAGTGGATTTTCACAGGTGAAAAAAGATTTTCAGTAATCGGTGGCAACGACACCAAATGATGAGCAAATCTGAGTATCTATGCCAAAGCCCACACAAATGCAAGGTTTAAATACATGCAAAGAGAAACAAGTTTTAAACTAACTTCCAATCAGGAAAGCACATAATAAGCCTTGCACCAGCAATCCCCACCTCAGACAAGTTAGATCAGCATACATCTGGCCCAAGGGTGCAGAAAAACACCTTCTTAATGTAGAACAGCTGGTTTGGAGGCCAAGTGTAACAAGACCACACAAACTACCTCCAGCAGCCCTAGAACTAGCAGATACAATGTAATACAGTGCAATTAACTACTCAAAAGAACAGCAGTCAGTACATTTTTGTATCAAAACTGCTGCCAGGTCAGACAGATAGACCGTGTAAACACCTACTGCCACTAGACGGATAATCCCAGTCCTAATGTAAAAGCACAGTAAAGGAGTGTCTGTAGTGTTTCTGGACATTGTCCATTGGTGGGGTATTCCTCAGATCTTTTTGCCTATCCTCTGAGCAGGTAGATTCCACTCTACTGTTCCAGAATGTCATGCCATCTGGCATGGAAGATGGATGCCCTTTCTTTTCCTTGGAAGGAGATGTTTCTTTATGCTTTCCCCCTCTCCCTCTACTTTCATGACTCCTGCACAAAATTCAGCCGGACTTCCAGAAAATCTTGCTAGTGACTTCTTTTGGCCAAGACAGCACTGGAAGTGGCCAGGGACAAACACCACAAGTTACCTCACAGGTTGGATCTTCTCACACAAGACAAGGTGTGGATATGGAGGTCTCTTATCCATCCTTACTTATCCACTCTGCAAATGCCATTGTGGGTGATAGGGTTTTGATCTCTTCTAAGGCATCTCTTTTCTGAGGACATGGTCATAGTTTTACAGGAGCAAGAAATCCCCCAACCAGGAAATCTTATATGTCCAAATGGAAAAGATTTTCTGTCTGATGTCACACACACACACACACACACACACACACACACACACACACACACACACACACACACACACTCAGTTGCCATTGTTGGGAATAGAATCTTTACCTATTTAACAGTCTATACTATAGCACTATGTGCTTATCACATGCGCCACAGAACTTACACATGTAGAGAGTCTCTGCCACTGCTATTGGGGTGGATGATATCAGTAGCTGCTGACAAGGAGACCACGGTTGTGGAAGACAGTAGTCACAGGGCCAAAATATGGGTGGCCATTACACAGACATAGGTCTGTTGTTTGTGTGTGTATTCTGCTGTACATGTAATACATACAGAAATACACACATATACACACACACACACACACACACACACACACACACACACACACACACACACACACACACACACGGTGACTGATGTGAGATTACAACCCCTACCTACCTACTATTACACAATGGGCCTCACCATAGCATTTGTACATGCCACTAGTTAAAATTGGTGTATGTGTGGCTGTGGCAATACATCACTCTATGCCTTTCAGGGTCTCTCTCTGTCTCTCTTTCTCTCTCTCTCTCTCTCTCTGTCTCTCTCTTTCTCTCCCCCTGTCTCTGACTCTCTATAAATGATATATTTGTATATGTTACCTATATATCTGTATGTATATCACACTCAACAGATCCAGATAAATCTTATATGTACCACATACAGATAGATGGGGGTAAACATGTCTGATGTGGGTGGGGATAGACAATTAAGGTGTACATAGCCATCAGCATGCACAAGGGACATATGTATATCCCAGTTCTATAGTCAGATGTGGGTTCAGACATGGGCTGAAAGGAGCTAAGTGTAGGAGCATGCCCAGTATGACCATCAATCGTAACAGTGGGACTCCAGGCCAGACCTACCTGTATTCCAGTCCAGGATTTTGTGTGCTACAGCTGATTGGCTGATGAACCTGTGTAAACAGTCCATCACCTCACTTGTATACTGGCTAAGGGATCTCCTGGCTGTGTGCTGCCTTATTAACTGAGTTATACCTAGGGTGGGTACAGAATGTATTGGACTGAGCAGAGTTTTGCATAATATGTGAGGTATATTTTACATAGCACTGTGATGTCCTGGTATGTCAGTGGGGAATCAGTATAGATTAATGTGAGGACATGCCGACAGACATTTGACTACTGACTCCATACACCTAAGGGAGCCAATGCTACTGCACAAAGTGTTCTAGTCTGCATATTCTATGTTTGTCTGGCCAGTGGTTCCTCCTTCCCCTTATATGTAGCCCATTGTTCTGCTCTGTTCTTGTCACAGGCTTTGTCCACAGTTGCTGCTCTTATATAGTTGTAGTTATGGTGTTTTTCTGGGGTAGAAGCATAACATCACACACAGGGTTACGGACTGCACACCTCTGACTTTACCTGTTTAGCAGGTAGGCCAGCAATGTGCCCCATACATCTGCTCTGGTCCTCAGATTGTTTGTGTTGCACAGTTCTTATAAGGCTACATGTTGGCCATACCTCTCAAACTCTTACAGGGAGACATCTTGACAGGGCCATATATCATAGTAGACATGGGGACAGAGTCTTAATATTGCTCTTCCAAATGTAGACACTTGGTAGACTGGTTTTCTATTAGCTTGCAATTTATTATGGATATGAAGTCTGCATCTAAACTGTCTATCACTGATGTTTTCACATCAACCTTTATTGGTTTGCCAGTAGTTTGCCAGACAAATGCAATGTTATGACAGAACAGATATATGAGGCATACGTGTGGACATTCTGAGAAACACTGACATTCATGGGGTATGGATGGTGCCCACTGACCTGTTGCCAGTACTGACTCAGTTACCTGGCAGCCTTTGTATCCTGGCACTAGACTGACTTGTCACAACCTGCTGTTCTACTAGGCACCATCTAGGTAACTCAGCACTGTGTACTGTTCATATCTGTTGGCCACTGTCCCTCCATTGTCCAGCTTTCCTGCAGTAACAAATATTGACTTCTGGACAGCCTGTAGAACTCCTACTGAAGGTGTAGCTGACATGCAGAATAGCAGACACAGCCAGTCTTGAACCATGGACCTGTCACCCACATTAATGTACTTTGCCCAGTGAGCCACAATAGCCACCAGTCAGTGGTGTCTACTTCCTGACATTATTAACCACACACATGCATAGCACATTGATCCCTGCATATTGTGGAAATGGAACATGTTAGGAATTTGATTGAGACAGCCCTGGGAATGTGTGATCTACTTCTATTACCTTACAAACATAACTACTACTGCCACTATATGGGAATACGGGTGTGTCGGGGGTAGGAGACCATACCTTTCACTCTACAGATTTTTGCAGAATGTCCAGCTGTTTGCCTCACATTTTGGCTCCATTATTTCATAAATTTGTGGTTGTCTGGAAAATTACTGGCAAATCATTAAAGACTGAAGTTAGAAACTAATGACAGACATTTGAGTTTCAGACTTTTCACTTTTTAGAGAATTCATGCTACTGCAAAACCTGTTATTCTATCAACTTCCCATGCTTGCAAGAGCAATATTTAACAATTGCCCCTTTTTTGGGGCCTTTGACCTACATTTTTTTATGGCTTTGTACAGATTTCCTGCTTTAAGAGGTTGAGAGGTATGTACGGGACTCCAACACTGACATCCATGCATCTGTTCTATGACCCCGCTGCTTGTAAGTCCGTCACATAGCACAGTGGGATTTTCTGTCTTGGGGCCTACTGTATATTCTGGGGCAGCCAGTATTCAGCAGAGAGTTCCTATTGTCCCACATAGCTGTCCGTTGTCTGCTGCTATCCCGGTAGCCCACTCCATTCCCTTGCATACATGCAGCAATACCATACATATGCTACTGCAGTCCACTACCCCATTCCTTTGCTGTTAAGAATAGTGACTTATGCTGTGCCTGCAGCAGTTGAGAAGACAGTGTTTCATGGCTGACTCTGTCAGATGCATGCAGTACACATCCCATACATGGTAACGTGCAGGTAGTGTGATGTGACAGGGATCCTTTTTACTGTGTATGTGAGTCAGAGTGAGGTGTCCAGTCCCTGGGTCCCTAGGTTGTCAGTGTATGCACTATGCATTGCCTCTTTGCCAAGGCCAGGGTGTACTGGGCACACCTACATCTGCCTACAGGGATATGCTCAGGGGGTTCCTCCTCCAATTCCCCCTGTGCCTGTTGGGACTTTGGCAATGGTGGGGGGTTGTGTGTCCCTTCTCTCTGATGTTCCTGCTGCAGCTGTTTCTGCAGGATCATATCGTGTAGCAAGGCACATACTATGAACATGTGTGCACATGTGGCTGGAGAGTACTGCAGGGCTACACCAGATATGTCAAGGCAGCGGAACTGTGACTTGAGCAGCCCAAACACACACTCTACAATGTTCCTAGTTTGTGCATGTGCCTCATTATGAGTTCTTCACTGGGTATGTGTGCATTTCTGATGGGTGTCATCATCCACAGTTCCAGTGCATAGCCAGCATCCCCCAGTAGATGGCCATATGGGATGTCCCCCCTGGCAAATTCCTGGTACAGCTGTGATGCATGCCATATGTGGGAGTCATAACTGCCAGGGCTGCCAGCACACATACTGATGATAATGCCCTGGGCATTGCACACAACCTGGCAGTTGATGGAGTGATACCCCATGTGGTTGATGTAGACTCTACCCTCCTCAATGAGTGGTGCTTTGATGTGCACATGAGTGCAGTCTATGGCACTTAGGACCTCTGGGTAGTGTGCTACACAGTGGAAGAGATGCATATTGTTGGTCCTCTCCTCAGGGGTGTTGGAGAAACAAATGTGCTCACTTTGTCTGTTTTAGCATGACATCCAGGAACTGGTGGAGTACCCTGGGTGCAGATGTCTGTGAGACCTTCATGATGTCCCCAGTTGGTGTTTGGAAAGTACCTGTAGCTAGTATTCTTAAGGCTACACATACCTTTGTTTCCAGTGGGATGGGTACCCCCCTCTGTTGGCTCTGGGTCTGAGGTGAGGGCAGCAGAGCTCGGTGAGTTCCCGTAGCATGGCCCTGTCCACCCTGTAGCGCTCTACCATCTCCAGCTCATGTAGCCCCTGAAAGGTTACCCTGGGCCTGAACACTCTTCCTCTCCTCAGCCTGGGCCTATTGTCAGCATCACCGTCATCACTGACCTCAGCCTGTAGTTCATACGGATGTAGCAGAGCAGCAGCCCCTATCATTTTATCTGTTAAAATTCCCAAGTGTGTACTCCAATGGTGCAGAGTATGTGGGAAAAATCAGATTAAAGGGTGTATGCATACTTTATCTTAGTGTGCTTCAGATGCAGCCTGTGTGATTGGCTGACTATGATACATTCCACCTGCCAGGTATATCACTGAAGGGTTTGAATGGGTCAGTGTCAGTGGAACAGGAATTATAAGTCTGTTATACTTGACTGGCTTGCTCAGGCTATTTCCTTTTTATTTTTTCTTCCAATTTGTTCCACTGCTAAGCCCCGCTCTGCTAGTATAAACATTGCTCATCAGTTTAGACCCTTCCCTGTACACAGGCATGCTTAGCTTTTCTTTAACTAGCTAAAACATGTGCTGTGGGGCTAAGTATAGCTTAGCAGACTCAGAAAAACACACACACACACACACACACACACACACACACACACACACACACCCCGCTTAGCCCTGCTTAGCTGAGCGCAAACAGGTGCCAGTAAGTTCCAATCCACTTAAACATCCCGTGACATACCCCCTTTTAATGTTAGCTATCTGTTCTGCCTACACCAATACAGTTCTAGCCCTACCACCGTTAGTACCTATGGGCATGGTGGCCCTTTTTGTTGTTCAATAACCCTGGCTCATTTACATACACCTAATTGCGTATACCCTGGATACAGCACTACACCAGGGGATATCCCCTTAGTTGCCACTATAACCTACCATTGTATAACTCTGCATGCTGGCCACTATAATGCAATAACTTTGCATACCGTTATATTTCATGTTTTACAATTTTTATTATTTATTTATTTATTTATTTTGCAAAATAGCATGTTTGTGCATTGCTGCATGCCACTTAAACCTGGTATATGTATTTAAAAAAGTTTAATTTTTGATACATTGCATTACTTTTTCAACTCAATGGCCATAGTTTTGGTCATTTGCATGGCTACTGTGACACATACTACTTTTATTTGGGCTCTTACAGCCCCTGTTTAAATTGTATAGTCCGGTACATGGTTTGTAACCGCGTACATTTTTCCTGCTGACACGGCACCTACACGGATGCCTTTCTGCTTGCTGAATCAGAAAATCACCTCATCTGCATGGTTTTCACCAGCAGATACGGTGATTTGCATTCTGTGGACACCTCCATATCCACAAGGTGTCCACACACTCATGCACGCCCCCAGCCCTGTTTTCTGGATCACTTGGAGGCCATATTCCATGTTCGGGCCACTACACTATTCCTACATGGAGAATCACTCTGTGTAGGGTTTATTGAATTACCCCCATAGAATGTATTTGTTACACAATAAGCAAATCCATACATTCTTTCTTGTTCTGTAGTATAATAAAGAGTCACAGCACTGTATAGACTCAGCAATGTTAACATATCTCAGTGACCAAACTCAACTCTTTATTTATTTACAGAAGGAGAATTTCCCCTTTGGAAGGGATTTATTAGGCTTCTGTATATGTATGCTTATAAGAGGGGATAAAGGGAGCAATGCCTTCTACTAGCTTTATTCCTAAACAGAGAATACTTAAATAGGTATGCAACTGTTACATCCTCTTTGGTAACCTGTGTAGTGTATGCAACTCATATTATGTATTTTGAAGTTTAGTTGTTTTATTGCAACCTGTATTGAGCCTGACATTGGTCATTTCTGCTCTTTTCTGGTGAACATACATAAATATGTACATATAGACATACATACATATATAAATTAACACATAAGCTCATAGGTTCATAGGAAGTTACTAGGCTAATGAACCTAGGACCTTACAAGCCTAGCCATGTTATACCCATGTTCCAATACCCCAGGGATTACTTCAGTGTCACTGCTTGACAGAGGCAAAGCAAAATAATAGGCATAGTTTTATTCAAACTAAAGGGGTGGCGAATGCCAAATAACTATGGGCTAGGCTTATAAATGCCCTTGGGCAGATAGCCTAGTATGAACCTATGAACCTATGAACCTATAATTGACCTTGGTCGTTATTTGCAGAGCAAGTCTATGATCAGCATCAACTTCCCCTGTCCAAGACAGACATAGGTACCACCCCCAGGGTGAATTTACAGTCTCCCATCCAATTGTCTAGGTTGTGCTTGAACTGGGTTATTGAGGAGCTCTGCTTCATGTGAATTTGGAGTTTATTCCAGGGGAGCAGCAATGTCTGGGAGATACATCTGTCTCTCCTGCGTGTTCTGTTGATGTCACAGGCTAGAGTGAGTGACTCTTGTCCCATTTGATTTACAGACATGCAGCATTTCCATTAGGCGAGAGTCAAAGACTGCTCTGTAGTCCAGGCACAAGTCGCCTCTCAGCAGCCTGTTGGATACCGAGTATAGTGACAGGGCTTTCAGTTTTTCCATGTAGGCTATGTTGAATGTCCTGAATTTTCTTGGTGAGAGAGAAACCTCTGTGGTCTCTCCAGCTGCTGCATACTCATACATATGTACATATACACATGCACATACACAGCTACATATAGGCTCCTAGGATCATAGGAAGTTACCAGGATATTGGCCCTGAGGCCCTTACAGTCCTAGTCAAGAATTTAGCTTATGTTCCAATAAGTCAGCACCCTATGCCACTCTCCAGCAGGGACACAGGTGGAATCCCAAGGGTGTATTTTCTGTTCCCCATCCAGTTATCCAGGCAAAACTTAAAAAGGGATAATGAGGTACCCTGCTTGATGTGGAGAGGGAGTCTATTCCACAGATGGGGGAGTCTCTGGGACACACATCTGTTCCACCAAAAAGTCCTATTGATGTCACAAACCAGGTTGAGGTCACGTGTGTGGGTTACTCGAGTGGAGCTTGACTTGTGGATGTGCAGCAGTCCCATCAAGGCAGGGTCTGAGATTGCTTTGTATGCCAGACAGAGGTCACCTCTGAGGGTCTGTAGGAGACTGAGTAGAGGAACAGGGCCTTTAGCCTATCTGTGGAGAGCAGATGTTTGAGGCACTGGATTCTCCTGGTCTCTCCAGCTGCTGCATGTGCTTTGTGAGGTACATGCTAAAAGGGGCATTGTACTCAATAATGGGTCTTATAAGGGAAGAATACAGGGATGTTCTGAACACCTTGTCCCTGGATGAGATACCCTTCCTAATGAGGTAGGCCATGTAGAAAGCATTCTATAAAACTGAGGCAATATGGTGGTCAAAAGTCAAGTTTGCTATCAACCTGGGTGCCCGAGTCCCTCACAACTGATTGCATGCTTAGGACCTTATTATTAATGTGATAATTTGTGGGGATGTCACTCTCCCCAAAGGGGATGATGATGTATTTTTTTTGCTTTCAGTTTGAGGCCATGTTTCTGGCACCATGTCATTTGTTTGGGTGTGACCCTCTTGGAGAATGTCCACATTAGTAGGGGAATTGATGACAGCACCCAGCTTGCAGTCATCTGCAAACTTGGTCAGCCATATCCCACTGGTTTTGGCCTGCTCATCTGAAAAGTATATTCCGAACAGCAGATGCCACAAGACTGATCCCTGGGGTACACCTCTCTTTATGGGTCTACTGCTTGAGGTGGCATCCCCTATTTTGACTAGGTAGGTTCTATCAGTGAGCCAGTTTGCTACCCATCTGGTAACGTACGGATTGATGCCTAGTTGTGAGAGTTTATCTATTTATTTATTTATTTTTTTATTTTACATTTGTTGAACGGGATAGTCCGATTGGATGTATGTCCATTTTCAGCGGAGGCCCGGGGAGAAAAGCTCCAAGGGTAAGCAGATACAGCATTACATAATACCAGCATTACATATTACAAACAGACTATTTACAGAGATTACATAAGTAAGCAAGTTAAATAAGTTCCACAGGTTACAGTTACTCCTGAGCACAAGTCAGGATTAAATTAAATTACACAGTAAACTGGTTAACAGATTTTTACACATTCTAGAGAGAGTTAGCCAGGCTTGATACATTGACATAGCCAGTTAAGTGACAAATGTTGTTTGAGTCTAGTTTTAAATTGACCTAAGGTGGAAAGTAAGGTAATATCAGCTGGAAGAGAGTTCCAGGATCAACTTACAGAGTTTGCAATAAGAGAATCACCGGCTGTGTTATTAATTTTGCTAGTCTGAATTAGTAGTTTGTTAGAGGATCGAAGCGGTCTAGGATTGATATAGGGGGCGATAATATTTTTAAGTGCAGGAGTATTGTCCGGATTATAGAGGATTTTATAGGCCATAATCAGTTGGTTATACTGGATTAGGCTGGGTAGTTCAAGCCACCCAAGCTGATTTAGATTAATGCAATGATGTGTCCTAAAAGGCAGCCCAGTGGCAAACCTGGCAATGTGGTTGTAGCAAATACAGTCTTGTTTAAATTCGAGAGTAGAGGGGATGCATACAGAAGGGTTGAAAGAAGGTGAGAGCGAGCTATGGCAATTTTAGCTGGAGGGGTTAGGAAGGCTTTTATTCTGTAAAGTGACCCTAGTTTTTTATTGATGGCTTTGATAGTTTGGTTAACATGTAGGTCAAATTTTAGATTATTGTCTATGAGGAAACCTAATAGTTTTGTAGATGGTTCAGGGGAGATTATTGTGCCATCATTTGATTTTATGGTAAAGGTGAAAGTGGTAGACCTACGTGTTGGTGAAAATAACAGCATTGTAGTTTTTTTAGGATCTAGGATCAGACGATGTTCAGAAAGCCAGTTTTCTATTGTATTAAAGGTGGTCTGGGTAGCTGACCATAAATCTACTGGAGATGTAGCTAAGCAAATCAGAGTAGAGTCATCAGCATATTGGATACAGCTGACTTTTGGGATGACAGTATAAAGGTCATTAATGAAGACGGAGAACAGCAAGGGCCCTAGTATAGAGCCTTGTGGTACTCCAAGGGTGTTAGGTAGAAGGTTAGAGAGTTTGTTCTGCCAGAGGACAGCCTGCTGTCGACCATTCAGGTAGGATTGAAACCATTGGAGGGCTCCAGTATCTATACAGAATGTTTGCAGGGTGTGGATTAAAAGTTGGTGATCAACCATATTGAATGCCTTGGAAAGATCCAAAAAGAGGGCTGAGGATATATAATTATTGTTGCGATTATGGTTTATGGTGTTAGTAAAGGCTAGGAGGGCTGAAGTAGTGCTGTGATGAGGACGGAAGCCATGCTGAGTGTCTGCCATAAGGCAATTTTGGATTAGGTGGTGCATTAGTTGTCTATGAATACATTTTTCCATAATCTTTGCAAGTGGAGAGAGTATAGCTATTGGCCTATAATTGGAGAATTCAGTAGAGCTGCCTCATTTGTGAAGTGGAATTAAACAGGATATTTTACAGATGGTGGGAATTTTAGCTTCTACTATGGTTCGATTGATTAGTATTGAGACGGGGTAAGCAATAGCAGCAGCTGATTTTTGTAGGTACTCAGCAGGGAGTTGATCAGCAGAATGTGTAGTGGGTTTTAATTTTTTGATCAAGGTACGGATAAGTGAAGTGACGACTGGTTGGAAGCTGAATGTGAGCAGGTTTCTAGTGGTGCTACTTTCAGGACCAGGGGAGCTAGGAGGTAGTTGGCTAGCTAGGGCTTGAATTGTCTCAGTAAAGAATTGGTTAAAACTATCAGAAACATCTTCAGGGGTTTTATCAATAGTAGCAGCAGGGATTGGGGTTGAAGTTTGTCCAGGATGTAGTTTGTTTGTCTGCTAAAACAGAATGGCATTAAATATACTGATCCGAAGGATATTACCAATATCCTGGCAGATCGATTCAGTGCCAACTTCATAGTTTCATAGTTTCATAGTATAGTACTAGGCTATCTGCCCTGGGGCATTTGTAAGCCTAGCCATAGTGATGTGGCTTTTGCCACCCCATGAAATGGTACAAAATGTACAGAATAAATCAAGAATACTGTGCCTCTGTCTAGTAGTGACACAGTGAAGGTCCCTTATATAATAGAATTAGTTTACTGTGCCCCTGTCTAGCAGTGACACAGATGTGACCCCTGGGGTAAACTTGCGATCTCCCATCCACTCATCAAGATTTCTCTTGAAGAGAGTCAGTGAGGGGCTCTGCCTAATACGAACTGGGATCCTGTTCCAAAGCATGGGAAGCCTTTGGGTTATGAATCTATCCCTCCAGTATGTTCTATTCATACTTGTGCCGAGGTTTAAGTCTTTAGCTCTCATGGTCCTGATGGATTTGGATTTTTTGAGGTGGAGCATGTCCATCAGATCCTGGTTGGACATGGCCTTGTACGTCAGGCAGAGATCACCTCTGAGCAGGCGGTATGCTACTGAATAGAGCTGAAGTTTCTTTAGTTTGGCAGAATAAGACATATGTTGGAGACCCTTGATCCTTTTGGTGAGGTACTTTTGTGGTCTCTCCAGCTGTTGCAAGTGCTGGGTGAGGTACATACCAAATGGGGCATTGTACTCAATCATGGGTCTGATGAGGGAGGAATATAGGGGTACAATGACATCCTTGGATCTGGATGTGAAACCCTTCATGATGAGGTGTGCAAGGTAGAATGTTTTTCTAACCACTTTGACAACGTGGGTGTCAAATGAGAGGTCGCTGTCTACTTGGGTCCCTAGGTCTCTGATTACTTTTCCATACTCAGTGGGTTGCTGTCTATGTGATAATTTGTGGGTACTTTGTTTTTCCAAACGGATGACTATACATTTTTGGCATTTAGTTTAAGGCCGTGACTACGGCACCAGTTGTCCATTTCAGTGAGGCCTTTTGTAGGATGTGTGTATCTGCTGGTGTATCGACTATGGCGCCTAGTTTGCAGTCATCTGCGAACTTTGTCAGCCACAGCCCTCCCATGTTTGCTTTAACATCTGAGAAATAAATGCCGAACAAGAGGGGTCCCAGGACAGATCCCTGTGGGACACCACTTGTGACTGGCTTTGAGTCAGACATTGCTCCAGCGATTTTAACTTTATGGGTTCTGTCCTTTAGCCAGTTTGCAACCCATCTAGTGACATAAGGATTTACTTTTAAGCTGTTTAGCTTATCTATGATGCCTGAGTGGGTATCGGTCGAAGGCCTTAGCCAAGTCCAGGTATGCTGTATGGACTGCTTTGCCCTCATCAATGGCTCTAGTGACTGTTTCGAAAAAGTCAACCAGGTTTAAAAGGCAGGATCTGCCCTTTACAAAGCCAAACTGGGTGGAGTCAAGCGTCTGTAGGTTCCCTATGTCTCCATTTATGAGTTCCATAATGATTCTTTCCATAGCTTTGCAGACCAGGCTAGTCAAGCTTATGGGGTGGTAGTTTTCAGGGTCTGTAGAGGCACCCCCCTTGTGGAGTGGGACCACTGTTGCTGTACGCCAGTGTTCAGTTACATATCCCGAAGTAAGGCTAAGGTTAAATACCATTTTTATGTGTGGGTTTAGCTCCTCTTGCAGTTCACGTAACACGCACCCCGGGATACCGTCAGGTCCCATTGATGCTGTGTTTTTTGCTTTGTTTAGGGCAGCTCTCACTTGGACATCTGAGATGACAGGGAGATTACATTCAGCTGGGATAAGTATTTCTTCTTTTGGGGGTGAGGGAGGCGGGAAATTTGCACTGAACCTGTCAGCCAGAATATTAGCAATATCTGTGGGGTCAGTGTATTTTTTGTTGTTGTGAATCAACTCTGAGCATATCTGAGGGTTTCCGCCCAGGTTTCTAACATAGCTGAAGAAGGCTTTGTGGTTATCTTTAGTGTCCTTAGCGATTTTTCTCTCAAAGTTTGCCTTGGATGTTTTTATGAGAGAATGTAGTTTTCTGCTAATGATGATCAGAGATGTCTTCCCTTCATGGGATTTCACTCTGACGTGCAGTAGCTTCCTTCTTTTGTTATACAATTTGTTTATGGCTGAGGTCCACCAGACAGGACGCTTACTTTTGGTGGAGAGGGACTTGGATTTGTTTGGGATTGCATGATCCATGCATTCTTGGAGATGTCCATAGAAAGCATTTGTGAAGGATTCGGCATTGTGGGATGTGGTATCCCCTGGCACAGTGGGCTTAAAGGATACCATCTCAGTCTTAAGAAGAGTGAAGTCTGCTATTGAGAAGTTTTTCACTGTGGTCTTTTGTGCTGGGGGTGAAGGTGGTATATGTATATCCAGGGTGATTAGTTTGTGGTCAGATCTCACTAGTGAGGGGTATACTTCCGGTGTGGAGCATTTTGACCCCATGTTTGTGATGATCAGGTCTAGTATATTATCTCCCCTAGTGGGAGAGGTGACTAGTTGTTCCAGTGCATTTGAATTTATGAACTCTAGGAACCTTTGGGCTAGGGTATTAGGGTAGTTGAAGTCTCCCAGTATGATGGTATTTTGTGATACATTCATATCCTCCAATGTCTTCAGGAAGGCTGAGTTGGGTTCTTGAGATTGGGAGGGTGGTCTGTAACATGCTACCAGTTGTATAGCAGTTTTGCCTATGGTTAGTTGCACCTGTATGGTCTCTGATGCTTCATGTGTTGCTACTAACCTGGAGGTGTGGGTGTCCTTTATGAATATGGACACTCCCCCTCCCTTTGTGGTTTGGCCCGGGTTTTGGGGCCGAAAAGCATGATACAAGGTATAGCCTGGTAGCGCTGGGGTGCTCTCAGGAGCCTTGAACCAGGTTTCAGTTACTGCACAGACGTCGATGTTCTCCATGCTGAGGAGTGCATCAAGTGCCTGCATCTTGAGGTTTAGACTTCTGGCGTTGAGCAGCATTGCCCTTAGTTTTTTTCCATTTTTGTTTTCTAAGGAGGTGGGTTTGTTTTTGAGCCTTGCCTAAAAAAGGCACTATGGGGGTGGCAAGAGCCTTAGCCAATATCCGGAAGCCCAGTGGTGATAGGTAAGCCGTCCCTTGCAAAGCAGCGTGGCTTGTCCAACATATCATCCCAGGCAGACAGAAATTGGATCCCCTTAGAATGACAACAGTACTTGAGCCAATTGTTAAAGCTGATCATCTTGTCTTTGTATTGTGGTATCATTCTTGGTGAGGGCAAGATGCTGCTCAGGGTCAGGGTCATACCAGCCTGGGCTACATAATCGGAGAGCTCCTCTATGTCTCTTTTCATGTAGTCCAGGGAGGTACATCTCAGGTCATTCACACCAGCATGGACAATGACGGAGTCATATTTGTACTTGCTTTGGAGTGACCTGAGTGTGTGTGTTATGTGGCGGATCCTAGCTCCCGATAGACAGCTCACAGTCACCTTCTCCTTGTTCAGCCTGGTCAGTGGGACATCAGTGTGTCTGACTATGGAGTCACCTATTACTAGTGTATCAGGCAAGGTGTTTGGCCTTAAGGGCTGTGATTGGTCGACACACTGATTTATTGAAGTATGTGTTGCATGTGTTTTGTTTTGAGGTGGTGGATTTTTGGATGTCTGCTTTGGGAGCCTCTGTTGTTTTGGTAAGTTTTTTATTAGAGCCCCCCAGTATGTCTTTGTGTTTTTATGTGTTTGTTTTGCAGTTGTGGTGGGTCTATGTGGGACTGGGATTGTTGTGTGTGTGGTTGCCATTTCCTCCTGTCTGGTCATGCCAGCCCTGAGTTGAGAGAGTTCAGCCTCCAGTTTGGCTATATAGTTGCATCTCTCACATGTATTTGTGTTTGTTGGGAGGAGGAGAGGGTTGTCTGTGTACATGAGACAATTGTAGCATTGTCTCAAGATGCCCAGATTGACCAGCTGAACTGGAGACGACACCAGTAATCTACCAGTCGACATGCTAGAACAGTATAAGGGAGTGGTATACCTTTAAGGGAAGTGGGTATTCACCAGGGTGGTAAGTAGATATAGTGCTTTACTTAGTACGAGAGTGCTTACTTAGTAGAGAAGTATTGAGAACAAGTGCTAGGCTTATAATACAGTGAGTAGTCTGGTTTTACTAAGAGTAGAGCTTCCTTAAGGGAAAAATTGAAGAACAGACTTGGCGGAGCCAGAAAAAGTTTAACCTTGTTTAACCGGCGCTGCGCTATGAGCACGACCGCGCAATGCCGTGCAAATGCGGATTTTAAACAGTGAACTACAAAAGAGCTGGAAATGGTCCCAAACAACCAATTACTACAGCTTCTTGTGCTGAGGTCACTTCCCCCAAGGACAGGTAGGCTGCTCAAGGCTCCCCACTCCCACTGGTGAGCAAAGAAACTTCCTCATCCAAGTAAGGTAATGGACAACACAGGAACTACACCACAGCCCAGAATACAGCAATGCCTGTAAACTGGTCTAAACTAGTCGAGGAAGGCGGAAAACAAGGATTATTTTTTTTGGTTTTTTGTTTTTTTAGTAGAAACACACAGAAAATGCAGAAACAGTGATAAATAAGTTACACAGGCTAGCACACTTTAGTGGGTAGCCTCCACAGTTAAATTAAACAAACAAGCAAGCAAACTTTCGATCAAATTCGACTAAATGTAACTTTATGCAGATTTTTAAAATAATGCAGCAATCAGTTAAAAACAGTTCAGGCTAGTTCAAGGTAAGCTACAGAAGCTATTTTAAGTGAAAAACAAGCAAAGATACTTAAATCCAGAAGGTAGTCGCTTTTCTGAGTTCCCTGCTGCTAGGACCACTCTGTAAACCCACGTGGAGCTTGTCTGAGCAGTATAGCCAGAAAAAAATGCCCAGAGGCGGATTTTAAACAGTGAACTACAAAAGAGCTGGAAATGGTCCCAAACAACCAATTACTACAGCTTCTTGTGCTGAGGTCACTTCCCCCAAGGACAGATAGGCTGTTCAAGGCTCCCCACTCCCACTGGTGAGCAAAGAAACTTCCTTCTATCCAAGTAAGGTAATGCACCCCCTCTCACCCCCTAAATGGCCCATCTCAATACTGGAAGATTGCCAAATTCCAGTAATAACGGCCACACAGGTACAAAATGCACTCTCTAAAGCCAAGAATACAGCATCCATGAGACCAGATTACATCTCGGGCTGTGTACTACATGAACTACAATATGAACTGGCACCTCACCTAAGTGTCATGTTTAATCATAGCCTCACCTCAGGTTTCGTGCCCACTGAGTGGCGCAGAGCTACAGTTATCCCAATCCACAAGGGGGGATCCACCTTGGATCCCAGAAACTACCGTCCCATCAGTCTGACAAGCCTTATCTGCAAGGCCATGGAGCGACATCATGGAACTTATAAACAAAGACATTGGCAACCTTCAAACACTGGACCCCACCCAGTTTGGGTTTGTGAAGGGCCAATCTTGTCTCCTGAACTTGATTGACTTCTTCAAATCAGTCTCCAGAGCCATGGACAAGGGTAAGGTTGTCCACACAGCCTATCTAGACCTTGCCAAGGCCTTTGACACCATCCCCCACTCTGGAATCATAGATAAACTTACTAAGTTGGGCATTAATCCCTATGTCACCCAATGGGTTGCTAAATGGCTTACTGATAGAACCCACACTGTAAAAGTAGCCGACTCCAAATCCAGCTCCAGACAAGTGACAAGTGGAGTACCTCAGGGTACAGTCCTGGGGCTGCTCTTGTTTGGCATCTACTTCTCTGAAGTACAGGTCAACACTAAGGACTCTGATAACAAAGTTTGCAGATGACTGCAAACTGGGAGCCATTATTGAATCCCAAATGATGTGGATACTCTACAAAAGGGCCTTACAGAAACAGATGCTTGGTGCCAGAGCCATGGGCTCAAGCTCAATGCCAAGAAATGTATTGCTATCCCCTTTGGGAAAAAACATGTATCCATAAATTACCATATAGGTGGCAGTACACTAAACACAGAAAGTGTGATAAGAAACTTAGGGACACAGGTGGACAGTGTTCTCACCTTCGATAACCACATCGCCACAACAGTCAGGAAATCCTTCTTTGTGGCACACCTCATCACGAAGGGCTTTTCATCCAGAAAAAAGGAGGTCATTGTCCCACTGTACTCATCCCTCATTAGACCCATTATAGAATACAACGCATTTGGTATGTACCTCTCAAGACATCTGCAACAACTGGAAAGGCCTCAGAAATACCTCACTAAAAGAATCACAGGCCTAAAGCAGATGCCCTACGCTGACCGCCTTAAAAAACTCCAGCTATACTCTGTCACATATCGCTCACTCAGGGGCGATCTCTGCTTAACATACAAGGCCATGTCAAACCCAGAGCTGTTGGACATGCTACACTTAAAGAAATCCCAATCCCTCAGAGCTACAAGCTCCAGGGATCTAAACCTTGTCATCACAATAAACAAAACATGCTGGAGGGATAGGTTCCTGACCCACAGACTCCCCAGACTTTGGAATAGATTGCCCATACATGTCAAGCAGAGTGCCTCTTTGGACCTCTTTAAGAGGAACCTTGATGATTGGATGAGAGAAAGGAAATTCACCCCAGGGATCACGTCAGTCGCCCTGCTAGACAGGGGTCCAGGAATGTAAATAATGTGGGAAGAAATAGCCAGGGAATTGTTATGGCTAGGCTTGTATAGGCCCTAGGGCTGATAGCCTAGTACCAACCTATGAACCTATGAACCTATGTAGTAGATTATTTAAACCTGCCCAAAACTTCTGAGGATTATTTTGATTTACTGTCTGTAAATTACAGTAGTATTGTTTTTTGTCTTGTAAAATTGATTTTTTGGTTTCGTTCCTGGATTGCCTGTATTTAATGTGATCTTGAGGGTATTTATGCAGGATAATATGGGTGGCTGGGGATTCTAAGGAACAAGTGCCCCAGTCTATGTTAAAGTCTCCAAGTAGTAGGGTTTCTTGGGGGTAGTGACATGATAGCCAGTGCAGGATATCTTCAAATGTAGATATATTGTTACCTGGTGGAATGTACATACAGATGATATTAATGCATTTATTTTTATTAAATTGCAATTTGGTGGCAAGAATCTCTGAGTTATTAATCTGAGGAGGTTGTATTACATCTATGGTGACATTCAACTCAGATTTATAGAGGACAGCTACCCCACCCCCCTTCCTCGAAACACGATCCAGCCTGTGTGTTGTACTATTATACATGAGTGGAGAATAGTATTGAAGGCTTTGGCCAGGTCAAGGTAGGAGGTGTGCACCGTCATCCCCTCATCAACGGCTTTGTCGACTGCCTCAAAGAAGTTGACCAAATTCAACAGGCATGACCTCCCCTGGATGAAACCAAACTATGTGGGATAGAGTGTTTGGAGGTTGCCAATGCCCTTGTTAATGAGGTCCATGATAATCTGCTCCATGGCCTTGCAGATCAGGCTACTTTGGTTGATGCATCTATAATTTCGTGGATCAGTGTATGCTCCACTTTTGTGCAAAGGGATGACAGTGGCTGTCCTCTACTCGGCTGGGACTAAGCCGGTAGTGAGGCTTTGGTTGAATAGGGTGCCTAATGATGCTGCAAGTTCCTGCCTGAGTTTATGTAGGATGCAACCTAGGATGTTGTAGGGTCCCATGGAGGTTGTATTTTCTGCCTTTGAGAGGGCAGTGATGACTTGCTCCTTAGAGATAAGGGGAGGGTGCAGGTACTGGGGATGTCCTGATTTACTGACGGGGGGACAGAGGGGTGAAGTTTTCACTGAACCTGTCTGGCAGCAGGTCGGCTATATCTACAGTGTTTGTGTATGGGGTGTCTTTGACCACCAGTTCTGAGCAGATCTGGGTGCTTCCTTTGAGACTGTAGACATATGTGAAGAAGGCCTTATGATTTTCTTTAGTAGATGTGGCCAGTTTGGACTCAAAGTTTGCTTTGGAGCATTTCACTAGCGCTCTTATTTGTTTGTTAAGGCTAAGGAGAAATTGCTTCCAATTAGGTACCTGATCCTTCTTGGTCCTGGACAGCAATTTTTTTCCTTTTATTATAGAGTTTATTTATTGCAGATGTCCAACAGGCAGGTTTACTCTTGTTTGAGGAGGATCATTTCATCCTGTTGGGTATTTCTGATTCCATGCAGCGATATAAATGCTCATATAGTACTTTGGTGTAGGTTTGGACATATCTGCCAGTTCCTATGTAGGGGGAGGGGGCTGTGAAGCTGTTTATACCTTCCCTCAGGAGGTTGTAATCAGCTTTGGAGAAGTTTTTTTGTTTGACCCTAGCTGGGGGGGGGGTGACTTCAAAAGTGGCCGATTTCTGGTTGGATCTTGCCAGGGATGATGACACTGTAGGGATGCTGCAGTGGTTACTCATGATGGTTAATACCAAGTCCAAGATTTTTTCACCTCTTGTGGGGGTGTCAACTAACTGGTCCAAGGTATTTGCATTGAAGAAATAAAGGAATCGCTGGGCATTTGTGTTTTGGCATGAGTATTTCTTCCAATCCATGTTTGGATAGTTAAAGTTGCCCAGGATCAGGGTAAAGGGTTTAATCTTGATAGATTCAAAGAGGTCCAGATAGGTGGAGTGGGCATCTTGTGTCAAGGTTGTAGGCCTATAGCTAGCTATGATTTGAATAGGGGTCTTGTCAATTGTTAACTGCACTTGGAGTGTTTCCTGTGCATCATAC
>NC_056729.1:1751724792-1751754792 GCF_019279795.1 Protopterus annectens
CAACAAATGTAAAATAAAAAAAATAAATAAATAAATAAATAAATAAATAGATAAACTTTCACAACTAGGCATCAATCCGTATGTTACCAGATGGGTAGCAAACTGGCTCACTGATAGAACCTACCTAGTCAAAATAGGGGATGCCACCTCAAGCAGTAGACCCGTAAAGAGAGGTGTACCCCAGGGATCAGTCTTGTGGCCTCTGCTGTTCGGAATATACTTTTCTGATGAGCAGGCCAAAACCAGTGGGATATGGCTGACCAAGTTTGCAGATGACTGCAAACTGGGTGCTGTCATCAATTCCCCTACTAATGTGGACATTCTCCAAGAGGGTCACACCCAAACAAATGACATGGTGCCAGAAACATGGCCTCAAATTGAATGCAAAAAAAAATACATCATCATCCCCTTTGGGGAGAGTGACATCCCCACAAATTATCACATTAATAATAAGGTCCTAAGCATGCAATCAGTTGTGAGGGACTCGGGCACCCAGGTTGATAGCAAACTGACTTTTGACCACCATATTGCCTCAGTTTTATAGAACGCTTTCTACATGGCCTACCTCATTAGGAAGGGTATCTCATCCAGGGACAAGGTGTTCAGAACATCCCTGTATTCTTCCCTTATAAGACCCATTATTGAGTACAATGCCCCTTTTAGCATGTACCTCACAAAGCACATGCAGCAGCTGGAGAGACCAGGAGAATCCAGTGCCTCAAACATCTGCTCTCCACAGATAGGCTAAAGGCCCTGTTCCTCTACTCAGTCTCCTACAGACCCTCAGAGGTGACCTCTGTCTGGCATACAAAGCAATCTCAGACCCTGCCTTGATGGGACTGCTGCACATCCACAAGTCAAGCTCCACTTGAGTAACCCACACACGTGACCTCAACCTGGTTTGTGACATCAATAGGACTTTTTGGTGGGAAAGATGTGTGTCCCAGAGACTCCCCCATATGTGGAATAGACTCCCTCTCCACATCAAGAAGTGCACCTCATTATCCCTTTTTAAGTGCAACCTGGATAACTGGATGGGGAACAGAAAATACACCCCTGGGATTCCACCTGTGTCCCTGCTGGAGAGTGGCATAGGGTGCTGACTTATTGGAACATAAGCTAAATTCTTGACTAGGACTGTAAGGGCTTCAGGGCCAATATCCTAGTAACTTCCTATGATCCTAGGAGCCTATATGTAGCTGTGTATGTGCATGTGTATATGTACATATGTATGAGTATGCAGCAGCTGGAGAGACCACAGAGGTTTCTCTCTCACCAAGAAAATTCAGAACATTCAACATAGCCTACATGGAAAAACTGAAAGCCCTGTCACTATACTCGGTATCCAACAGGCTGCTGAGAGGCGACCTGTGCCTGGACTACAGAGCAGTTTTGACTCTCGCCTAATGGAAATGCTGCATGTCTGTAAATCAAATGGGACAAGAGTCACTCACTCTAGCCTGTGACATCAACAGAACATGCAGGAGAGACAGATGTATCTCCCAGACATTGCTGCTCATCTGGAATAAACTCCAAATTCACATGAAGCAGAGCTCCTCAATAACCCAGTTCAAGCACAACCTAGATAATTGGATGGGAGACTGTAAATTCACCCTGGGGGGTGGTACCTATGTCTGTCTTGGACAGGGGCAGTTGATGCTGATCATAGACTTGCTCTGCAAATAACGACCAAGGTCAATTATGGAACATGGGTATAACATGGCTAGGCTTGTAAGGTCCTAGGTTCATTAGCCTAGTAACCTCCTATGAACCTATGAGCTTATGTGTTCATTTATTTATAACCGGGCTAGTCTGGCTGCTCAACACAGAACCAGTCATACATATGTATGTATGTCTATATGTACATATTTATGTATGTTCACCAGAAGAGAGCAGAAATGACCAATGTCAGGCTCAATACAGGTTTTCAATAAAACAACTAAACTTCAAAATACATAATATGAGTTGCATACAATACACAGGTTACCAAAGAGGATGTAACAGCTGCATACATATTTCAGTATTCTCTGTTTAGGAATAAAGCTAGTAGAAGGCATTGCTCCCTTTATCCCCTCTTATAAGCATACATATACAGAAGCCTAATACATCCCTTCCAAAGGGGAAATTCTCCTTCTGTAAATAAATAAATAGTTGTGTTTGGTCACTGAGATATGTTAACATTGCTGAGTCTATACAGTGCTGTGACTCTTTATTATACTACAGAACAAGAAAGAATGTATGGATTTGCTTATTGTGTAACAAATACATTCTATGGGGGTAATTCAAGAAACCCTACACAGAGTGATTCTCCATGTGGGAATAGTGTAGTGGCCCGAACATGGAATATGGCCTCCAAGTGATCCAGAAAACAGGGCTGGGGGCGCGCATGAGTGTGTGGACACCGTATGGATATGGAGGTGTCCACAGAATGCAAATCACCTTATCTGCTGGTGAAAACCATGCAGATGAGGTGATTTTCTGATTCAGCAAGCAGAAAGGCATCCGTGTAGCTGCCGTGTCAGCAGGAAAAATGTACGCGGTTACAAACCATGTACCGGACTATACAATTTAAACAGGGGCTGTAACAGCCCAAATAAAAGTAGTATGTGTCACAGTAGCCATGCAAATGACCAAAACTATGGCCGTTGAGTTGAAAAAGTAATGCAATATATCAAAAATTAAACTTTTTTAAATACATATGCCAGGTTTAAGTGGCATGTAGCAATGCACAAACATGCAATTTTGCAAAATAAATAAATACACAAATAAATAAATAATAAAAATTGTAAAACATGAAATATAACGGTATGCAAAGTTATTGCATTATAGTGGCCAGCATGCAGAGTTATACAATGGTAGGTTATAGTGGCAACTAAGGGGATATCCCCTGGTGTAGTGCTGTATCCAGGGTATACGCAATTAGGTGTATGTAAATGAGCCAGGGTTATTGAACAACAAAAAGGGCCACCGTGTCCATAGGTACTAACGGTGGTAGGGCTAGAACTGTATTGGTGTAGGCAGAACAGATAGCTAACATTAAAAGGGGGTATGTCACGGGATGTTTAAGTAGATTGGAACTTACTGGCACCTGTTTGCGCTCAGCTAAGCAGGGCTAAGTGGGGTGTGTGTGTGTGTGTGTGTGTGTGTGTGTGTGTGTGTGTGTGTGTGTGTGTGTGTGTGTGTGTGTGTTTCTGAGTCTGCTAAGCTATACTTAGCCCCACAGCACATGTTTTAGCTAGTTAAAGAAAAGCTAAGCATGCCTGTGTACAGGGAAGGGTCTAAACTGATGAGCAATGTTTATACTAGCAGAGCGGGGCTTAGCAGTGGAACAAATTGGAAGAAAAAATAAAAAGGAAATAGCCTGAGCAAGCCAGTCAAGTATAACAGACTTATAATTCCTGTTCCACTGACACTGACCCATTCAAACCCTTCAGTAATATACCTGGCAGGTGGAATGTATCATAGTCTGCCAATCACACAGGCTGCATCTGAAGCACACCAAGATAAAGTATCCATACACCCTTTAATCTGATTTTTACCACATACTCTGCACCATCGGAGTACACACTTGGGAATTTTAATAGATAAAATGATAGGTGCTGCTGCTCTGCTACATCCGTATGAACTACAGGCTGAGGTCAGTGATGATGATGATGATGCTGACAATAGGCCCAGACTGAGGAGGGGAAGAGTGTTCAGGCCCAGGGTAACCTTTCAGGGACTGCATGAGCTGGAGATGGTAGAGCGCTACAGGGTGGACAGGGCCATGCTACGGGAACTCACCGAGCTCTGCCGCCCTCACCTCAGACCTAGAGCCAACAGAGGGGGGTACCTATCCCACTGGAAACAAAGGTATGTGTAGCCTCAAGAATGCTAGCTACAGGTACTTTCCAAACACCTACTGGGGACATCATGAGGGTCTCACAGACATCTGCATCCAGGGTACACCACCAGTTCCTGGATGTCATGCTAAAACAGGCAAAGTGAGCACATTTGTTTCTCCAACACCCCTGAGGAGAGGACCAACAATATGCATCTCTTCCACTGTGTAGCACACTACCCAGAGGTCCTAAGTGCCATAGACTGCACTCATGTGCACATCAAAGCACCACTCATTGAGGAGGGTAGCGTCTACATCAACCACATGGGGTATCACTCCATCAACTGCCAGGTTGTGTGCAATGCCCAGGGCATTATCATCAGTATGTGTGCTGGCAGCCCTGGCAGTTATGACTCCCACATACGGCATGCATCACAGCTGTACCAGGCATTTGCCAGGGGGGACATCCCATATGGCCATCTACTGGGGGATGCTGGTTATGCACTGGAACTGTGGATGATGACACCCATCAGAAATGCACACATACCCAGTGAAGAACTCATAATGAGGCACATGCACAAACTAGGAACATTGTAGAGTGTGTGTTTGGGCTGCTCAAGTCACAGTTCCGCTGCCTTGACATATCTGGCGTAGCCCTGCAGTACTCTCCAGCCACATGTGCACACATGTTCATAGTATGTGCCTTGCTACACAATATGATCCTGCAGAAACAGCTGCAGCAGGAACATCAGAGAGAAGGGACACACAAACCCCCCACCATTGCCAAAGTCCCCACAGGCACAGGGGGACTTGGAGGAGGAACCCCCTGAGCCTATCCCTGTAGGCAGATGTAGGTGTGCCCAGTACACCCTGGCCTTGGCAAAGAGGCAATGCATAGTGCATACACTGACAACCTAGGGACCCAGGGACTGACACCTCACTCTGACTCACATACACAGTAAAAAGGATCCCAGTCACATCACACTACCTGTACATTACCATGTATGGGATGTGTACTGCATGCATCTGACAGAGTCAGCCGTGAAACACTGTCTTCTCAACTGCTGCAGGAACAGCATAAGTCACTATTCTTAACAACAAATGAATGGGGTAGTGGACTGCAGTAGCATATGTATGGTATTGCTGCATGTATGCAAGGGAATGGAGTGGGCTACCGGGATAGCAGCAGACAACGGACAGCTATGTGGGACAATAGGAACTCTCTGCTGAATACTGGCTGCCCCAGAATATACAGTAGGCCCCAAGACAGAAAAACCTACTGTGCTATGTGAGGGACTTACAAACAGCGGGGTCATAGAACAGATGCATGGATGTCAGTGTTGGAGTCCCGTAGATACCTCTCAACCTCTTAGAGCAAGAAATTTGTACAAAGCCATAAAGAAATGTTGGGCAAAGGCCCCAAAAAAGGGACGATTGTTAAATATTGCTATTGCAAACATAGAAAGTTGGTAGTATAACAGGTTTTGCAGTAGCATGAATTCTCTAAAAAGTAAGAAGTCTGAAACTCAAATGTCTGTCATTAGTTTCTAACTTTAGTCTTTAATGATTTTCCAGTAATTTTCCAGACAACCACAATTTTCTGAAAAAATGGACCCAAAATGTGAGGCAAACATCTGGACATTTTGCAAAAATCTGTAGAGTGAAAGGTATGGTCTCCTACCCCTGACACACCCGTATTCCCATATAGTGGCAGTAATAGTTATGTTTGTAAGGTAATAGAAGCAGATCACACATTCCCAGGGCTGTCTCAATCAAATTCCTAACATGTTCCATTTCCACAATATGCAGGGATCAATGTGCTATGCATGTGTGTGGTTAATAATGTCAGGAAGTAGACACAACTGACTGGTGGCTATTGTGGCTCACTGGGCTAAGTACATTAATGTGGGTGACAGGTCCATGGTTCAAGACTGGCTGTGTCTGCTATTCTGCATGTCAGCTACACCTACAGTAGGAGTTCTACAGGCTGCCCAGAAGTCAATATTTGTTACTGCAGGAAAGCTGGACAATGGAGGGACAGTGGCCAAAAGATATGAACAGTACACAGTGCTGAGTTACCTAGATGGGGCCTAGTAGAACAGCAGGTTGTGACAAGTCAGTCTAGTGCCAGGATACAAAGGCTGCCAGGTAACTGAGTCAGTACTGGCAACAGGTCAGTGGGCACCATCCATACCCCATGAATGTCAGTGTTTCTCAGAATGTCCACACGTATGCTTCATATATCTGTTCTGTCATAACATTGCATTTGTCTGGCAAACTACTGGCAAACCAATAAAGGTTGATGTGAAAACATCAATGATAGACAGTTGAGATGCAGACTTCATACCCATAATAAATTGCAAGCTAATAGAAAACCAGTCTACCGAGTGTCTACATTTGGAAGAGCAATATTAAGACCCTGTCCCCATGTCTGGGCCTGTGTCCGACTATGATATATGGCCCTGACAAGATGTCTGCCTGTAAGAGTTTGAGAGGTATGGCCAACATGTAGCCTTATAAGAACTGTGCAACACAAACAATCTGAGGACCAGAGCAGATGTATGGGGCACATTGCTGGCCTACCTGCTAAACAGGTAAAATCAGAGGTGTGCAGTCCATAACCCTGTGTGTGATGTTATGCTTCTACCCCAGAAAAACACCATAACTACAACTACATAAGAGCAGCACCTGTGGACAAAGCCTGTGACAAGAGCAGAGCAGAACAATGGGCTACATATAAGGGGAAGGAGGAACCACTGGCCAGACAAACATAGAATATGCAGACTAGAACACTTTGTGCAGTAGCATTGGTTCCCTTAGGTGTATAGAGTCAGTAGTCAAATGTTTGTCAGCATGTCCTCACATTAATCTATACTGATTCCCCACTGACATACCAGGACATCACAGTGCTATGTAAAATATACCTCACATATTATGCAAAACTCTGCTTAGTCCAATACATTCTGTACCCACCCTAGGTATGACTAAGTTAATAAGGCAGCACACAGCCAGGAGATCCCTTAGCCAGTATACAAGTGAGATGATGGACTGTTTACACAGGTTCATCAGCCAATCAGCTGTAGCACACAAAATCCTGGACTGGAATACAGGTAGGTCTGGCCTGGAGTCCCACTGTTACTATTGATGGTCATACTGGGCATGCTCCTACACTTAGCTCCTTACAGCCCATGTCTGAACCCACATCTGACTATAGAACTGGGATATACATATGTCCCTTGTGCATGCTGATGGCTATGTACACCTTAATTGTCTATCCCCACCCCCATCAGACATGTTTACCCCCATCTATCCCTATGTGGTATATATAAGATTTATCTGGATCTGTTGAGTGTGATATACATACAGGGGTTGGGAGGGTGGCCTAATGGTTAATGTGCTTAACTTACAAACACAAGGTGCAGGGTTTGAGTCTTGCAAGGGATAATTGGCTAGGCTTAAAATGGCTCACAAAGGGCAGTTAGCTTAGTAATGATCAATGAAAAAAAAATATATAGGTAACATATACAAATATATCATTTATAGATAGTCAGAGACAGGGAGAGAGAAAGAGAGAGACAGAGAGAGAGAGAGAAGAGAGACAGGGAGAGACCCTGAAAGGCATAGAGTGATGTATTGCCACAGCCACACATACACCAATTTTAACTAGTGGCATGTGCAAATGCTATGGTGAGGCCCATTGTGTAATAGTAGGTAGGTAGGGGTTGTAATCTCACATCAGTCACCGTGTGTGTGTGTGTGTGTGTGTGTGTGTGTGTGTGTGTGTGTGTGTGTGTGTGTGTGTATGTGTGTATTTCTGTATGTATTACATGTACAGCAGAATACACACACAAACAACAGGCCTATGTCTGTGTAATGGCCACCCATATTTTGGCCCTGTGACTACTGTCTTCCACAACAGTGGTCTCCCTGTCAGCAGCTACTGATATCATCCACGCCAATAGCAGTGGCAGAGACTCTCTACGTGTGTAAGTTCTGTGGTGCATGTGATAAGCACATAGTGCTATAGTATAGACTGTTAAATAGGTAAAGATTCTATTCCCAACAATGGCAACTGAGTGTGTGTGTGTGTGTGTGTGTGTGTGTGTGTGTGTGTGTGTGTGTGTGTGTGTGTGTGTGTGTGTGTGTGTGTGTGTGTGTGTGTGTGTGTGTGTGAAGCATATCTCCTGTGGCTGTCCTCGTGTGTGAGCATATGTTGGTTATACCATTTTAAGGCCTGTTCCACCCTGTTGATTCCCCACATTGCATTACTTTACAGGACCTGTTGATGTCATTCACCTTAGATACACTGTTGGACACATTCCAGGCATATAAGCTCCCTGGTGCTTATGATAAGTATGTAGCACTCTAGTACATACAACTAGATAGGTAGGGGTTCTAATCGCAATACTGCCAACTGTGTGTGTGTGTGTGTGTGTGTGTCTGTGTGAAGCATATCCCCTGTGGCTGTCTTCTGTGTGGGTTGATTATACAACTTTGAGGCCTGTTACACCCTGCTGACTCACCTCATTGCGTTATTTTACAGAGTCTGTTGATGTCATCCACCTTAGAAAAAATGTTTGGCACTGTGCAGGCCATACCTCTCAACTGTATAGAGTTTTGCAGAATGTCCAGATGTTTGCCTCATATATTTGGTCTGTTTCTCATAAAATTGTGGTTTTCTGGCAAATCATTGGCAAATCATTGAAAGCTGAAGTCAGAAAATACTGACAGACATTTGAGTTTCAGACTTCATACCCTTCACAAAAGTAATACTAATGTGAAACCTGTCAATCTATCAGTTATCTAAGTTTGTAAGAGCAATATGTAAAAAGTGTTCTATTTTTGAGCCTGTATCCCCCATTATTGAAGGCTTTGTTCACATTTATTGCTCTAAGAGGTTGAGAGGTATGACCCAGGCATATAAGATCCATGGAAAATGCGATAAGGACATAGCACTACAGTAAATACAACTAGATAATTAGGGGTTCTAATCTCAATACTGGCAAATGTGTGAGTGTATGTGTCTGTGTAAGCATATCCCCTGTAGCAGCGTGGCTGTCTTGCCTGTGTATGTGCAATGGTTATACCATTTTGTGTGTCTGTGCCACCCTGTTAACTTTACCATCACTAACCTATTCAGGGCCTATAGATGACATTCACCTTAGATGCAGATTAAGACATTTTCAAGCACAATATCACTGTGGCCCATGCAACATGCATGGTGGGCTATAGTGTACATAAGTAGACAGATAGGTGTTCTTATCTCAGAACTGGCAGTTCTCTGTGCATGTGTGTTGTAATGCATGTCCCCCTGCAGCAGTGTGTGTGACATGGCTATACCATTTTACAGGCCTGTTAACCCCCCCAGTGGCAATCCCTACAGTACCTGCAGATGTCATCCACCTGAAGAATAGTGGCAGACACTGCACTCTCTGGTGCATGTGCTATGTATATAGTGTTATCATGTGTAAAACTAGGCAGGTAGGGGTTCTACTATCAACAAGGGCAGTTCATGAGAGTGTGTGCATCTGTGTGTGTGTGTGTGTGTGTGTGTGTGTGTGTGTGTGTGTGTGTGTGTGTGTGTGTGTGTATATTCTCTTGCAGCAATGTGACTGTGTTAGGGCCACAAACATACCTCTCGACCCCTTAGAGAAAGACATCTGGATAAAGCCATACAGAAAAGTGGGACAAAGGCCAAATATTAGGCGTAATCTTTAAATATTGCTGTGACAAACATAGACAGTAGATAGCATAACAGGTTGTGCATTCACATGTATTTTCTAAAGGGTGTGAAGTCTGATATGAAAATATCTGTCATTATTGTCTAACGTCAGTCTTTAATGAGTTCACACTAATGTGCCAGAAAACCACAATGTTATGACAAACAGAACAAAAATATGTGGCAAACATCAGGACATTCTGCAGAAATCTGTAGAGGTGAGAGGTATGGCCACCATCTGTCTTACCCTGCAGGTTGCAGTCCATGTTTAGCCAGGTGTGACCTGTGACAATAACACAAACAATACAGAGGTCCCCAGAGTGTAGGACAACAAACATTTCCTAAGGTTGTCTACTACTTGCATAAAGCAGTTATTTCACATCAGAAACACCTTAATGTTACGAGAAATAGCAGAATCTATGGTAATGTGACACAAAGAAGCTGTTATATTAGCAAACCAAGGGAAGTCCTGTCCATTGCACTTGCTGTGCGTATGGTGTGTCCTGCCAACTGTCACTGTACTACAAGACGTGTCCCAAATTCCATATTTGATAAGGTGGCAGCCCTACTTTGTGTTGCCTATGTGTATGCAATATGTAGACATATGTAGGCTCTGTGAGTAGCTGCTACCCCCAATGACTCACATGTATCTAGGCATGAATGCTAGCTGCCACCACCCACATATGTATGTAGCACCTAAAGCTGTGGCAACTGTGAGTAGTGTGCTGTCTGTCACTGACCCACAAACCGATGTTAATACACTGCAATGGGTCATACAGTCAGTATGGAATGTTGCCAAGGTCCTGGCCTAAAGCTGAATGCAGAAAACAGTGCCATCATACCATGTAGTGAGGAGATGGCCCCCACTATTTCTCACATCAATGGCAACCCCATAAACACACAAACTGCATTGACAGACCAGGGTACTCAGGTTGATAACATTGTTGCATTCAGCCATCAAGTAGTGGCAGTGGTCAGAAAATGCTTGCATGTTACTCAGCACATAGGTAAAGGGACTGCATCCAGACAAAAGGTGGACATTACCGCTGTATAGTCCTCAGTCAGTACAACAATACATTATCATCATGGCTGGTCTGGTATGTACTTATGCAGACATGTGCATAACTGGAAAGGCTATGTTAGCACCCACAAAGGTTATCCATAGCCTTCAACACCTGTGCCATGATGACAGCCTCGAATCAGTAGTGCCCCACTTGGTATTGGACAGGTTGTCCACAGTTGGGCTGTGTCATGCCTAGATGGCAATGTTTTTCTCAGCCGTTCAACAGCTGCCCCATGTTTGTGAGTCTAACTCTGTGCTTATTACCAGCACAACTGGCCTGAATCACATATGCAACAGCAAAAAAACCTGCTGGAGAGACAGGTTTGTCTTCCAGAGACTGCCCTGTCTCAGGAATACACTTCCCCATACATGTCAAACAGAGTACCATGCAGACCCTCATAAAGTGCATCCGTGATGAGTGGATGGAAAAACAAAAATCTGTCCCAGGGGTCCAACCTGTGTCCATCAATGCCAGGTGCAACAGGTGCAGATTGATGGTTATTTTGGGGACAAATTAATACCTAGGCCTGTAAGGGACCAAGGACCAGTACTTTAGTAACCTTCTATGGACCTATGAACCTGCGATTGTACGGAACTCCCAGGAGACATGTATCAAGAGTGGCATGCTGTGTCAAGGGGTATGCATGCAAGATTACGCTGTCTGCCCCCATTATCCCTCACACATTGTTCCACGCATACACACCTAGGTAAACATGCACATATACAGCCATACCTTGGTGAGGAAAAAGTTTCTGCATTGCCACTACTCCATCATGAGCTTCTGTAATGGCAGCAGGTCACCACGACTTAGACACACAGACACCTGGAACAGAAACAGAATAAGGTCTGTCAGACAACAGTCAGTCAGCTGTACTAACAGCAATAAAGCATCATGGTGCAAAGGTACATACACTTTGATGTGCATGCATGAAAATTGCCAGCAGACAGCACCTTTCAGTGCATAACACTGCACTACAAACTGCCATTAACTGTACTATAGTCAACCTGTGCATCACACAGATATTAGCATGTCCCTGCATGTTCCTGCATTGATGGTATGGATAACAGGGATATGGCACAGGTATCATCATATTCACAGGGTGTGGTGTGGGGTTGTCAAAGGCCTAGGCTGTGCCATACAGATGACATCATTTTTGTGTGTCTGGAGAGTTGCTGGCCAGCTGGGCCATGTAGAGGAACTTTGTGTGTCTGTTGGTGACCTGCATGTGGCAGTCTTGTGTGAGTGTGTGCATGCATACAGTCAAACCATGTGCTAGCCCTACACGAGGGTATGTTGGACAACCATGGACTGTGCATGGCAGAATGTACAGTTCACCATCTCCAGCCACGGACATGGGAGCTGGTTCTGCCAGGAGTGGCACTGGCACCGCCATGCCCAGAGCCCGAGGCAGTACTACTTATTGACATTGACTGGTGTCTGCTGGGACTGCGCCCCTCAATGGATCACCCAGGACCATGCGCCCATGGCCTGCCATGTTGTGTGGACAGCAACCTCCATTTGGTAGTGATGGTGGTACTGTGACTACAGGACTGCGACTGTGCATGGCCACGTGGGCTCTCAGCTGATGTTGTTGCTAACCTACGTTCACTTGTCCAATGCTCTACTCCCACCACATGTTCCAGCACAGACATTGCACAGTTAAGGACTGACAATGTCTCACCCTACCATCTATCCACTACATCAGCAAAATGACATAAGGCATCACCAATGCTGTGGAGGAAGTCATGCATGCCAAGCAGTGTGGCATCCATGACCTTGAGCATCCATCTTGTGTACTGTTCATAACATGCCTGCACCTCCATGATGGACTGACACATACTGTGATAACTTTGACAGGTGCTGGATGGACACCAGTCCTCCTTTGAGCACCCATATCAATCTGCCTGTGTGGTACCTTGCCAGCTCTCTGGCTATGGCTAGTGTGTACAGTAACAGATGCCATACTCGCTACAATCCCCTGTTTGATGCCACCACCCTCAGACTGCCCAATATCTGTGGCTTCTGGGGACTGGGTATGTATGGGCATACTGACTGTCTGCGGGGATATTAGGAGTGGAAGTGGGATGTCAACAAATGAGACACATTCAGCCCCCAACAACCTCAGCTGTGCCTCACAGTGGCCACCATTATCATCATCAGAGTCTGATGAGACACTGACATCAAGTTGTGAGGGGAGCACACTCCAACCTCATGGTCACCTGTGAGGGGAAGACAACATAGCTACATTAATTCCTGCACTAAAATGCCTGCTCATCCACACACACACACACACACACACACACACACACACACACACACACACACACACACACACACACACACACACACACACACACACACACACACACACACGCACACACACACACACACACACACACACACAAGTGAGGTAGCACAAAGGCATTATACAGACTGCATCTTCTGACTGATGCCATGCACAACACACAGTCAGACCACAACAGACACACTCTAGACAGGCCCTCAACAAAATGCAGTGCAGCTACATCCAGTTAATGTTGCTAGTACTATACACCTGTGAGATATATGACAAGTCAGACTATGTGATGGACCCTCACCTAAAATACAATGCACCTGTTTACACAATAGTAATGCACCCAGGTATGGCAGACTGGCTACACCTTTACAAAAATACATGCTAATATGTTACAGCTACTGCAAATATGCTACTGTGATTACCAATGTGATGCACTGCAGTGAAACCCATCACAAGTAAACATATGCATATTGCAATATGGCTAAGCTTAACAGTAGTGTCTATGACAAACTGGCAGCCCTTAACATGCCTAGGGTATAGATGAGATATAACAAGACAGTTCCACACTCACCGACTACAGGATGATGGTCCCCAGCCACACCAGAGGTGCCTATGGATTTGTGGGGGAGAGGTATTGTCAGCAGACACACATGTGGCATTGGTACAGGATAATATGTGAATTTATCAACATGTACAGTACACACTGTGATACTACCCAAATTGCTGATATTCACAATGTGTGTGCACACGTGTGCATTACAAAATCCCACCCACAAATGCAGATTGACCTGACATATGTGTACAGGTATGCAGAGGCTGCCACTGTGAATGCTACAGTATTAATGTGATGACCACTGGAGGCTTACCTGGATGCTCCTTTCTTCAGCTGTGGAATCTGTGCCACCCACCTCCACGACATATGTTGTGATAGTTTCTTGTGAGCTGGTAGCTGAACCCAGGTTTGCCAGAAACTCCTTTGTGGCTGAAAGTGGAGGTTGTGTAGCAGAACTTCCCCTGGTGCCAGCATGGTCCCTGGTCACAGCTGTGGCCCTTTGCCATGCATGATGTATTACATCTGTAGGATGCTGTTGGACCTGTTCATAGCTTCTGTCCTGGTGGCTCACATCATTCACCATTGCTATGAGGTCTGCCCACAGTGCAGCACATTCTTGCTGGTTATGGAAATTCCTTGTCAACAGCACCCAGTGATGGAGTCTCAGGGCATAAATAATGGCAGCGGTCTCAGCTTCTGAGAAAGGTGGATTGCAACATCTATACATCCCACCTGAAAGATATGAAGAGGGGAACACATCACAGGACCAGGATTCTTTGTTTTAGCACTTGAATTTGCTTCTTCAAACTCCACACTGGTTCAGATCTTGTTGTAAGCACTATATAAGTTATAAACCACTACAGCACTCAGCCTTCCTCATTACCTGGAGGAAACCAGTTTCTGTACTTATCTTCGTCATTTACTTAGAGGAAAAAAAAGCTCTTGTACTTACTTTCCTCACTTGTCTAGATGTAAATAGTGTTTATTCAGGCATGTCCAAGGGATAGCTCATGGTGTTCTCTCCTCTCTACCTGATGAATGTGGGCATCTTGGGGCAATGTAGCAATTGCCTCATGTACACCGACAACCCTCTCCTCTTACCACCCAACACTACAACCTGTGAGAGATGCATTTATCTAGCCAAACTGGAGGCAAATGTCTCTCAATCCAAGACTTGAGCTTGTCAGTCAGGAGGAGAAGGCAAACACCCACTCCACACCACACACCCCACATAGTCCCAGTACATTTATACCACCAAGACCCACACATAGATACAAAAAATCATTCTCGGAGGCTCTTAATAAGAATCTACCCAAACAACAGAGACCTCCAAAGCAGAAACAGAAGCAACCTCCAGCCCTCACCACAACCCAAAAGACATATAACACACAGACTCAGTGTGCCACCCAACCACTGCCCATAAGGCACAGCTACATACCAAACACATTGGTCATAGGTGACTCCATAGTCAGGCACACTGATGTTCCACTCACCAGAATAGACAAGGTGAAGGTTACTGTTAGCTACCTGTTGGGTGCCAGGATCTGTCACATAACCCATGCACTCAGGTCACTCCACAACAAGTACAAATATGACTCAGTCATTGTCCATGTTGGTGTGAATGACCTGAGACATACCTCCCTGGATTACATGAAAAGGGACATGGAGGAGCTCTCTGATCTTGTAATCCAGGCAGGTATGACCCTAGCCCTGAGTAGCAGTTCCTGACACTGGCTAAGGCTCTTGCTGCCCCTATAGTGCCTTTTTTAGGCAAAGCTCAAAAAACAAAACCACCACCGTAACTGATACAGGCAGGCAAAAACTGAGTTTAATGCTACTCAACGCTAGAAGTCTAAACCTCAAAATGTACTCACTTGAGGCACTCCTTAAAATGGAGAATATCGATATCTGTGCAGTGACTGAAACCTAGTTCAAGGCTCCAGAGAACTTCCCTGCATTACCAGGATATAACTCATACCATACCTTTCAGCCACCAAACCAGGACCAAAACACCAATGGAGGAAGAGATGTGTCCATATTCATTAAAGACAACCACACCTCCAGGCTAGTTGCCCAACATAATTCATCCGAAATTATACAAGTGGAACTAACTCTGTGCAAAACTGCAATCCATATTGTAGCTTGCTACAGATTCCCCACCATGCCCTAGGATTCCCACTCCTCTTTTTTTGACATAATAGAGAATATCAGGGTCCAACTAAACACCCTAATATTGGGAGATTTCAACTACCCCACCATTAACTGGGAAAACTACTCTTGTACTAACTCTTTTCCTCAACACTTCCTAGAATTTGGAAACTCCAGTGCCCTTGATCAACTTGTCCACACCCCTACAAGGGGCAAAAACATCATAGACCTAGTAATTATCAACATGAGTGACAGCTGCTTCACACCTGAAGTCAACTCATCGTTGGTCAGATCCGACCATAAACTAATCACCCTAGATATCCACATCCCGCCCCTAACCCCCACTAAGGAAACCACAGTAAAAAACTTCTCCAAAGCCAACTTTGTGCTACTTAAGGCAGAAGTGGCCTATTTCACAACACCCATGCAGATGTACAATACAGTTATCTCTGCCGAATCTTATACAAATGCACTCTATAAGCACCTGCATGGGTGCATGGATCATGCCATCCCTAATAGAACCAAGATGCAGTCTTCTAAAAAAAGGAAACCAATATGGTGGCCCTCTGCTATTAACAAACTCTACAACAGAAGGAAGAAACTGTTGCAAAACAGAATAAAATCCCACGAGTGGAGGAGCTCCCTGGTCAGCCTTAGCAAGAAGTTTAGATCTCTCATAAAATCCTACAAAGCAAACTATGAAAATAAGATTGCCACTGACTCTAAGGACAACCACAAAGCATTTTACAGATATGTCAAGAATCTCAATGGCAACACAAGATCTGCCCTGAACTACAGCACAATGGCACAAAATTCATGGAACCAACTGATATTGCCAACATCCTGGCTGATAGGTTCAGTGGCATCTTTACCCCCCTCACCTCCTAAAGGGCCCATAGCCATACCGGAAGAATGAAGTGTCCCTGCAATCACAACTGAACAGGTGAAAACTGTGGTATTGAAAGCCAAGAACACAGCATCCATGGGACCGGACAGTATCCCTGGCTGCGTCCCACATGAACTTCAGAATGAACTAGCCCCCCCCCCCACCTAAGCACCATGTTCAGTCATAGCCTCTCGACAGGCTTTGTACCCATGTAATGGCACACGGCAGCAGTTGTTCCATTCCACAAAAGGGGAGCCACCACAGACCATGGGAACTATTACCCTATTAGCCTGACAAGCCTGGTCTGCAAGGCCATGGAGTGTATTATCATGGAACTCATAAACAAGGATATTGGTAACTTCCAAACTATGGACCCCACCCAGTTCGGATTTGTTAAGGGCAGATCATGTCTCCTGAACCTGGTTGACTTCTTTGAAACAGTCACCAAAGCCGTAGATGAGGGTAAGGCAGTCCATACACCCTATCTCGACCTCGCCAAGGCTTTTGACACAATCCTCCATTCTGGTAGCATAGATAAACTCACCAAGCTAGGTATAAATCCATACATCACTAGATGGGTTGCCAACTGGCTCACAGACAGAACCCACACTGTAAAAATTGTGGACTTCAAATCTGACTCCAAACCTATGACAGGTGGAGAACCATAGGGTTCAGACTTGGGTCCCCTCCTGTTTGGGATCTACTTCTCTCAAGTACAGGCCAACACATATCGCCTCTGGCTGACAAAGTTTGCAGATAAATACAAATTGGTGCCATAGTCGAGTCCCCAAACAATGTGGACATCCTGAAAAAGGGCCTCACTGAGACTGATGCCTGGTGTCCGAGTCATGGCCTCAAGCTCAATGCCAAAAAATGCATTGTCATCCCCTTTGGTCAAAACCCTTTACCCATGGACTGCCACATAGGTGGCAGCCCACTTAATGTTGAAGGCATGATAAGAGAACTCAGGACACTAGTGGACAGTAGCCTCTCCTTTGATAATCACATCACCACTGTATTCAGGAAATCCTTCTACATAATGCACCTCATCATGAAAGGGTTCTCATCCAGGAAAAAAGAAGTCTTTGTCCCCCTCTACTCGGCTCTCATCAGACCCATTATAGACTACAATGCCCCATTTAGAATGTACCTTACAAGGCATCTGCAGCAGCTAGAAAGGCCACAGAAATACCTCACAAAAAGGATTATGGGACTCAAACAGTTACCCTATGCTGACCACCTCAAAAAACACCAGCTTTACTCCATAGCATATTGCCTACTCCAAGGTGCTCTCTGCTTAACATACAAAGCTATGTCAAATCCTGAGCTGCTAGGCATGCTAGAGAAATCCCAATCCCCCAGAGCCACATGCTCTAAAGACCTAAACCTCATCACCACAATTAACAGAACATGCTGGAGGGATGGATTCCTATCCCAGAGACTTCCCATACTCTGGAACAAACTATATATCTATGTCTAGCAGAGATTGTCACTCGTTTGATGAGTGGATGGGTAATAGGAAATTCACCTCAGGAATCATATCTGTGACCCTGCTAGACAGAGGCACCAGTAAATAACATCCATGGGTGGTAAAAGCCAGGGAACTTTGTTGGCTAGGCTTACATAGGCCCTAGGGCTGATAACTTAATACCTACCTATGAACCTATGAATCACATACATTGCTCACCACAATGTACACACCCTGTACATCCACATTTGCCACCCACATCAACCGCTAACTCCCACATCATACCCCACCATCTATCACCACAGTATGTAAGTGGTTATCAATAACATAGTGGCAATACATCATGCATTGCCCTCCTGATCCCAATGTTTCATGCTACTTGCTGCATGTGCTTTGAGGTGTTCAAATCCATTTACCTATTACTTCCTGAAAACAAAAACCAGAAGACAAAATTACCCTGTACTTGTGAACGCCAAGGGAATTCTTGTATAGTCCACACTTGTAAATTCTCCACACTCAAATGGCTGCTGTAGACAGAATCCAGGATAAAATCAGTTATGTTAGATGCTAAATAAATGTCCACAAAGAGGTCCTATGTGACAAAATATCCATATGAATCAAGTACTAAAAAAGATTTATCCAAAAGCTTTATTGAACCAATACTGTGAAGCGCTTTTCCTCCCACTAATAGTGGGTCTTCTTCAGACAGATTCTGACAAAAACCAAGGTTTAAATACTGGTTTTGGCACCAAAAAGGTGCTGTTGCTAGGTTACAGTTCTGTGCTTCAATTAGTTAAAGGTATAGTGTCCTGACAACTAATGAGGTGAATCTATGAATGAATTTAAAACAAAATCAACAAAACTTCAGAACCATTAAAAAAAACCTATTACTTCCTGTTCATAGCCCGTCTACATGGTATGCTGTGGTGTCAGCCTCCTACTGTTGTAGTAAGCACCTGGGCTGTAAGCCCACCCCTCAGGTCTCCCTGGCCTTCCTCCCTCAGATTCTGGAGTATATGGCTGGGCAATGTCCTACAGTTTTCCTACCAGTGTGGTTGATATGGGTGTCTTGGCACAGTATAGAACCTGCCTCATGTACCCAGAAGGACAACTATCTACAAACACCACCAAGGAACGCACTGTGTGAGTGATACATTGACAGTAGGAGACTGTCAAGGCTGCATATCTGTCCCCAACCATGCTGTTAACACAATCAGTACACCTCACACACCTCCCACACCTACACAACGCACAGACATATGCTGTGGACCTCAACATACACATCCACAAACTAAGGAGACCTTCAAGGCAAAGCCACACATGAATGCCACAGCCATACACGGCACATACTACACATGGCCACACACCTGTGTTCCACAAAAATGCAGGCGTCAGCACATGTCAAACATGTCACCCATAGGCAACTCCACTGTGAGACACAGTGATGTGCCTGTCACCTGGCTGTATATATGGATCGTCACAGTTACATGTGTGTCAGATGACAGACTCCTCCATATCGCATATGCACTGCTGTCTCTCACCAACAGGTACTGTCATGCGTCTTTCACAATCCATATTGGCGTGCCTGACTCAGATGTATGTCCCTGAACTATATGCAGTGGGCCATGAGTGAGCACACTGATTATGTGTCCCAGGTAGGTATGTCCCTAGCCTTATGCAGTATTCTGCTGTCACCCAGACTAATGCTGCAATACATTCAGGAAATGATTCACGTTAATATGTGGCCTTTTATCCTGTGATATTCCAAGGGGTTCCAGTACCTGTGAGCCTGTGATGCTATGGTCACCAGACCACAATGCTCTGCAACAGATGGCCTCCATCTATCTCAACTGGTCTTCAGGTGTCTGACAATGGTTCTCTCCTCCCCCATAGTGCTTTTATTAGGAAAAGTGGTGAGGTTATCACTACCAATATACAACTGTCAGTGCATCACACACTGAAGGCCATGCTGCTATGCACTAGGAGTCTACACATGAATCTGTCCTCAATGCAAGCGTTCTTAACCCTGGGAAAATACTGACATCTGTGCAGTAACACACACATGGTTCAAAGCTGCAGAGAGCACCCCAGCCTTACCTGTTCAGCCATCCTATCATACAGTCATACCCCAAAGTGTGGGTTGAAATGGCATTGGACATGCAATTGCAGTATATATGAGACATACACACCTCCACGCTGTACAGGCAGTAAGATGCACAGGGGACACTGCAGGGGTAGTTCACCATTGCCAACACACCTATTTAAATCATAACTAGCTACCTGCCACCACATGTGACCAGGAAGCCCATCCTGCCTATATGGACCTCAAAAACTGTATTCTGATTTGGATCTGTACCCTGAATCTGAGTCTCTTGAATGACCCAAACATGCATTGGAAAATGTACCCATGCCAGCACAAAGCCAGAGAGCCATCAACAGTGGAATTACAACACCTAAGTGCAGCTAGGGGCTACCCCCATATTTTTATTTATTTATTTATTTATTTAATATTTGTTAACCAGGAAAGTCCAACTTAATATGAGCCAATTTTCAGTGAAGGCCGGAGGAGAAAGTGAGGTGAAGAAGTGTTGCAGTTGATATTAAACAACACTGGTTAGCACTGCAGCATCCCTACAGTGTCATCCTACATGGCAAAGCAACCATCATGCAGTCACATTTGCAGTCACCATCTCCCACAATACCCATCTAGCTAGGGTCACATATACATAAACTTCCAACATGAAATACAGCCTTCTGGGGGTGGTATACATAGCTTCACAGCCCCAAACCCCTCTGTAGGGACTGCCACCAATATCCACACATACACACATGTGCTAGATGTGCATTCGTATAGATGCATGGAGTCAGGTATACCCTCTGCAAGGATACGTACACCTGTCTGGTGGACATCTGCAATATATAAGTGTGTATAACAGGGATGACATATCACTGTCTGAGACAAACTAGCAACAGGTGCCCATTTACAAACAATGTCTCGTGAGTGTGAACAAGTAAATGGGATCATGCCTGGGAACCTGCACAGCAAACCCAGAGCCCACATTGTCAACATGCACTACAGACAATTATCTACCATTCTGCACATATGTCTGACACATCACAGGAAGCACCTGCATCTGCTCACTTATGGTGGTCAAGGACACTGGCTATACCAGTGCTGTAGGTATAGCATACGTGATGCCTGACAGAGTCAGTGTAGGTTTCACCTCTGCACCCCTTCTGTCCATCAGGATGTCTACAGTACCTGCTCCCTTCTCCTATATGTAGGGAACAGATCACCACTGCCATGTGAAAGTCATGATATTCATCTGCCATAGGAGCCCGTCACATGAACATGTGATAGTCATGATATGCATCTGCCATAGGAGCCCATCACATGTGCATGTGATAGTTATGATATACATCTGCCATAGGAGCCCATCACATGACAGGATCCATCCTATATGACCCCAAGAATAACCTTGCAACAACATAAGGCACTGTATTTAACGGATGCCTGACTACCGCCTTTGTCCCAGCCGTGTGAAGGGCAAAAACTGACACCCTTTTACACTAAGGTGGTGTGTCTACCCATCTGTCACATTATACACCCATCAGCCTAACTCCGCTGTTTTGCAAGGCCATAACACAGTCTATAGTGAACCTCATTAACAAGGACATTGGCAACCTCCACACACTCCATCATGCACAGTTAGGCTTTGTCAAGGAAGGGATCATGGCTGTTACACTGGGTGGCCTCCGACACAGTCACCAAAGCTATGAATGGGGGGTGACAGTGCACACTGCCTACCTTGACCTAGACATAGTCTTTGACAGTATAACCCACCTGGCCATATTAGATATATGCTCCCAAGTATGCTTCACACCATGTGTTACCACAGGGGTAGCACACTGGAATGCTAACATTACCAACTAGTCCACATAAGGGACTCCACATCAAGCGGTTGATCCATACCTAGTAGCGTAACCTATTGTTCTGTGTTTGGGCCTCTCTTATGTGCAATGTACACATCTGTGGTGCAGGGCACAGCCATTGGCCTATGGCCGACCATGTTTGCAGATGTCTGCATGCTGTGTGCTGTCATCAAATTCCCTAGTGATGTGGACATCTGCCTAGGGGGGGGTCTCATGCAGATGCACGACTGGTGCCAGAAACATGGCCTCAGACCACATACTAGGACATGCAGAGTCAACACACACACTGACCCTACGGAAATTGCAAACCTGCTAGCAGTTTGGTGAAAATTTAATCCCTCTAATCCCCCGTCAAGCATACCACAATCCATATTTCTGTCATCTCCTCCTCCCTGCATCTCCAAAGAGCAAGTCATCAATGCTCTCTCCAAGGCTAAGAACACAGCCTCCATGGGACCAGATGGCATTCTGGGCTGCTTCCTTAATGTTTTAAAACAAAAGCTATCTACTCCATTAGGCAGTCTATTCAACCACAGCCTGAGTACTGGCTTTGTCCCCACTGACTGGAAAACAGTGACTGTTATCTCTCTCCACAAGGGTGCCTCAGCAACAGGCCCTATCCCACACACAGGCATCATTGACAAACTAACACCTCTGTTGTCAGATGGGTAACAAACTGGCTCACAGATTGGCAACACTCAATAAAAGTGAGAGACTTTACCTCTACTAGCAGTCCTGTTGCAATAGGGTCCTGCTAGGGTCAGTGCTGGGTCCGTCTTGTTTGGCACATACTTTTCAAAAGTTCAGGTCAAAATGGAGGAGATGTGGCTAACCGAGTTTGCAGATGACTGCAAATTAGGTGCAATCATTGAATCCCCTAGTGATGTCAGCGTACTTCAAAAGGGGCTTACACAGACCAATGACTGGTGCCAAAGCCATGGTCTTAAACTAAATGCTAAAAAATGCATTATCATTTCCTTTGGTAAAAACAATGTCCCTGCTGATTATAAAATAAACAGTAATACCCTAAGTACCAATTCAGTAGGGAGAGACCTGGGAACACAAGTTAATTGTGACCGCAACGTTGACCACCACATGTCTACTGTGGTGAGAAAAGCATTCTGCATTGCTCATTACCACTCAAGAGAAGCAAGAGAGTTAAGCAGCTATTCTTCAGCTGTTTTTTCACCCGAAGTACTTCTATATTACTTCAGTGATCTGCGATGCCAGGACACGCTTTAATAAAAGAACCCTGAACAGCTGGATGTCCTACAAGTTTCCCCATACCACTCATGAGAAGCAAAGTATGTCTATGAAGCATAAACTGTAATTGCCTTATTTTATTGTACTTGGTCATTACCTTACCACCACAACTTGCCCCCTCCTCCAATCTTTTCACCAACATTTTTAAACTTTCTTCTTTCCTTATATTGCTCTATCTACCTCTCCCTTCTGTAAGTTGCTATACTATCTGCTGGCACTCTTTTGGATAGTAAGTAAAATTCTAATAAGTACCTCTTAGTTGCATAAGCACATTGCTCATTTGAAAAAAAAAATAAATGTATCTTTATATAGCCTTCTGTTTTTACTAAATTCTTTCTTTACTGATTGTTTTTCTTTTCTGAGCTGTTCTGAGCTCAGTGTAGCCCTGCTCTGTTCACCCTTGTTATGCTTGGGGTCACGCTTCTCCCCTAGCCTACCCTACCTCCATTCCCCCCCACCCCCTATTGAATCATACTTATAGTAATCAAAACTCCTCCGCTTTGCCATCACCACCCAATAAACACTCCACTTCCTATCCTAATCAAGTCACACCTATAAAATTGTACTCATTATATTACCATTGCTATATTTCCTCTTAATGACTCTCCTAACAATGTAAACCTCGTCTCCCTGTTTACTTTGTATTTTACTCTATCGCATACTACAATTAACTCTCTCTTCCTCCACACCTAATATCCTTTCCATATCACATAACAATATGCTATCTCCCTCCCATTCTACTATTTTCACAATATCTGTAAGTAGCTCACTAAGCCTACTAATACAAGCCACCAGCCTCAAATGCACTCTAACACCTGCACCTGTAAAAACATCTACCCAGGCCTCACTTTTTCATGTACACAGTGATAGCATCTCTAATATATCTGTCAGCCTAATTAAATATAGCCATCACCTTCACTTTACTAAACTCCAGTTCCTTTCCTCCACTACTAAACCCAAATTATTACCTTACATAGTCTCTAAGCAAACAACTAAATCTACCCTTCTCTATTATTTCATAAACCACCTCATCAACCTTTTCCATTGTGGAGATATTCATCCTAACCCTGGAGATATTTATCCTAACCCTGGACCTACATATTCTTCCACCTCTCCTCAATCACCCCTCTCTAAAGATTTGCTACTAATAACACTAAATATGCGTAGTATATGTAATAAAATTATTGAATTTCACTCACAATTTGCACATTACTCCCCAGATAGTGTAGCAGTTATTGAGACTTGTTTAAAACCACACGTTAAAGATACAGAAATAGTCTATCCAGGATATGATATTCTAAGAAATAACAGAACCCATAAAAAGTAGGTGTAGTATTAATTTATCATAACACTTTTGCAATATTACCCATCTCTAAGCCTGTTCCACCCTTTAGTAATGCAGAAATTCTCATAGCATCATTGCAAGTAAATAACACTAAACAAATATGCATTGCAGTAGTTTATATACCCCCTGGCTAAAATATCCCTATACTAGAAGACTATCTCTCCTGGATTACTGATTATATCACCAGTTATTATTATGGGTGATATAAATATCAATTGGCAAAACTCGATTACTGTCTCACCAGTAAATAGCATGAACCTTCACAGCTTTACACAACTTACCACCACTCCTACCAGAATACAAAACGACAATCACCCAGGTGCAACCTTAGACTGGATCCCAGTATCAGATCCCAATAAATATTCAAATTCCAGCAGACTCCCAAATACCCTAAGTGACCACTTACCAGCATATACCTATAGGACCTCCCCTCAAGTGCCTAAACCCCATACCTCTAAAACTTCAAAAAATGTAATCAAATTCAATCAGCAACTATTTGATAACATCTTTATTGAAAACATTATCATGGGATAAGGCCATCAGCCACTTCAACAAAGTCTTCTTAGACACCCTCAATAGCTTAGCCCCTCTCTGAATCAAAAGGACAAAAATAAACTATGCACCCTGGCTAACTAAAGCCACAAAACAAATATTACAAACTAGAGGCTGAGCCTGGAAAGAATGGCATAAGAACCAAAATGATATTAATTTACTTGTATATAAGCAGCTATGAAATAAAGCAAATAAACTAGACTGGCTGAAAAAAATATTTCTTTCAACAAATATCCAGCCAAATCAATAAACCCCAACATTTTGGAAAACTGTCTCAGCACTCCTCAGTCCTGGATCTACACAAAACCCTTTACAAGCCCCAAATAAAGATTAATTTCTAATAGCTAACGTTCCATTCCAGCTTTATTGATAGTATACTTATACTTTTAAACAACTCTACACCTAATACATACTCCAACCCTACAGAAAATCATATACCTCCATATCCCAAATCAGCTAATAATTACACCACCACTTCTACCTCACCTTACAAGAGTACTTCTATATCTAGCACTACATCTCCTATTTTCTCTCTACAACCTGTTCCTACCTCATTAATACATAAGTGCCTTCTTAAACTAAAACCTTATTCCCTCTCCGCTGATAACCTTCAATCAGAATATCTAAAACTAAATGCTGAATCTATATCTTACCGTTTTAGCATCCTGATAAATCGATCCATCACAGAGTGTGAAGTGCAAAACCTTTGGAAAAAATCTATCATTATCCTGTTACACAAAGGTGGAAAAAAACAATGAATTAACAAATTATCGACACATCTCTATCCTCTTCCCTTTATCTAAATTACTGAAAAAATCTATACACATACAACTACTAAAACATCTTTCTAATAACAATCTCCTTCCATCTACCAACATGGTTTTTGACCAATATATAGCACAACCACTGCATTAATATCCTTTACAGACACTGTAAGCAAAGCTATAGACTCTGGCCAAATTAACTTCAGTAATCCTACTAGACCTGTCAAAGGCCTATGATACAGTATTGCATCATAAATTATTATAGCAGCTATCTACGCTGGAATGCTCTCGATTCTCCCCAAAAATGAGTTGCTAATTATCTAACCAATAGACAGCAGTGTATTAAGTGGCAAACTAGTCTGTCATAATACAAAGTTAATAAAACAGGGGTTCCACATTCTTGGACCCTTACTTTTTAAATATTTTTTATTAATAACCTTCACACCACCTCACTTCAAAATACACCCATTCAATATACCGATGATTCCACCTTTATCCCCCCCTCCAATAATGTTCAACATCTCCTAAAGATAACACAAGATGCCTTCACCTCTATTGAAACTTGACTAAATGAAGCACAATTGATACTACATAGCAATAAAACTAAAGTTTTATTGTTCTCACCAAAACCATTTTTACATGACTTCAAAATATACTCACAAAATAATACAGAGATTGAAATCATAACTCAGGCAAAATTATTGGGTATCACCATGGATGATAAACTTACTTTGAACAACATATACATAAGGCCATTACAAAAACAAATTTTAAACCAAGAAAACTTTATAGACACAAACAGTTTATAGAGAACCCTACCAAAAAATCACTCAATACCTTCTTCCTCCCCCTCCCTCCTGTAGGCCCCCCCATTCTCACCAATGTCCATATAGTAAGTCCCTAAAGAACAAGCTTCAATCTTGCTATTACAAAACAGCTAAATTTACAACTGGCACATCATATCACTTACACTACTACTATGCTCTTAACAAATTAAACTGTCCAGAATTCCCCCATTACCTTAATTGTGTTCAGCTATCTCTTGTACACAAAATAATTTGCAAATGAGACAGCTGCCATGCCTTAAAATCTATCTTACAGTGCTATACTCCATCCAGAACTCTCCATTCCACAAATAAACAGCTTTTATATGTATACAAACCTAGCAAAAGAGTCAGTCACAGCCTCTACTCCTATAGAATTGCAAAACTATGGAAAGCCCTACCTCCAAATATCAGTGTCTTAGATTCCATTAAGACTTTCAAACTTACACTAAACAACATTCTCCTTAACTAAAGACTATCACATGGAATACCTATCTCTCAATTATCTCCGTTCTCCACCTCTTTCGCCCTCCCCTTCTTCTTCTGTTTGTACTCCTTATCACTTACTCTCTTAAACTATCCTATCATCGAGAATCTGTTCTTCTCCCTCCTTTCCACCTTTCCAAAGCTGTTTCGGTACATCCTTATACTAACTCTACCTGCCTCTCCTTAATAGACACGCCTACACCTTACAGACGATCTGTCACAGACACTCTTACACCTTACAGATGATCTGTCACACACACTCCTACACCTTACAGATGATCTGTCACACACATTCCTATAGCTTACAGATGATCTGTCACACACACTCCTACACCTTACAGACGATCTGTCACAGACACTCCTACACCTTACAGACGATCTGTCACAGACACTCTTACACCTTACAGATGATCTGTCACACACACTCCTACACCTTACAGATGATCTGTCACACACATTCCTATAGCTTACAGATGATCTGTCACACACACACTCCTACACCTTACAGATGATCTGTCACAGACACTCCTACACCTTACAGGTGATCTGTCACAGACACTCCTACACCTTACAGGTGATCTGTCACACATACTCCCACACCTTACAGATGATCTGTCACACACACTCCTACACCTTACAGATGATCTGTCACAGACACTCCTACACCTTACAGATGATCTGTCACACACACTCCTACACCTTACAGATGATCTGTCACAGACACTCCTACACCTTACAGGTGATCTGTCACACACACTCCTACACCTTACAGATGATCTGTCACACACACTCCTACACATTACAGGTGATCTGTCACAGACACTCCTACACCTTACAGGTGATCTGTCACACACACTCCTACACCTTACAGATGATCTGTCACACACACTCCTACACCTTACAGATGATCTGTCACACACACTCCTACACCTTACAGATGATCTGTCACACACACTCCTACACCTTACAGACGATCTGTCACAGACACTCCTACACCTTACAGGTGATCTGTCACACACACTCCTACACCTTACAGATGATCTGTCACACACACTCCTACACATTACAGGTGATCTGTCACAGACACTCCTACACCTTACAGATGATCTGCACACACACTCCTACACCTTACAGATGAGTTGTCACACACACTCCTTCTTAACCCAGAGGTCATTTCCTTCTATAACCCTTCCATATACTATTATCCTTAGCTAATATACTCTCTCCCTCTGTCTTACGACCTTATACTTATAATGTTTCCATTATTCTTTAAACTTATATATAAAACAACAACAACTGTACGTTATATTTATACATTATTTGTCTGTTTTTCTAATTATGTATATTTCTAACCCAGAATTTTGACAGAACTTTGGACAAACTACTATAAAATGTCATCATCCACTTGATATAAATTATAATATGTACAAATTGTGTAAATGTATGTACATTGTAAAATTATTTGTAAATTAAATGTCTATATTTGTTTGGAGTTTTTCTCCCAGGGCTCCTGTGAAAATGGTTTTCTGACCCAGTCGGACTTTCCTGGTCACCAAATGTCAATAAATAAATAAATAAATAAATAAAGACTGGTGATGGACTACATCAGTAAAGTGGTCAGATGGGCTAGATCAACAAAATTGCTGTATGCAGAAGATGTGGCATTGCATGCAGACTCGGAGCAAGACATTTAACAAAGGATAGGGGAGTGGAATGCAAAACCGAAGGAACATGGGATGTAACTGAATAGAAATAAGCCAACTGTAATGGCAGCAAATGGTGGAAATCAGATGAACGTAAGAACTGCGATAGAAGGGAAGATATCAGAACAGGTTAGCAGCTTGACGTATCTGCGAGGGGTGGTTGAGAAGGGAAATCTGAATGAAGAGGCCAAAGCTAGAATCAGAAGGGCTGCAGCCAACTGGCACAGAGTGTCAGGGGTAGTTTACAACAGAAGAAGGCCAAATAAGTTGAAAAGTAAGGTGTACAAAACAGTGGTGATACCAATGTGACTGCATGGTACAGAAACCTGGGCAGTAAAGGCAGAGCAGATGAGGAATCTAGAGGTGATGGAAATTAAGTGACTAAGAAGGGTGACAGGAAGCATACTGTGGGACAGATAAAGAAATGAGGACATCAGAGCAGAAGCTAAAGTAGCTCCAATTGCACAGAAGGTCAAAGAAAACAAATTGCAGTGGTTTGGGCACAGATGTAGAAAGGCAGAAGACAATCTGGTGAAGAAGATTTGGGACAGACTGGAAACAGACAAGAAGCGATATGGGCATCCAGCAAAGGTATGGACCGATTGTGAGAGGAAAGATCTGTGACAATCAGACATGACTGTGTAAAACAATAGGAGAGAGAAAGGTGAGAGAGATGGCAACAGTTGACATGAGTCCCCAAACCGATGTAGAAAACGTGAAAAAGGGTGTCGATGATGATGTTGGTGGGACTAACGCAAGAAATGAACAAAAAAACAGCTGCACCACACAGTGGAAAGACCAGAATTCAACACCAAATATTTAATAAAACAAACACACTTAACGTCTCTGCTATTACAAGCCTTCAAGGAGTATGACATTTACAAATCACAACCTGCCTAAATACATCCATCAATTACACAATTACATCTAATGACATAACAACATAATTAAATTCACAAGATTAAATAAAACATCTCCAGTTTACTTCATTGTTTAACCATTTAGGCAACAATGTATTGAATTTTAAAATATAAGTTGACTTCTTTGCCAAAAATCTACTCTTTAAATCATTTTCATCACTATATATCTTAATTTGTTCCAAAATAGTGCCCTTAAAGCCCTCACTATTACCATCAAGTTTTTATTAAAATGGGTAGCTATAGTACTTTCACTTTT
>NC_056729.1:1751759792-1751772819 GCF_019279795.1 Protopterus annectens
ATATTAGTAAATCTATGGTCTGAATTCTCCCTTTCTGGACGGGGACTGTATATATCAGTAATATTAGTACATCTATGTTCTGAATTCTCCCTTTCTAGATGGGGACTGTATATACTCGGATATTAGTACATCTATGCTCTGAATTCTCCCTTTCTAGACGGGGACTGTATATATGAGTAATATTAGTCCATCTATGTTCTGAATTCTCCCTTTCTAGACGGGGACTGTATATATCAATAATATTAGCCCATCTATGTTCTGAATTCTCCCTTTCTAGATGGGAACTGTATATATCAGTAATATTAGTCCATCTATGTTCTGAATTCTCCCTTTCTAGATGGGGACTGTATATATCAGTAATATTAGTCCATCTATGTTCTGAATTCTCCCTTTCTAGATGGGGACTGTATATATCAGTAATATTAGTCCATCTATGTTCTGAATTCTCCCTTTCTAGATGGGGACTGTATATACTCGGATATTAGTACATCTATGCTCTGAATTCTCCCTTTCTAGACGGGGACTGTATATATCAGTAATATTAGTCCATCTATGTTCTGAATTCTCCCTTTCTAGATGGGGACTGTATATATCAGTAATATTAGTCCATCTATGTTCTGAATTCTCCCTTTCTAGATGGGGACTGTATATATCAGTAATATTAGTCCATCTATGTTCTGAATTCTGCCTTTCTAGACGGGGACTGTATATATCAGTAATATTAGTCCATCTATGTTCTGAATTCTCCCTTTCTAGACGGGGACTGTATATACTCGGATATTAGTACATCTATGCTCTGAATTCTCCCTTTCTAGACGGGGACTGTATATATCAGTAATATTAGTCCATCTATGTTCTGAATTCTCCCTTTCTAGATGGGGACTGTATATATCAGTAATATTAGTCCATCTATGTCCTGAATTCTCCCTTTCTAGACGGGGACTGTACATACTCGGATATTAGTACATCTATGCTCTGAATTCTCCCTTTCTAGACGGGGACTGTATATATCAGTAATATTAGTCCATCTATGTTCTGAATTCTCCCTTTCTAGATGGGGACTGTATATATCAGTAATATTAGTCCATCTATGTCCTGAATTCTCCCTTTCTAGATGGGGACTGTATATATCAGTAATATTAGTACATCTATGTTCTGAATTCTCCCTTTCTAGACGGGGACTGTATATATCAGTAATATTAGTACATCTATGTTCTGAATTCTCCCTTTCTAGACGGGGACTGTATATATCAGTAATATTAGTACATCTATGTTCTGAATTCTCCCTTTCTAGACGGGGACTGTATATACTCGGATATTAGTACATCTATGCTCTGAATTCTCCCTTTCTAGGCGGGGACTGTATATATCAGTAATATTAGTACATCTGTGTTCTGAATTCTCCCTTTCTAGATGGGGACTGCATATATCAGTAATAAGAAGTTATGTACCTACCATAACGTTCTATGTTAGTTGTCTTCTTCTCGCCTTCTTTCTTGCTGGTTGGGTTCAGAGCCAATCCTCGGCTCCGACTAGGCCATCTTCAAAAGGTAGAGAGCTGCTTACTGGCTCGAGGCCCCTCTATATCTCATGATGCCCTGCACTAGATACCCAGATCTCATTTGGTAAACCTAACTACAGACATAATAATAACAATTATAATAATAATAATACAGTAAACTGTAGTAAGATGCATGAACCTACTGGAGACACTGATAGTGAGAAGTAATAGCCAGAGAAGACTCAGCCAGTGATAAAAAAACATAAGGAACTCTTCTCGGTCTACTAGGATAGGGGGATGGAGGGTGGGATGCAAGAAAGAAGGCGAGAAGAAGACAACTAACATGGAACGTTATGGTAGGTACATAATTTCTTAATGTTAAGTTGTCTATCTCGCCTTCATTCTTGCTGGTTGGGACAGTGTCCCTAGCACCTCAATCCTGGGTGGCTCATCGGAACAGACTCTTCAGAACAGTGGAACCAAAATCAGCTCTGCTTCTGGAGGCCACATCCAGCTTATAATGTGAAATGAAGGTATGAGGATTGGTCCATGTAGCTGCCGCACAAATAGTTTCCATTGGCAATCTTGCCTGAAAGGCCACTGAAGTAGCTAGAGCTCTAGTGGAGTGACCTTTTGGTTTAGCAGGAAGCTCTTTATTCCTTAACTGATATATAAGTGCAATAATAGATGTCAACCACCTAGATAAGGTTACTTTCGACTCCGGTATGCCTTGTTTACCCTCAGCCTAGGACAGGAACAACTGGTCTGATTTTCTGATTTGTTTGGTTCTATGCAAGTAAAAGCATAATTGTCTATAAACGTCCAACTGATGTAATTTGTATTCCGCTTTGTTGGAATAATTTGGAAAAACCACTGGTAGGTGAATGGACTGATTCAAATTATTATCAGAAGCAACCTTTGGAAGAAAGGAAGGGTTAGTCTGAAGATAAACTCTATCATTGTGAAAAACTAGGTAAGGAGGAGGAACACAAAGAGCCTGAAGTTCAGAAATTCTTCTAGCCGATGTAATTGCAACCAGAAGAAGGGTTTCCCAAGAAAGAAACTTCAAAGAACAAGAAGCTGCAGGTTCAAAGGGGGGCAGTATCAGGGAAGGTAAAATCAAATTCAGATCCCACGGAGGCAGGGGATCTCTTACTGGGGGCCTGAGTAGAGTGGTCCCTTTAAGAAAGGCTTTACAAAGCTTATGGGACATGATGCTTGTATTAACTAGGTCTATATGAAAGTTTGAAATTGCAGCTAGCTGAACTCTAATCGTGGCAGAAGAGGATCCAGCTCGAAAAGGTTCCGCTAGAAATTCTAAAATATGGTGCACAGGGGCTGAAAAGGGATCTATATTCCTGGTCTCTGCCCATAAGGAAAAATGTTTCCACTTACTAGCATAAGTTGTTCTAGTGGTAGACTTATGCGAGAATAAGATGATTTCACGCACCAAGTGGGAGATGTTCGGAAGCCTGGCTAAGGTCGGAAGTGGAGCAACCAAGCAGTGAGCTGAAGAGATTGAAGAGATTGATGCAGCCCACCCAATTGATGGATCAGGAGGTCTGGAAGTGGGTCCAGGGTCCAGGGCTGCTCCAGAAGCCGATGATGCAGGAACGGGAAACAAATTTGTCGAGGCCAGTAAGGGGCAATGAGGATCATCTTGCATCCCAATGTGGTAGCTTTCTGTATTAGTTTGGGAATCAGGGGAAATGGAGGGAATGCATAAAGAAGATCCTGAGGCCAATCGTGAACTAGAGCGTCTCTGGGGAAGTGTCCAGGAAGAGGGAGGAGAGAGAAGAAATTGTCACACTTGCTGTTGAAGGGGGTGGCAAAAAGGTCGCAGCAAGGCTGACCCCATTTGTGGAAGATTTTGTCCGCCACAGTCTGATTGAGAGACCACTCGTGAGGCATGAGAATTGCTCTGCTCAGCCTAACTGCTATAACGTTGGACTTCCCAGGGATGTGCGCTGCTATCAGAAACCATTGGAAGAGATCGCCCACTGCCAAAGTCTGAGTGTTTCTTGACATAAGGGGTAGGACTTGGTTCCACCCTGCTTGTTGATGTACCATACTACTGACATATTGTCTGTTTGAATTGCAATGGTCCCGGTGGAAAAAGAGTTCTGAAGAGCTTGCAACACTAAAAGCACGGCCCTCATCTCCAAGACGTTGATATGCAGATGGTACTTGTGAGGCTGCCAGGTGCCTTGGACTGTTCTGCCCTGAAAATGCCCCCCCCACACCCGATCAGGGAGGCATCCATGGTCACCGTAGCTGCTGGAGGAGGAAGAACAAATGGTCTGCCCTGGTGTAATGATGGGAAAACCATCCGCCAAACAAGATGGGTTTTGCATGACTGTGTGATCATTATCATGTGAGACATTGGGAGTTGCTGGAAGGACCATTGTGTGAACAGCATCCACTGAAGAATCCTCATGTGAAAACGTGCAAGGGGGACTAGTATGATAGCCTCTGCCATGAGACCCAATGTTCTTAGGACAAATCTGGCCTGAATTTTTTTGCATCCTAATAAGACCTGAACATGTCATTGAATGTCTAACACTCTGTCTACTGGAAGTCTCACTAACATGTCCTTTGTTTTTAAGTTTGTGCCTATAAAGGTGATAGATTGACAAGGCGACAATGCAGACTTTTCTAAATTTATTGTGATGCCTAGTTTGAAGCAAGTTTGGATGGTGTAGTCTCTGGCTCACACCAGGTGATGCCTGGTGGTTGTAGTAAGGAGCCAGTCATCTAAATATGGAAACACCTGGAATCCTTGCCATCTCAGGTGAGCGGTAACTACTGCCAAACATTTGGTGAACACCCTGGGGGCTGTGGTGAGACCAAAGGGCAGAGCTCTGAACTGATAATGATTGGCTCCTAGCCGGAAGTGGAGGAATCTTCTGGAGCATCTGTCCATTTTGATATGGTAGTACGCATCCTGAAAATCTATGGAGCACGTCCAATTGTCCTGACTCAGAAAGGGTAAAATGGACTGTAGCGTGATCATCCGGAACTTCGTTCTTTGAACAGACCTGTTTAGTCTGCTGAGATTCAGAATGGGTTTCAAGTCCCCTGTCTTTTTTGGTACCAAAAAGAACCTTGAGTAAATTCTGGATCCTTGCTGGTCTTCTGGGAGTGACTGGATGGCTCTTTTTCTTAGCAGTTTTGAAATTTCTTGAACTGCTTGATCCCTTAGATTGGGTGGAACATCTGGAAGGGATTTGTTGGGAATGTGTGGAGTGCGAAGGAAGGGGATTTTGTAGCCTTCGGATATGATAGACAGTACCCATTTGTCTTGTGTTATACTTTGCCAGGCTTTTGGGTACAGCGATAATCTTCCCCCAACTGCCTCCGAAGGTGGACAGCCGGGCAGAACTTCAGGGATGCTGGAAGGGCTTGTCAGAGAAAGATTCTCTTTGGCCTTGATTTTGCGGACCCCCTCTGCCCCTAGGGTGGCATCTATTGTTGTTCCCTCCTCTGTCCCTGGAGGGAAACTCTCCACGTGTGTCAGGCACGGCTCCCTGAGGTTTACGGAACCACATTTTACCACTCTTTTGACCTTGGGGATACGGTCTTGAAGGAGTGGAAAAATGGACTCCCACAGCAGAGAGAGTCTTGCCCTCCTGTTCACACCTGGTAAGGGTATCCTTCACGTGTGGTCCAAACAGAGCAAAACCATCAAAGGGGGTGTTGGTGAAAGATGCCCTGAAGGGTTCCGCAAAGTTGCATAACCGCATCTAAGCATGCCTCCTCAAAGCCACGCCTGTGCCTGGGGCCCTACTCGCGCCATCGGCTGCATAAGTGATGAGCCACATGGAGGAGTTTACTACCGAATTAAGAGTCGCCAGCTGGGAGGCAAACTTAGCCTGGACCCCATAGCTGATGGATCTTGAAGGGTATCTACCTAACTCTTTAAGGAGATCTCTTTGAAGGCAGGTAAAGTGGCACAAATAGTTTAGCGACCTCATGGAGAAGGTCGCTGAGGAAAACATCCGCTTCCCATATCTGTTTATCATCCTAGATTCCTTATTAGGGGGATGGACAGATGAAGAAGTTTCAGCCAACTCCTTTTTTGTGGCCACTGCTACCACCATAGCATCAACGGGAACACCCTTGGTCAGAAATTGCTTGTCTTGTGGGGCAGTATTAAATTCTGTAGGCCTGTGGGGAGTTGGTTCCACTATGTCTGGAGCTGACCACACCTTTTGAGCCACCACAGACATCAGTGGATCGAAAGGCAGAGACACCCAGGAGGTGGAGGGTCAGGATCCAAACGCATCCAGGAATACCGACTCATCCTCGGAAGGGTTAAGGGTAGTCCAGTTCCCCCTCTGCCTAAGAATCTCAAGGATGTCTGAGAAGGACATGTCCTCAGAGGGGGATCTCGGGGACCCTTCCGACTCCTCCAAGTCGGTATCTGAAGTGACAGACTCAGGGGAGTCAGCATGCTTCCTCTTGCATTTCATCTTTCGAGGGGGCTCCTCTGAATGAATGGGGGAGGCCTCAGAAGAGGAAGATACACCCAATGGGGTACCCTGGAGTACTAGTTCCCCACGCTTGGGGTCTGGAGGAGGGGCAGAGGCAAGAGCAGGCACCATGGGGTTAGGAGCCAATGAGGCTGACCGTGAGGCTGACTCAGATGCTAGCACACTCCTCATGACCTGGAAGGTGCCTCTTCCCAATATCGGAGAAGGCTCCAGCTCCGAAGAGACCGGAATCCTTCAACCAGCTCCAACCAGCAAGAATGAAGGCGAGATAGACAACTTAACATTATTAGTACATCTACGTTTTGAATTTTCCCTTTCTAGATGGGGACTGTATATATCAGTAATATTAGGACATCTATGTTCTGAATTCTCCCTTTCTAGATGGGGACTGTATATATCAGTAATATTAGTACATCTATGTTCTTAAATCTCCCTTTCTAGATGGGGACTGTATATATCAGTAATAACTGTGGTGGTGGTGCTGCGGTAGCATTGTTGCCTCATAGTAAGACATTCTCCTGTTCGATTCTCATCTAGAGCGTCTTCTGTGTGGAGACATGCATGAATGGGTGTACCTTCATTGAAGGTTGTGCATCAGGGCCGGCAACTTGGCACGTAAAAATCTACTGCCAATCATTAGGGGACCGGAGTTCCACTGTGGTGACCCCTAACCAGGAAAAGCCGAAAGACACAACAACAACAAAAATATTAGTACATCTATGTTCTGAATTCTCCCTTTCCAGATTGGGACTGTATATATCAGTAATATTTGTACATCTATGTTCTGAATTCTCACTTTCTAGATGGGGACTGTATATATTCAGATATTATGACATCTATGTTCTGAATTTGCCCTTTCTAGACGGGGACTGTATATATCAGTAATATTAGTACATCTAAGTTTTGAATTCTCCCTTTCTAGGTGGGGACTGTATGTGGTGCTGCGGTAGCCTTGTCGCCTCACAGTAAGACACTGTCTGGTTCGATTTTCAGCTAGAGCACCTTCTGCGTGGAGACATGTGTGAAATGGGCGTACCTTCATTGAAGGTTGTGAGTTAGGCCTGGCAAGCCGGTATGTAAAAATCAACTGCCAATCATTAGCGGACCGGAGTTACGCTGTGGTGACCCCTAGCCAGGAACAAACATTAGGACACCTATGTTCTGAATTCTCCCTTTCTAGACGGGCACTGTATATATTCGGATATTAGTACATCTATGTTCTGAATTCTCCCATTCTAGACGGGGACTGTCTATATCAGTAATATTAGTCCATCTATGTTCTGAATTCTCCCTTTCTAGATGGGGACTGTATATATCAGTAATATTAGTACATCTATGTTCTGAAATCTCACTTTCTAGACGGGGACTGTATATATCAGTAATATTAGTCCATCTATGTTCTGAATTCTCCCTTTCTAGACGGGGACTGTATATATCAGTAATATTAGTACATCTCAGTTCTGAATTCTCCCTTTCTAGATGGGGACTGTATATATTCGGATATTAGTACATCTATGTTTTGAAATTTCCCATTCTCGATGGGGACTGTATATATCAGTAATATTAGGACATCTATGTTCTGAATTCTCCCTTTCTAGATGGGGACTGTATATATTTGGATATTAGGACATCTATGTTTGAATTCTCCCATTCTAGACAGGGACTGTATATATCAGTAATATTAGTACATCTATGTTCTGAATTCTCCCTTTTTAGACTGGGACTGTATATATCAGTAATATTAGTACATCTGTGTTCTGAATTCTCCCTTTCTAGACGGGGACTGCATATATCAGTAATATTAGGACATCTATGTTCTGAATTCTCCCTTTCTAGATCGGGGACTGTATATCTCAGTAATATTAGTACATCTATGCTCTGAATTCTCCCTTTCTAGATGGGGACTGTATATATCAGTAATATTAGTACATCTATGCTCTGAATTCTCCCTTTCTAGACGGGGACTGTATATATCAGTAATATTAGTACATCTATGTTCTGAATTCTCCCTTTCTAGATCGGGGACTGTATATATCAGTAATATAGTACATATATGTTCTGAATTATCCCTTTCTAGATGGGGACTGTATATCTCAGTAATATTAGTACATCTATGCTCTGAATTCTCCCTTTCTAGATGGGGACTGTATATGTTCAGATTTTAGGACATCTATGTTCTGAATTCTCCCTTTCTAGATGGGGGACTGTATATATCAGTAATATTAGTACAACTATGTTCTGAATTCTCCCTTTCTAGGCGGGGACTGTATATATCAGTAATATTAGTACATCTATGCTCTGAATTCTCCCTTTCTAGATGGGGACTGTATATATCAGTAATATTAGGAAATCTATGTTCTGAATTCTCCCTTTCTAGACAGGGACTGTATATATTCGGATATTAGTACATCTATGTTCTGAATTCTCCCTGTTTAGACTGGGACTGTATATATCAGTAATATTAGTACATCTATGTTCTGAATTCTCCCTTTCTAGGTGGTGACTGTATATATCAGTAATATTAGTGCATCTATGCTCTGAATGCTCCCATTCTAAATGGGGACTGTATATATCAGTAATATTAGGAAATCTATGTTCTGAATTCTCCCTTTCTAGACAGGGACTGTATATATTCGGATATTAGTACATCTATGTTCTGAATTCTCCCTGTTTAGACTGGGACTGTATATATCAGCAATATTAGTACATCTATGTTCTGAATTCTCCCTTTCTAGATGGGGACTGTATATATCAGTAATATTAGGACATCTATGTTTTGAATTCTCCCTTTCTAGATGGGGAATGTATATATTCGGATTCTGGGACATCTATGTTCTGAATTCTCCCTTTCTAGATGGGGACTGTATATATTCGGATTTTAGGACATCTATGTTCTGAATTCACCCTTTCTAGATGGGGACTGTATATATCAGTAATATTAGTACATCTATGGTCTGAATTTTACCTTTCTAGATGGGGACTGTATATATTCAGATTTTAGGACATCTATGTTCTGAATTCTCCCTTTCTAGATCGGGGACTGTATATATCAGTAGTATTAGTAACTCTATGTTCTGAATTCTCCCTTTCTAGGCGAGGACTGTATATATCAGTAATATTAGGACATCTATGTTCTGAATTCTCCCTTTCTAGATGGGGACTGTATATATCAGTAAAATGAGTCCATCTATGGTCTGAATTTTACCTTTCTAGATGGGGACTGTATATATTCAGATTTTATGACATTTATGTTTTGAATTCTCCCATTCTAGACAGGGACTGTTTATATCAGTAATATTAGTACATCTATGTTCTGAATTCTCCCTTTCTAGGTGGGGACTGTATATATCAGTAATATTAGGACATCTATGTTCTGAATTCTCCCTTTGTAGACGGGGACTGTATATATCAGTAATATTAGTACATCTATGTTCTGAATTCTCCCTTTCTAGATGGGGACTGTATATCTCAGTAATATTAGTACATCTATGCTCTGAATTCTCCCTTTCTAGACGGGGACTGTATATCTCAGTAATATTAGTACATCTATGCTCTGAATTCTCCCTTTCTAGATGGGGACTGTATATATCAGTAATATTAGTACATCTATGTTCTGAATTCTCCCTTTCTAGATGGGGACTGTATATATCAGTAATATTAGTACATCTATGTTCTGAATTATCACTTTCTAGATAGGGACTGTATATCTCAGTAACATTAGTACATCTATGCCTCTGAATTCTCCCTTTCTAGATGGGGACTGTATATCTCAGTAATATTAGTACATCTATGCTCTGAATTCTCCCTTTCTAGATGGGGACTGTATATATCAGTAATATTAGTACATCTATGTTTTGAATTTTCCCTTTCTAGATGGGGACTGTATATATCAGTAATATTAGGACATCTATGTTCTGAATTCTCCCTTTCTAGATGGGGACTGTATATGTTCAGATTTTAGGACATCTATGTTCTGAATTCTCTCTTTCTAGATCGGGACTGTATATATCAGTAATATTAGTACATCAAAGATCTGAATTTTACCTTTCTAGATGGGGACTGTATATTTTCGGATTTTAGGACATCTATGTTCTGAATTCTCCCTTTCTAGATGGGGGACTGCATATATCAGTAATATTAGTACATCTATTTTCTGAATTCTCCCTTTCTAGGTGGGGACTGTATATATCAATAATATTAGGACATCTATGTTCTGAATTCTCCCTTTCTAGATGGGGACTGTATATCTCAGTAATATTAGTACATCTATGCTCTGAATTCTCTCTTTCTAGACGGGGACTGTATATCTCAGTAATATTAGTACATCTATGCTCTGAATTCTCCCTTTCTAGATGGGGACTGTATATATCAGTAATATTAGTACATCTATGTTCTGAATTCTCCCTTTCTAGATCGGGGACTGTATATATCAGTAATATTAGTACATCTATGTTCTGAATTATCACTTTCTAGATAGGGACTGTATATCTCAGTAATATTAGTACATCTATGCCTCTGAATTCTCCCTTTCTAGATGGGGACTGTATATCTCAGTAATATTAGCACATCTATGCTCTGAATTCTCCCTTTCTAGATGGGGACTGTATATATCAGTAATATTAGTACATCTATGTTTTGAATTTTCCCTTTCTAGATGGAGACTGTATATATCAGTAATATTAGGACAACTATGTTCTGAATTCTCCCATTCTAGATGGGGACTGTATATGTTCACATTTTAGGACATCTATGTTCTGAATTCTCCCTTTCTAGATGGGGACTGTATATATCAGTAATATTAGTACATCAAAGATCTGAATTTTACCTTTCTAGATGGGGACTGTATATATTCGGATTTTAGGACATCTATGTTCTGAATTCTCCCTTTCTAGATGGGGGACTGTATATATCAGTAATATTAGTACATCTATTTTCTGAATTCTCCCTTTCTAGGCGGGGACTGTATATATCAATAATATTAGTACATCTATGCTCTGAATTCTCCCTTTCTAGACGGGGACTGTATATATCAGTAATATTAGGAAATCTATGTTCTGAATTCTCCCTTTCTAGACAGGGACTGTATATATTCGGATATTATTACATCTATGTTCTGAATTCTCCCTGTTTAGACTGGGACTGTATATATCAGTAATATTAGTACATCTATGTTCTGAATTTTCCCTTTCTAGATGGGGACTGTATATATCAGTAATATTAGGACATCTATGTTTTGAATTCTCCCTTTCTAGATGGGGACTGTATATATTCGGATTTTAGGACATCTATGTTCTGAATTCTCCCTTTCTAGATGGGGACTGTATATATTCGGATTTTAGGACATCTATGTTCTGAATTCACCCTTTCTAGATGGGGACTGTATATATCAGTAATATTAGTACATCTATGGTCTGAATTTTACCTTTCTAGATGGGGACTGTATATATTCAGATTTTAGGACATCTATGTTCTGAATTCTCCCTTTCTAGATCGGGGACTGTATATGTCAGTAGTATTAGTACATCTATGTTCTGAATTCTCCCTTTCTAGGCGAGGACTGTATATATCAGTAATATTAGGACATCTATTTTCTGAATTCTCCCTTTCTAGACGGGGACTGTATATATTAGTAATATTAGTATATCTATGCTCTGAATTCTCCCTTTCTAGATGGGGACTGTATATATTCGGATATTAGGACATCTATGTTCTGAATTCTCCCTTTCTAGATGCGGACTGTATATATATTAGTAATATTAGTACATCTATGTTCTGAATTCTCCCTTTCTAGACGGGGACTGTATATATCAGTAATATTAGTACATCTATGTTCTGAATTCTCCCTTTCTAGACGGGGACTGTATATATCAGTAATATTAGTACATCTATGTTCTTTATTCTCCCTTTCTAGATGGGGACTGTATATATCAATATTTATTTTTTTTTATTTATTTTACATTTGTTGACCGGGCTAGTCTAGCTGGATATATGTCCATTTTCAGTAGAGGCCCGGGGAGAAAAGCTCCACACAAAACATAAAAGAACAGACTTGTTGATGATATTAGTACATCTATGTTCTGAATTCTCCCTTTCTAGATGGGGACTGTATATATTCGGATATTAGGGCATCTATGTTCTGAATTCTCCCATTCTAGACGGGAACTGTATATATTCAGATATTAGGACATCTATGTTCTTAATTCTCCCTTTCTACATTGGGACTGTATATTTTCAGATATTAGGACATCTAAAGTTCCGAATTCTCCCTTTCTAGACTGGGACTGTATATATTTGGGGTTCTACCTCACATAAACGAAACACCAGAACACCGACAACGCAATCACTGAAACCACATAACCGACAGTGCAAAAACACGAAATTCCACATGCCCGACAACGAAATAACCGATGGTACACAAACACGAAACCTCATACACTTCACACACCACAATCAACAAACAAAACACATTCCCCGTCCAAAAACCACATACACAACACAAGCACACCAAAATCCCTACAAACCCACACTAAACCTCACATACACAACTACCTACAACCCTAACCCAAACCCTAACCCTAAGGTCCGTCACTAGACACTTACCTGATCCGCTCTAACCCTAACTCACTTATCCTTCCCCTAACCCAAACACAATCACTACCGCGACACTTACCTGACCCGCTCCCTAACCCTAACTCACTTATCCCACCTAACCCAAACACAATCACTACCGCACACTTACCTGACCCGCTCCTTAACCCTAACTCACTTAACCCACCCCTATCCACACTTACCTTACTCGCACCCTAACGTCCATCACTACCGCATACTTACACAGCCTTTTCCCATTTCGGCATCCTAGGCGTCGGTGCTTTCATCAGTCAGGTCGGTCTTCTGCTTGTCGATCTTCTAGGTCCCGTCGCGTCGGTCTTCTGTGCTGTCGATCTTCAGGGGCTCGCGATTTCCGTGTCGATGTTCCGGCCTGTCGTTGAAGTGAGGTAGAACCATATTTGGATACCTCTCCTTCTGGAGCTTT
>NC_056729.1:1752133940-1752136440 GCF_019279795.1 Protopterus annectens
TGGAAAACCCAAAATGAAAACCAAACCAGAATTAAAAAAAATTAAATATACTGATCCCAAAGATATTGCCAATATCCTGGCAGATCGATTCAGTGCCAACTTCACCCCCCTCTCACCCTCTAAATGGCCCATCTCAATACTGGAAGATTGCCAAATTCCGGTAATAACAGCCACACAGGTAAAAACGCGCTCTCCAAAGCTAAGAATACAGCATCCATGGGACCAGATGACATCCCGGGCTGTGTACTACTTGAACTACAAAATGAACTGGCACCTCACCTAAGTGTCATCTTTAATCATACCCTCACCTCAGGCTTCATGCCCACTGAGTGGCGCACAGCTACATTTATCCCACTCCACAAGGGGGGATCCACCTTGGATCCCGGGAACTACCGCCCCATCAGTCTGATGAACCTGATCTGCAAGGCCATGGAATGTATTATCAAGGAACTTATAAACAAAGACATTGGCAACCTTAAATCACTGGACCTCACCCAATTTGGGTTCGTAAAGGGTCGATCTTGTCTCCTGAACCTGATTGACTTCTTCGAATCAGTCTCTAGAGTTGTGGACGAGGGTAAGGCAGTCCACACAACCTATCTGGACCTCGCCAAGGCCTTTGACACCATCCCCCACTCTGGAAACTTAGATACACTTACTGAGCTGGGCATTAATCCCTACGTCACTCGATGGGTTGCCAACTGGCTTACTGACACAACCCATACTGTAAAAGTAGCTGACTCCAAATCCAGCTCCAGACAAGTGACAAGTGGAGTACCTCAGGGTTCAGTCCTGGGACCTCTCTTGTTTGGCATTTACTTCTCTGAAGTACAGGCCAACACTAAGGGACTCTGGCTAACAAAGTTCGCAGATAACTGCAAACTGGGAGCAATTATTGAATCCCCAAATGATGTCGATACTCTACAAAAGGGCCTTACAGAAACAGATGCTTGGTGCCAGAGCCATGGGCTCAAGCTCAATGCCAAGAAATGTATAGTTATCCCCTTTGGAAAAAAACATGTACCTGTGCATTACCATATAGGTGGCAGTACACTAAACACTGAAAGTGTGATAAGAAACTTAGGGACACAGGTGGACAGTGATCTCATCTTTAATAACCACATCACCACAATAGTCAGGAAATCCTTTTATGTGGCACACCTCATCACTAAGGGCTTTTCATCCAGAAAAAAGGAGGTCATTGTCTCACTGTACTCATCCCTCATTAGACGCATTATAGAATACAGCACCCCATTTGGTATGTACCTCTCAAGACATCTGCAACAACTGGAAAGGCTGCAGAAATACCTCACTAAAAGAATCACAGGCCTAAACCAGATGCCCTATGCTGACCTCCTTAAAAAACTCTAGCTATACTCTGTCATATATCGTCTACTCTGAGGCGATCTCTGCTTAACATATATGGCCATGTCAAACCCAGAGCTGTTGGACATGATACACTTAAAGAAATCCCAATCTCTCAGAGCCACATGCTCCAGGGATCTAAACCTTGTCATCACAATAAACAAAACATGCAGGAGGGATAGGCTCCAGACCCAGAGACTTCCCAGACTCTGGAATAGACTGCCCATACATGTCAGACAGAGCACCTCTTTGGCCCTCTTCAAAAGGAACCTTGAGGATTGGATGAGAGAAAGGAAACACCCAGGGATCACGTCAGTCACCCGGCTAGACAGGGTTCCAGGGAAGTAAATAGTTTGGGAAGAAATAGCCAGAGAATTGTTATGGCTAGGCTTGTATAGGCCATAGGGCTGATAGCCTAGTACCAACCTATGAACCTATGAGTAGTGGAAGCTAGGTTAAGAAGGGAGGTGATGATTAGTGATAAGCAGTATGGTTTCATGCTGGGAAAGAGCACTACAGATGTGATGTTTGCTCTGAAAGCATTGATGGAGAAATATAGAGAAGGTCAGAAAGAGTTGCATTGTGTCTTTGTGGACTTAGAAAGCATATGACAGGGTGCCTTGAGAGGAGTTTTGGTATTGTATGAGGAAGTTGGGAGTGGCAGAGAAGTATGTAAGAGTGGTACAGGATATGTACAAGGGTAGGGTGACAGTGGTGAGGTTCATAGTGGGAGTAACGGATGCGTTTAAGGTGGAGGTGAGATTACATCAAGGATCAGCTCTTCCTTTCCTATTTGTAGTGGTGATGGACATGTTGACAGACGAGATCAGACAGGAATCCCCATGGACTATGATGTTTGCAGATGACATTGTGATATGTAGTGAGAGTAGGGAACAGGTTGAGGAGACTCTGGAGAGGTGGAGATATGCTATAAAAAGGAGAGGAATGAAGGTCAGCAGGACTTAGACAGAATATATGTGTATGAATGAGAGGGAGGATAGATGAATGGTGAGGATGCAGGGAGTAGAGTTGGAGAAGGTGGATGAGTTTAAGTACTTGGGTCAACAGTTCAGAGTAAAGGTGACTGTGGAAGAGAGGTGAAGAAGAGAGTATAGGCAGGGTGGAATGGGTGGAG
>NC_056729.1:1752446966-1752494466 GCF_019279795.1 Protopterus annectens
CAAGTACTGGGTGGGGTTACTAACCTGCATGGTGGCGCAGCCGCACCAGCCTTCTGGCGTGCATCTCGACATTCACAGAGCGGACACCTGCAGCTGTAATACAAAGGGAATAATATTGGACTACACATCTCCATGGTATCAGCTGGTTGAAATCCTTACATACATGGGTAAAATGTGACTTAGTAGTGGGGCGTTGGGCATTTGCCGGGCCTCCTGGATCCAACGGTTCAATTGGTCCTGCTTGCGTCTCTTCAGGTCCGCATGGTGGTGACGGACCTGCTCACCAGTGCGTGGAATGCCAGTAGCACTGGTCAGCTCACGAGCCAACTGGTCCCACGCCTCAGCCCTATATACTCCCCATGAGACCTGGCCCTGCATGAGTTGGGCCTCGTGATTATGGACAAGGAGCCAGACCATGTATCTGGACTCCTCAACGCCCCAACGCTGTGCTCGAAAGCAACGTCCCTCACCTACTCCACTCATGCTGACTGCAAGTCTGTTCTACAATCAGTTATGCTGTGTATTCCCGCCTATGGGGCTTATATATGCCGCTTTTCCCGCACATTTCTCTGATTGGCCGTTTTGGAATTGTATCTACTTCACTGAAAATGCTTTCTCATGCTCCATTCTGGGTTTTATCCCATATATATGCTATTTCTGCTTTTCTAGGTATTGCTGTCATGGCTTGGTGGTTTAGTTCCTTGACTCTAGTGCATGGTATCCTGTGTTCGAATCTGGCAACTGCTTTTTGCTTTTCCTGACAGAAATGAGTTGAAGACCTGTCAATCAAACATGCCAAAAGCACTTTTAAGCACTTTAAACCTGTTCTGCGCTCGTTTATGCTGAGGTAACGCATCGCACTGGCAGTTAGCTTGTGGGAGCGGCGCAAACGGTGTGCGCTGGGATAAATCTTAATTGGCTAGTGACACACATGTTCAGCTAATTGCACACAGTTTCAGCCTGTTTACCCGCTGCTTGGCAACGGGCACGCAGTTTGCAGCTTTTAAACACTACTGCCACAGGCACTCTGTCTCACGGCAGCTTAGCTATCAGTACATTTCTGACTATTTTTATTCTTATGTTACTTCAAAATATATGCTCTATTTCATTCCATTTTACAAAAGGGAATACATTTACATTTGTACAATACTGTCTGGGGGCTTTTAGTGCTTATTTACAAAAACAAAATAAAGGTTGTTGTAGGGACTGGAACCCTGCCTGCCTACTTAAAGGCCGGGTACTCTACCACTAAGCTATTATTTCTTGGCTTACTTTGCATATTTAGTTCTTATATCCTTTTCCACTGACTGCTAACTGTGATTGCGCTAGTAGCACACCCGCACACAGTAGCAAACATTTACGGGTTTAACAAAAAAAAGGTTTTCATTTACTTTTATGACATCTCTTCACTTTATACACTGATGGCCAGTCGGGGCATGTGTTGTATAGTGTGTTTATTCACATTTTCATGGCCTTTCTCGTGGCTGTTTACTTTCAGCCATTCTAGTTTTCCGGGGACGTGTCCACTTGCAGAGCTTAGCCTACAGACACGCCCCCTACTCTCTTACACGAACCGTGTAAGAGTTACTAGTGTGATTCAGCATGCCTCATGCACCTCATGCATATGCATGACATGCTGACATCACACAGTTTAACTGCAGCCTCCGTGTAAGAGTTATAACTCTTACACGGAGGCTTCCTGAATCTGGCCCATAGTATTTTCAGAAACTTGCATTTTAAATTTCAAATAATCAGTTGTGGAGTTCAAATAGTCAACAAAAACATCCAGATCATGAAGTGTACCATTCCAAACAATTAAACAGTCATCAACAAATCTTTGATAAAAACTAATATAGGTAGAAAGATTCCTATTACTATGCAGATGTTTATGTTCCCATTGGTAAAGGACTAGGTTAGCGTATGTGTTAGCCACTGAGGTACCCATAGCTATTCCTGTTAATTGTAAATATAAAGTTTCGTTAAACATAAAAATATTATTTTTCAAAACAACATCCATAAGACAGCAAATGTTGTCAATGGATTTGAAATCAGGGTTAGGTTGTGTTATTAAAAATTCCCTCAGAAGCTCAAGTCCGCATCATTAGGAATGACGGTAAATAAGGATACGATATCCAAGCTAACTAAATAATGTCTTTTAGTTTTTATATCAGGCTCATAAGTAAGCTGAAAGATCGTGTTATTGATCATAATTCAGAAATCAGACGGTGTTGTGAAAATAATGCACTATATAAGCATATCAATATTCATGGCTCTGAACATTCTTTTAAGTTTAGAGTTATTGATTTTAATTGTCCTAGTGCCAGAGGTGGAGATTTGAATAATCGCCTTGAGACTAAGGAATTTGAATGGATTTTAAGACTAGCTGCTGATTCACATCCAGGAATTAACAGCAAAGTCAGTTTAAAACCAATTTTAACTAGATTACGTAATATTATTAATTGATTTTTTTAAAAGTTTTATTATGTTGATTGCACTTTAAGACTTTCTCGTCACATGATTCTTGGCTGCTAATCATGTGACTTCTAGACCTGTATATAAGCTTCTAGTATGCAGACTTGATTGTATTAGTATTGAAGAAGGGTTCTGCCCGAAAGCTTTGCTTTGTTAGTAAAGGTGGTTTTTCCTACAAGTTTGTGTTACTTGCTCCACGTTTTGCAGCTGGTTTTTTGGTCTATATCTGTTGCTGTTATTGGAAATACCTACTTCAAGGTCTGCCTCGCAGCCTGTAGTCATTTTTGACATCAAGAAATGGATTTAAATTCCCTCAGATCTCTTATTGATGTGGAGAACAATCCTCTACTGAACTTTACAGAAACAATGAACACTGCATCTGAACCTACAGCAGACTTGGATAATGTTGCTGAATTTAATAGAGTATTACAACTTCTGGAAAGAAAGGTAATGGCATTTAAAAGGTTGCAATGGCAACGCTTAGTTTTTGGCATATCTTGATAAAGGTACTGTCCCACGTGGACTCAGGATCCTTAAAATGCCTTCATATGGCAATACCTTTCCAGAACTACTCAGATCATGGCAACAATTGAATATTAAGCTATCTTTAGACTATATGTCTTTAATGAATGACTTTTTTATTAAAAACTGAAGAAGAGTACAAGCGTGAAATTTTTTCACTTGAGAGTACTATTTTAGAATTGACTGTATTTCCTAAAGTTACACCTGTATACCAGCAAATGCTTGATAGGATTCAAGCTTTTGAGGTCAGGATGGAAGCTACCAAAAAACGGAAGCTCCAACGCGACATAAGTGACTTCCAAAGAGGGAATATCTTCTCTTGGCCCAGAACTGAGAATCCTCGTACTACTGCTTACCATAAAGTTCCTGCAAGAGAAGGACTTGATTCCCTTGATTCTTTTGACAACATTTCTTTAAATAATAATCCGCCCTCTACACCCTTGACATCTGAAACTCCCCCTGCACCAGTTACGAATGAGCCTGGCCTTTTGGTATCATGTTCCTCATCCCAAAGCGCATGCATGCCTATAGGAAGTAAGAACAAGCGTGATGGCAACCTGAATGTGAATACGAACGCTATGGCTATCAAAAAGACACAACAACTAACTTTAAACTTAACTAATAAACGATTCCAACTGGAGCACGCTGAAACCGTCGTGAATAGATCACCCAGGTCTAGAGGTTCACCTGCAAGGTCGTATGCAACACAGGCAACCATAGCAAACAAACGTAAAAATGAGAGCCCTTTAGGACTCAACAAAGTAAGTTGCAAGTAGTTGTGGCATTAAATTTATCATCTTTTGAGTTAAATCCTGCTCATCTCTCTCTTTTAGACAAAGGATTTAAATTTATACCATCCTGTAGTGATAATGTTGTGTCTGCTTTAACTGATTTAAAGTTGTTTGTTCGTAACTTGAGTTTAAAACTAATGTTAGGTAAATCTAATTCAATGGGAGACAGTCTAAAACGACAAAGTACTTTTATTCCACTTAATGCACCCATATTGAATGCATTTCATGATGTGTGTGAACTACAAATAAGAGAACTATACCTACGGCCCATGAGGAATAAGAACTTTAATCTGACTTTTGCAGAGTATGAAGCATTAAAAAGTCTACAAAATAATAATGACATTGTAATAAAGCAAGCGGACAAAGGTGGTATGCCTGTTATTATGGACCGAGACAAATATTTTTCAGCTGTTTCTCTACTTTTGAATGATGAGAATGCATTTAAAATAGTTACACATGCAGATGTAAAGAAATGTGTGAGTTATGTCAACATGGTAATATTTGAACTTCAGCTTAATGGTGACATCGACCTTGATTTGTTTCATTTTCTAACTGTACCTTGCCCTTTGATACCTCATCTGTATGGTATCCCAAAATACATAAGTCTATGGATAACCCACCAATGAGACCTATCGTCTCAGGTGGAGGCTGGATTACAGAACCGGTTTCTGTTTACTTGCACAAACAGTTACAACCAAATTTACTTAATTGTAATACCATCCTGAAAGATACACATGATTTGTTAACTAAGTTACAGCAATGGTATACTAGAAATGAGCCTGATATAAAAACTAAAAGACATTATTTAGTTAGCTTGGATATCATATCCTTATTTACCGTCATTCCTAATGATGCCGGACTTGAGATTGTGTAAAGAGTGTCAGTAACACAACCTAACCCTGATTTCAAATCCATTGACAACATTTGCTGTCTTATGGATGTTGTTTTGAAAAATAATATTTTTATGTTTAACGAAACTTTATATTTACAATTAACAGGAATAGCTATGGGTACCTCAGTGGCTAACACATACGCGAACCTAGTCCTTTACCAATGGGAACATAAACATCTGTATAGTAATAGGAATCTTTCTACCTATATTAGTTTTTTATCAAAGATTTGTTGATGACTGTTTAATTGTTTGGAATGGTACACTTCATGATCTGGATGTTTTGTTGACTATTTGAACTCCACAACTGATTATTTGAAATTTAAAATGCAAGTTTCTGAAAATACTATGTGTTACTTAGATTTAAAAATCCAGCTGAATGATGGAATTCTTAATACTTCTGTATATAAGAAGGAAGTTAGCTGTTGTAAATATTTACATTACAGTAGTATGCACGCTCCACATATTTTCAGAAGTGTGGTAAAATCACAATTTATTAGGACAAGTAGGCTCAACACAGATGATGATGTATTCAAGTTACAACTGGATGATTTGATAATGGAATTTACCTCAAGTGGCTATGATGCCCACCTACTTAATAAGTCAAGAATTGATATTTTAGAGGCTAGGAAGACTTATTTGAAACCTATCAGCTTTAATCAAGGGCAGGATATTTCGTTAACTACATCCCAGAAAAATAATAACAGCAATAAAGAGATGACTTCAGTTAGGTATATGACTACTTTTAATAGAAGAAATCACCTGGTTAAACAAATTATCTCAAGAAATTGGATAATTTTATTAGCTTCAGATGACATGAAAGCTATTGTAGGTGATAAGCCATGCTTCTCTTATAGAAATATGAAGACTATCAAAAGCTTATTGTGTTATAAAGATTTTTATAAACCTAAGCCTATGACGTTGGCTATTAAGCATGGAACTTTTCAATGTTTTAACTGTATTGCCTGTGCACAGATGTTTGGTAATGGTAGTGACATTTTCACACACCCTAGCACCGGTCAAGTATTCAATTTTAAAATTTCAGCTACTTGTAACACTTCAGGTGTTATCTATTTGGCTACATGTAAATCCTGCACCTCGTTCTATGTAGGAAAAACTATTCGTAAGCTGAAAGATCGTGTTATTGATCATAATTCAGAAATCAGACGGTGTTGTGAAAATAATGCACTATATAAGCATATCAATATTCATGGCTCTGAACATTCTTTTAAGTTTAGAGTTATTGATTTTAATTGTCCTGGTGCCAGAGGTGGAGATTTGAATAATAGCTTGAGAATAAGGAATTTGAATGGATTTTAAGACTAGCTGCTGATTCACATCCAGGAATTAACAGCAAAGTCAGTTTAAAACCAATTTTAACTAGATTACGTAATATTATTAATTGATTTTTTAAAAGTTTTATTATGTTGATTGCACTTTAAGACTTTCTCACATGATTCTTGGCTGCTAATCATGTGACTTCTAGACCTGTATATAAGCTTCTAGTATGCAGACTTGATTGTATTAGTATTGAAGAAGGGTTCTGTCCGAAAGCTTTGCTTTGTTATTAAAGGTAGTTTTTCCTACAAGTTTGTGTTACTTGCTCCACGTTTTGCAGCTGTTTTTTTGGACATTATAGAGTTACCTGTAACAGTTAATTATGATGTTAAGTGCACATTATGGAGTTATCTATAACAACTTCATTACCATGTTAAGTGAAGATTATGGAGTTACCTATAACAATTTTATTTTCATGTCAACTGGACATTATGGAGTTACCTATAACAGTTCGTTATGTCAAGTGGACATTATGGAGCTACCTATAACAAGCACATTATTATGTTAAGTGGACCTTATGGAGTTACCTATAGCAGTTCATTATGTTAAGTGGACATTATGGAGTTACCTATAACAAGTGTATTATCATGTTAAGTGGCATTATGGAGTTACCTATAACATGTTTATTATCATGTTAAGTGGAAATTATGGAATTACCTGTAACATGTTCATTATAATTTTACGTGGACATTATGGAATTACTTATATCAAGTTCATTATGATATAAAGTGGGCATTATGGAGTTACCTATAACAGTCCATTATGATGTTGAGTGGACATTATGGAGATATCTAAATCAAGTTCATTATAATGTTAAGTGGACATCAAGGAGTTACCTATAACACGTTCATTATCATGTAAAGTGGACATCAAGGAGTTACCTATAACACGTTCATTATCATGTAAAGTGGACATTATGGAGTTACCTATAAAACGTTCATTATCATGTAAAGTGGACATTATGGAGTTACCTATAACAAGTTTATTATCATGTTAAGTGGAAATTATGGAGTTAGCTATAACACGTTCATTGTCATGTAAAGTGGACATTATGGAGTTACCTATAACACGTTCATTATCATGTAAAGTGGACATTATGGAGTTACCTATAACAACTTTATTATCATGTTATGTCGAAATTATAGAGTTGCCTATAACAAGTTCATTATAATTCAGCACAGCTCTGCATCTCTCATAGGTGCTGGGAAATAAAAGTTTACTAGTCAGCTACCTCTTAAGTGGAAAAATCCATCATATGACCTGGACATGTAAGGCTCTTCAGTCCATGGTCATTGTTTGCGTAGGTGTGAATGACTTATTATGCACTCCTTAAACCATATGAAGGCAGACATGCTGGAGCTCCCTGGAGCTACCTGCATATGTCTCCTGGGTTGGAAATAAAGTAGTCTTAAGCAGCAGAACACTACCACTAGAACCTGCTGTAATCTACTCCAATGCCTTTCTTGATAAGAACAAAGCAAGACCATGCCCCTTGGCTAACAAAATTTAAAAACAATCCCTCCTTTCCAGAGACCATTCCTGGAATGTATGGTGAAAAAAATAGTACCCCACAAAATGAACTTAACTACAAGCAACTTCATAATAGTCCCAAAAAGTTAGCCAATAATGACAAAAAAAATACTTCTCTGCACAATTATCCACCCAAAGAAACAATCCCAGAAAGTTCTGGAAATCTGTTTCCTCTTTTCTTAACACTGGAACCTACACCATCTCATGACAAAGACCCAAAAGACATTGCCCAACTGTTCAAATCTCACTTTTTGGACACCCCTCAAGATTAAATAAAGTAATTTCTCTTTGCAGGAACTGTGTAGATGCTCCTGCATGGAATATGGCCGTCAAGCTCGCCAGTAAACTACTGTTCTGATGTGCACGAGCCTGCCTACACTATTCTTGCACAGATGCCACTACCCAATGCTAATTATCTCATTTGCTGTTGAAAACCATGCAAATGAAGTGAATTTGTGATTCAGCAAGCAGGCAGACATCCATGCAAGAATTGTGTTAGTTGCAGAAATTTATTCAGCTACTAGCTGAATACATTTCTGCAAAAATGAAAACGGAGGGATGACAGCTCAAAATAAAGCATGTATTATAATCTTTAGGCATGCCAGTAGCCAATTATATGGCCATTGGCATGGAATAGTGTTTCATTTTTATAAAAATAAAACTTTTTTTTTTGGCCGATCTCGGCTGTTTAAGTATAGGGCAGTGGTGCACAAATGGGATCGTGCTGAAAATAAAAAAAAAAATATGAAAACTCAATTCTAAGGGAACTCTGGATTTTGCCATTATAGTCTATGGCATTCAGAATCAAAACAATATTGGCAATAGTGGTTGTCAAGGGGAAAGGCTCTGTGTTAGTGCAGTAACTATGGACTAAGGCAGTGGGGTATGCAAAGAAAGGGAAATTTAATGAGTCACAAAATTCTTCTAAGTGCCAAACTGCACCTAACCTTGTAAATTCTATAGCATGATCATTTCAGTAGGAGGAGCAACAGACATGAAAAGGATGTGTGTCATGCATGGTATAAACACATTGGAGCCCTATGGTGCACAGATAAGCTTAGCTGAGCACAGCTAAGTAAGGGGTCTGTCTGAGGCTGTATTGACTTATTCCATGAAATGAAGAGCATGTTCACATCCAGGCAGGGCCATTTCTTCATGTTTACATTAGCTAAATGGGTTTGTGCAGCAGACACCCAGTTTAAAACAAAAAACCCAGAAATACACCGGGTTTGTGTTGCGTGCCTCAGGGCTTAAAAGGGGAGGAAATTGGAAGGGAAACAAGGAAAATAGCAGAATAAAAACAATCAAGAAGAAATTGCATAGCTAGCAGGTGGAATGCATCATAGTCAGCCAATCATACAGGTGGAATGCATCATAGTCAGCCAATCATACAGGCAGCACTTGCAGCACAACAGTATAAACTATGGAAACACCTTACAGTCTGTTTTTTTTCCAAATCCTCTGCACCATTGGTGTACACATGTGGAGGAATTTTAACTGGAAAAAAGTTAGGGGCTGCCATTGCTTTGATACATCAGTATGTGCTAGAGGCTGAGGGCAGAAAGGAGGATAATGCTGATAACTACCAAAGACCGAGGAGGAGGAGAAGAGTGTTCAGACCAGGGGTAACATATCAGGGGTTACATGATCTGGAGATAGTAGAGCACTACAGGGTGGACAGAGACATTATTCAGCAAATCACTGAGCTGTGCTGGCCTCACCTCAGACCTAGAGCCAACAGAGGGGAACCCATTCCAGTGGATACCAAGGTATGTGTAGCCTTAATAATTCTAGGTACAGGTACTTTCCAAAGACCTACTGGGGTTATCATGGGGGTCTCACAGGCATCTGCATCCGGGGTACTCCACCAGTTCCCGGATGACATGTACCACATACCAGTCAGCACATTTACTTCCCCAACACCTGTGAGGAAAGGACCAGCAATCTGCATCTCTTCCACCATGTAGCAGAATACCCAGAGGTACTGGGTGCGATACTTTAATGTGGATGTGGATGCAGTGTATCACCCAGTGAAATAGGGTAGGGTCTACATAAACTGTAAGGGATTCCCCTCCATCAACTGCCAGGTCATGTGCAATACCCAGGGCATTATCATGAATGTGTGTGCTGGCAGCCCTGGAAGCTATCGTGACTCCCACATCTGGCATTCGTCACAACTGTACCAAGCATTTGCCAGTGGGGGCTTCCTGTATGGCTATCTGGTTGGGGATGCTGGCTATGCACTTGAGCTATGAATGATGGCACCCATCAGAAATGCACACACACACCCACACAAGAATGCCATAATGAGGCACACGCACAAACCAGGATCATTATAGAGCATGTGTTTGGGATGCTCAAGTCAGGGTTCAGCTGCCCTGACATATCCAGTGGAGCCTTGCAGTACTCTCCAGCCACATGTCCACACATGTTCATAGTATGTGCTGTGCTACACAATATGATCCTGTGCAAACAGCTGCAGCAGGAACATCATGCGGAAGGGCCACACAGTCCACCATCATTGCCAAGGTCCCCACAGGCACAGAGGGACTCAGAGGAGGAGGCCCTGAGCCTGCTCCTGTAGGCAGATGGAGGCATGCCCAGTATGCTCAGGCCATGGCAAAGAGGCAGCACATAGCACACACACTGACAGTGTAGGGACCCCAGGGACTGACACCTCTCTCTGACTTGCACACACAGTAAAATGTATGACACACAGATCACATTACCTATAACTACCATGTATAGGCAGTGTACTGTGTGCATCCAATATAGGTGGCCCTCAAGCACCATCCTCACAATTGCTGCAAGCACAAGGTAAGTCAGTCATCTTAACAAATGAATGGATTAGTATGTTTTGCTAGCATATCTATGGTAAAGCTGCATGCATGCAAGTGAATGGGGTGGCCTACTGGGATAGCAACACACAACTGACAGCTATGTGGAACATCAGGAAATGTCTGGCCATGTGGCTGCTCTACACAGGAGTATGTTGGAAAGCTGTGGACCGTACATGATAGGGTGTCCAGTTCACCATCTCTAGCCACAGAAACATGAACTGGTCCTGCCAGGGGTCTCACTGGTACCACCAGGCCCAAGGCCAGATGCAGTACTGCTTCCAGATGATGACTGCTGTCTGGTGGATCCCTGTCATTGACAGGACAAGCGAGGACCATGTGACCATGGCCTACTCTGTTGTGATGTGGACAGCAACCCCCTTTGGTAGTGCTGGTGTCACTGCCACTATGGGAGTGTGAAGGTGCACAGCCCCATAGACTCTCAGCTGATGTTGGTGGCCAACGTCCATGTGGCTGACACCCATCTCCTACACGCTCTAGCACAGGCATGCCACGGTCGAGGATTGCCAAGGTCTCACCCTACCGTCTAATCATGACATCAATATTTTGGCGTATGGCCTCAGCAATGTCACGTATGTTGCCATGTAAATCAGGAAGAGTTGCATCCACCACCCTAAGTATTTGTCTGTTGTTGCATTCACTACATGCCTGTGCATCCATGACAGCCTGAAACATGCGTCTGATGACACCTGCTGTGGCACTTGTGGCAGCGACTTGATGAGCAGCAGTCCTTCTGTGAGCTTCCCTGTCCATCTTCCTGTGTGGAACCTTGCCTGCACTCTGGCTATGGACAGTGTCCACACTCACACCTGCCATAGTCACCACACTAGCCTGTTCCATGCCACCACCTGCCAACTTGCCAACTGTGCATAATCTGTGGCTGCCCAGGATGGGGCATGTGTGGGCATTGTGACTGTATGTGGGGACATTATGATGCCACCCAATGGCACAGATTCAGCCCCTGGAAACACCTGAATATGACCATCATCATTGCCAGTCTGCAGAGACATTGACATCAGATGCTGAGTGGGAGGGACTGTGACCGCCATGGCCACCTGTGGAGGATAGACAATATATGTAAATTAATACCTGCACTATACCGTTTACTGCTACACACGCATGCACGCACATGCACACACACATACAGGTGAAGTGGCAGACAGACATTACACAGACCTCACAATAGACCTCACAATAGCCAACTGGTGACATTAGTCAGATCACTACATATACACCCTGGAGAGACTCTCAACATCATGCAGTGCAGCCCTTTCCACTTCCTGTTACAACTTATATACACCTCTGTGATATGTGAGTAGTGTTAGTAGGTGATGGGCCTTCAAGTAGCACACACATCACTCATGTACACATAATTGCTGTTCACCTGTATAGCACAGTGCCAACTCCTACAGAACATACTCCTCAACTGTGCAAAGTGTCGTTGAATGCCTACATGTGTGGCTCATATTTCTGGTTTGTTCGTTATAAATCCTGTATTTATCTGACACATTACTGGGATGATATGAGGACCCGGGTCACTATTTATTGACATATTGTGAGTCTCACACTTCAAAACCTGCAGTATGTGTATGTTACAACAGAGCCTGTTACACTAACAACCTTCTAAGCTTACAGTGGATATTATAAGTGTAGAAACCCCTGTTAACGTGCCAGGTTTGCTGATATATAACATGAGACCACAGAAACCATGTGATAACATTACCCACCTTTAATATGACCTATAACCTGTGCAATCCAATTGAAGAACAAACGCATCGGTTAGGAGTAACATGTATAAGTTGAAATACATACAATAAGCTGGTTGCATGACTGTGCAGAAGCTTAAACTAATATGTTGTTAAAGCACCTTTTGATTTCATAACAGCAGTCAGTCCTCTTGGAAAGGTGTGTATCAGCATGGCACATCTCCTCTTAGCAATATTTGTACACTCTCCCTTGCAAAAGCCCTCTGACTCTGTCAGATTACGAGGACATCACTTCTGCACAGGCCTCTTCAGGGCACCCCACAGATTCTCTATTGGATGTATGTGTGGACTGTGGCTCGGCCATTCCAAGACATTGATTGTCTTCTTGTGAAGACATTCTTTTATTGATTTTGATGTATGGTATGGATCGGTGTTGTGTGGAAAGGTTTAAGTCCTCTCCATCCACAGCTTTCTAGCAGACACATGATCATTTTGTGCCAAAAGAGACTGGTATTTTGACCTGTTCCTAATCCCCTCTACCTTGGCTACAGGCCCACTTCCAGCTTATGAACAGCAACCCCAAAGCAGGATACTGCCACCACCATACTTTACCATGGGGATGGTGTTCTTTTGGTGATGCACAGTGTTATTCTTGTGCCAAACAAACCTTTTGGTATTGTAGCCAAAAAGTGCAACCTTGGTCTCATTACCCTATAACATACTTCCCCACATGCTATTGGGAGACCTGATGTATTTTTCCTGAGGAATTTGCCAGACCTGGATGTTGTTCTGTGCGTGAGAAGGCTTTCATCTTACAAACCTACCCCATAGATCAGACATGTGGAGAATATGTGCAATTCTTGTCACATGTAGTACACAACCGGTACTTGCCAGTGATTCCTGCACCTCTTGTAGTGTTTCTGTAGGTCTCCTGGCAGCCTCCCTGACCAGTTTGGGTCTTGTTTTTCCCATACCTTTGGATGGATGTCCAGGTCTTTGCAATGTCACTGTTGCCCCATATTTCCACCACCAGTTGATGACTGTCATCACAGTATTCCATGGTATATGCAATGCTGTGGAAATGTGTGTGTACCCTTCTCTGGGCTGATACATTTCACAAATGAGATCCCTTTGCTGCTTTGCAAGCTGTATGCAAACCATGGCTGTTGCTGTAGCAAGCAACTGAGTAAATTTAAGATAATCCTGGTAGGACAGATGACTGTTATTTGCTGTTCATAGGTTCATAGGTAGATACTAGGCTTTCTGCCCGAGGGCATGTATAAGCCTAGCCAAAGTGTGTCGGCTTTTGCCTCCCCATTGATTAATTAACTTATCCTCTGTCAAGCAGAGCCAATGAAGTGATCCCAAGGGTGTATTTTCTGTTACCCATCCACTCGTCAAGATTTCTTTTGAAGAGTGTTAGTGAGGGGCTCTGCCTGATATAATTTGGAATTTTGTTCCAAAGCATGGGGAATGTCTGTGACAGGAATATATCCCTCCAGAATGTTCTATTTATTGTTGTGGCAAGGTTTAGCTCACTAGAGCACATGGCTGGCAGTGACTTGGATTTCTTTAGATGGATCATGTCCATCAATTCTCAGTTGGACATAGCTTTGTAAGTCAGACAGAGATCACCTCTGAGTAAGTGATATGCCACTGAGTACAGCCGGAGTTTTTTTCAGTCAGGCTGCATAGAACATATGTTTGAGGCCAGTAATCCTCTTGGTGAGGTACTTTTGTGGTCTTTCCAGCTGTTGGAAGTGTCTTGTGAGGTACATCCCAAATGGGACATTGTACTCTATGACGGGTCTAATGAGTGACGAGTAGAGGGCCACTATAACCTCTTTATTTCTAGATGCGAACCCTTTAGTAATTAGATGGGCCACAAAGAAGGATTTCCTAACTTCTTTGGCAATATGATTGTCAAAGGAGAGATTACTATCTATCTGGGTCCCTGGATCTCTTATTACCTCTTCTGTATTAAGGGAGCTGCCACCTATGTGGTAATTCGTGGGTGTTTTGTTTTTCCCAAACGGGATGACTATGCATTTTTTGGCATTTAGCTTGAGGACATGACTTTGACACCAGGTGTCCCTCTCAGTAAGGCCCTTTTGGAGGATGTCCATGTCAGACGGAGAGTCAGTTATGGCTCCCAGTTTGCAGTCATTGGCGAACTTGGTTAGCCATAGTCCCTCTGTGTTTGCCTATACTTCTGAGAAGTATCTGCTGAACAGTAGGGGTCCCAGGATCGAGCCTTGCGGGACACCACTTGTGACTGGTTTAGAGTCGGATTGGAGCCTGCTATTCTCACCGTGTCAATTCTGTCTGTAAGCCAGTTGGCAACCCATCTCATGGCATAGGGGGTTTATGTTCAGGCTGGTGAGTTTTTCTGTAAAACACGAGTAGGGAATGGTGTCAAAAGCCTTGGCAAGGTCAAGTTAGGCTGTGTGAACCACCTTTCCCTCGTCTATGGCCTTGGTGACTGTCTCAAAGAAGTCAACTAGGTTTAGTAGGCATGATCTGACTTTAACAAAGCCGAACTGGGTTAGGTCAAGTGTTTGGAGGTTCCCAATGTCTTTGTTAATGAGTTCCATGATGACACACTCCATAGCCTTGCTGACCAGGCTAGTCAGGCTTATGGGGTGATATTTACCAGGGTCAGTTGTGGCCCCTCCTTTGTGGAGAAGAATAACCGCTGCTGTGTGCCATTCTATGGGCACGTAGCCTGTGGAGAGGCTGAGGTTTAACAGCATGTTTAGGTGTTTAGGTGGGGGTTAGTTCGTTCTGTAGTTCATGCAAGACGCAGCCTGGGACACCATCTGGTCCCATTGACACTGTTTTTGGCTTTTGAAAGGGCTGTTTTCACCTGTGCTTCTGTGATTTTTGGGACACTACACTTTTCCGGTATTGTTGTGCCCCCTTTTGGAGGTGAAAGAAGGGTGCCGTTTACACTGAATCTATCTTCCAGGATGTTGGCAATATCAGTAGGTTCAATATATTTTGTACTATTTGGCACTAGTTCAGTGCATATCTGTGAGTTGCCAATTAGATTCTTAACATAGCTAAAGAAGGCTTTTTGGTAATCTTTTGAATCCTTGGTTATTTTTCTTTCAAAGTTAGCCTTGGATGATTTCATAGGGACCTTAGTTTCTTACTGATACTGATCAGGGATGTATTTCCTTCTTGGGATTTGCTTTTTTTCTGAACTAGTTTCCTCCTTCTATTAGATTCATAGGCTCAAGCCTGTTTATTGCAGTGGCCCACCAAACTGGTTTCCTTCTCTTAGAGGAGTGAGCCTTGGTTTTGCTAGGGATGGTACAATCCATGCATCCTTGTAGGTGCTCATAGAGTGCATTTGTAAAGGTTTCTGCATCATGGGCAGCGTTATCCTTTAGCGTGGAGGTTGTGAAACTTACCACCTCTGTCTTAGGTAAGTTGAAGTTTGTTTTAGAAAAGTTTTTTACTGTGGTTTCCTTAGTTGGGGGAGGTTGTGGGGTGTGGACATCCAGAGTGATTAGTTTATGGTCTGCTCAAACCAGTGACGGGTTGACCTCCGGTGTGGAACACCTTTTGACCATGTTGCTGATGACCAGGTCCAATATGTTTTCACCTCTGGTAGGGGAGTTTACCAGCTGACCCAATGCATTTGAGTTCATGAATTCCAGGAAGCGCTGGGCCTGGGAATTTGTACTGGAGTAGTTTTCCCTGTGAATGGTAGGGTAATTGAAATCACCCAATATCAGGGTGTTCGATAGGACCTTCATGTTTTCCAGTGTCTCCAGAAAGGTGGAGTGGTGGTCCTGTGTCATGGAGGGTGATCTGTAGCAGGCCACAATTTGCATTGCAGATTTGCCCAATGTTAGTTGCACATGGATGATCTTAGAGGTATCATGTTGTGCCACTAACCTGGGGGTGTAGGTATCCTTGATGAATATGGATAAACCCCCCTCCTTTTGTGTTTTGGTCCGTGTTCTGTGGCCGAAACGTGTGGTATGAGTTGTAGCCCGGTAGTGCTGGGGTGCTCTCTGGAGCCTTGAACCAGGTTTCAGTTACTGCAGAGATGTCAACATTCTGCATACTGAGGAGTGCTTCGAGCGTGTGCATTTTGAGATTTAAACTCCTGGCTTTGAGTAGTATAACCCTCAGTTTTTGTTAATTGTGCTGTTTACGGAGGTGGGTTTGACTTTTGAGCCTTGCCTAAAAAAGGCACTATGGGGGTAGCAAGAGCCTTGGCCAGAATTTGAAAGCCTAGGGGTGACAGGTGCAAGCTATCTCTTGCAAAGCAATGCGGTTTGTCGAGCATGTCATCCCAGGCTGACAGACACTGGATCCCCTTTGAATGACACCAGAAGCTTAGCCAATTGTCAAAATTGATCATTTTTTCTTCATACTGAGGTATCATTCTTGGTGAGGGCAGGATGCTACTCAGGGTCAGGGTCATACCAGCCTGGGCTACATGATCAGAGAGCTCTTCCATGTCTCTTTTCATGTAGTCCAGGGAGATAAGTCTCAGGTCATTCACACCAAGATGAACAATGACAGAGTCATATTTGTACTTGTTAATCAAAGAGTCTCTGTGATTAATGGCAGGTGTGTACCCAAGAAGACGTAATGCTGTAATAATATCAAAAGCTGCTTCAACACAGTATTAGCTTCAGCCTGTGCACATATATACATCTAGAGTCTAGTAAGTTTTTTTATGTGTCATAATTGTTCCCCTAACAAATTTGTTTGTTTTACAATTGAATTGTACAGGTTATAGGTCACATGACAGGTTGGAAGGGTTTGTAAATGTGTTATTGTGCTCTCATTTTTGTATTTCACAAACACCTGGCATTCTAACAGGTGTGTGTGCACCATTTATATGCGCTGTATAACACTAATTTATAAAATATGTCCCTAGTTTTTGGCCTTTGTCATCCCATTTTTATCAGTCTTTGTCCTGATTTCTTGCAATGACACATTATGAGGTATGCTACAGATATGTGACATCTCCTGCAAATAGGCCCCTGTGATGACCACTGTGATGCAATGTAGTTAACCCCACCACAAGTGAACATGCAGATATTGCAAAATAGCTGAGAGTAATAGTTGTGTGCATGGTCACATGCATGACCTTAACATGCCTGGGGTACTGGTGAGCCACAACAGGAAAATCCCATACTCACTGGCTTCAGACTGCTGTCCCACATGCTCACCAGAGGCACTATGTAGTTGTGGGGGAGAGGCATTGTCAGCAGACTCACATCGGGCATTGGCACAAGCTGAATGCTACAATTCTGCACAGGTACATTACAAGCTATGATAGTACACGATTTGCTGTCCCTCACCATATATGTGCACTTGTGTGCATTACTAAACCTCTCCCACAAATGCAGTTTGAACTGACATATGAATCTAGATACTCTACTGAAGACAGTATGACTGATACATGAATAAATTTATGTGCACTGTGGCCTTACCTGGATGCTCCTCACCTGTTGCCTGGGTGCCACCCACCTCCACAACTGGTGTTTCATGTGTTGGGTGTTATGTGGGGGCTGCCCTAAGGTTGACAAGGAGTTCCTCTATTGCCATAAGTGGTACCTGTGTGGCTGTAACCGCACCTGTAGCAGTGCTGACCCTGGCCACAGCAGCAGCCCTTTGCTGGGCATGATGTATCAGGTCAGTTGCCCAATGCCTGACCTGATTTTATGTGTGGCCATGATGGCCCAAGCTGTTCACTCTGTGAACAAGGTCATCCCACAGGGGCAGTCTGCTCCCACAGATTTTGTCGGCTCTGGCCGAACAGCACCGAATGGTGCTTTATTATTGCTTCCATAATAGCTGCAGTCTCCTCTGCAGTGTATGCCGGCTGACGCTGCATGCCAACTGGAAAACATAAATGGGAAACACATCACATGACATCAGACATTGCCCAGAGTTATTTACAGAGCCAGTACATCAATATTACCTATCATTAGCCACAACTTGCAACCACATCATACCCCTGTCATCTGTCAGCACAGTCTGAACCTGCATTGCACTCCTGGTCCTGACTTGTCATGTTTCCCCCCAATAAGGGCCAGTACAAACCACCATTCATCATTCACATTTGTGTAGAGGGATGACAGTGGCCATCTTACTTGCAGATGGGATGTCAGTGGTGCTCAGGCTTTGCTTGCATACAATATGTAATGGACCTGGAAACATATGCCTGAGTTCATGTACAACGCAGACAAGAATGTTCTCAGGTACCATGGAGACTTGCTTTTTTGACTTTGATTAGGCAGCATGCACCTGCTCCATGATGATGAGGGGAGGGGTGTGGGTGTTGTGCATATCTGCCTACACTGACGGTGAGCCAGGGGGGTGATGTTTGCCCTAAACCTGTCTTCAGCAAGTTGGCTATAGCTATGGTGTGTGTGTATGTGGTGTGATTGACCACCATTATAGGGTGGGTTAGGTTGTTGCCTCTGAGATTGCAGACATATGTGAAGACAGCCTTGTGATTGCCCTTAGTGGATGCGTCCAATTTGTACTCATAGTTAGCCTTACAGTAATCCACATGTGACCTTATATGCTCATTCAGAAAATGGATGACTTGATGCCAGGTTGGTACCTGCTCCTACTTTGACCTGTACAGCTGCCATAGCAACCAATTATGTGGTTTGTGTATAGCTGCTATCCAGGAAAGGGGATTACTCTACTTTGGTGGAGACAGGTTTTACAGGTAAGGTATTGCTAAGTCCATCCAGCTATGTCATTGGTCATATGGCTGTTTGTAGTAGGCATGGACACAAGGTCATGACACAGTTGGCCACCTCTCTAACTTCAACCTGCTAATCATGTTTATTCTAGTACCCCTGTCTGTGTCCGGGCAACACAACAACCAGTAGCTGTAGAAATCTAACTCTGTTGGATGCACAGAAACTGAGATTACACATGTGCAACATGTACAGGTTATTTACATGACATTTTGCATCCCATAGGTTCATAGGTTCATAGGTTTATACTAGGCTATCTGCCCTAAGGCATTTATAAGCCTAGCCCAAATTTTTGTGGCTTACGCCACCCCTTATATGAAAAAATACTGTGCCCATTAGTTTGTTGTGCCTCTGTCCAGCAGTGACACAGAGATGATTCCCGGGGTAAACCTACGATCTCCCATCCACAGGTCTAGATTTCTCTTGAACAGAGTCAGCGAGGTGCTCTGCCTCACATGGACCGGGATTTTATTCCACAGCATAGAGAGTCTCTGAGTGATAAATCTATCCCTCCAGCACATCTGAGGCAGTCAGGTACAGCTACTCATACATAATTGTGCACAGGTGATACCTGATTTACATTTCTGTTCTATGTCAGTATAACACACTGTATTTACACTCTTGCTGCTCAGTCATTCCTGTCAACCAATTAGAGCAAGACATCGAGAAGCCACACATACATTGGAGGTGATGGGCCAAAATTAGTGACACTTTCTTAATATTGCTGTAACACACTTGTCATTTGATAGTACAGTAGCCTTTGCATTACAGACATACCCTGAAGGATGTCTGATACTCATATGGCAGGAAGAGTGGAGAAAGGCTAGGAGTGTGTTAGTGAGGGTAGGAACTTTTAATGTTGGCAGTAAGACTGGTATGGGGACAGAGCTAGCTGATATGATGGACAGAAGGAAGGTTGATATATTGTGTGTGCAAAAGACCACATAGAGGGGGCATACAGCTAGGTGTATCAGAGTCAGGTCCAAATAGATGTATCATGATGTGGATGGGAGGAGAAATGGTGTAGAGGTTATCCTGAAGGAACAGTATGGCAAGGGTGTTTTTGGAGGTTAAAAGAGTGTTGGATAAAGTGATGTTAATGAAGCTAGAAATTGATGGTGTAATGATGACTGTTGTTAGTGCATATGCTCCACTAGTTGTGTGTGTGATGGATGAGAAAGGAAAATCTTGGAGTGAGTTGGATGAAGTGGTGATGACTGTACCTAAGGGTGAGAGAGTGGTGACTGGAGTAGATTTCAATGGGTATGTTGGTGAAGGGAACAGAAGGGATGCGGAGTCATGTGTAGGTATGGTCTTAAGCAAAGGAATGTAGAAGGTGAGATGGTGATGGAGTTTGCAAAAAGGATGAACATGGCTGTGGTGAATATATATTTTAACAAGACAGAGGAGCATAGAGTGGCATACAAGAGTGGAGGAAGATACATACAGGTGGATTATCTCCTATGCAGAAAGGCCTGTTTGAAGGAGATTGGAAACTGTAAATTGGTGACAGGAGAAAGTGTAGTTAGGCAGCATGGAATGTTGGTCTGTAGGATGATGTTGGTGATCAAAAAGAGGTGGAGGAGTGTGAGGGCAGCACCCAGGATCAAATGTTGGAAACTGAAAAAGGGTGATTGTGAGGTTAAGTTCAGGGAAGAGTTAAGACAGGCAGTGGGTGGCAGTGAAGACTTACCGAATATCTGGGTAACTACAGCACAGCTAGAAAGGGAAATGACTAGAATTGTGCTTGGTGTGACATCTGGAAAGAGAAAGGAGGACAAGGAGACATGGTGGAGGAATGAGGAAGTACAGGGGAGTATACAGAGAAAGAGGTTGGTGAAGAAGAAGTGGGAATTTTAGAGAGATGAAGGAGGTAGACAGGAGTATAAGGAGATGAGGTGCATGGCAAAGAAAGAAGTGGCAAAGGCTAAGGATGAGGTGTATGAAGGGTTGGACACCAAGGATGGAGAATAGAACCTGTGCCAATTGGCTAGACAGAGGGACTGAGCTAGGAAGGATGTGCAGCAGATAAGGGTGATAAAGGATAATAAAGCAAACATACTCACAAGCGAGGAGAGTGTGTTGAGCAGATGGAAAGAGTACTTTGAGGGGCTCCTGAATGAAGAGAATGAGAGAGAGTAGGTTGCATGATGTGAGTATGGTGAATCAGGAAGTGCAATGGATTAGCAAGGAGGACGTAAGGACAGCTATGAAGAGAATGAAGAATGCAAAGGCTGTTGGTCCAGATGACATACATGTGGAAGCATGGAGGTGTTTAGGAAAAATGGCAGTGGTCTTTGTAACCAGATTGTTGAATGTAATCTTGGAAAGTGAGAGGATGCATGAGGGGTGGAGAAAAAGTGTTTGGGGTACTGATTATAAGAATAAGGGTGATGTGGGGAGCTATAGTAACTACAGAGGGATAACATTGATCAGTCACAGCATGAAGTTATGGGAAAAAATAGTGGAAGCTAGGCTAAGAAGGGAGGTGAGGATTAGTGATCAGCAGTATGGCTTCATGCCAGGGAAGAGCAGTACAGATGTGATGTTTGCTCTAAGAGTGTAGATGGAGAAGTACAGAGAAGGTCAGAAGGAGTTGCGTTGTGTCTTTGTGGACTTAGAGAAAGCATATGTCAGGTTGCCTAGAGAGGAGTTGTGGTATTGTATGAGGAAGTCAGGAGTGGCAGAGGAATCTGTAAGAGTGCTACAGGATATGTACATGGGTAGTGTGACAGCGGTGAATTATGTGGTGGGAGTGACAGGTGCATTTATGGTTGAGGTGGTATTACATCAGGGTTCAGCTCTGAGCCCTTTCTTATTTGCAGTGGTGACGGACAGGTTGACAGAAAAGATCAGGCAGAATTCCCCACTGACTGTGATGTTTGCAGATGACATTGTAATCTGTAGTGAGAGTAGGAACCAGGTTGAGGAGATCCTGGAGAGGTGGAGATATATTCTAGAGGGGAGGAATGATGGTCAACAGGACTAAGACAGAATATATGTGTATGAATGGGAGAGAGGACAGAGGAATGGTGAGGATGTAGGGAGTAGAGTTTGCAAAGGTAGATGAGTTAAATACTTGGGATTAACAGTTCAGAGTAATGACAAATGCAGGGGGGGAGAAAGTACAGGCAGGATGCGGAGGGTGGAGAACAGTATCAGGAGTGATTTGTGACAGACGAGTACCATTTAGAATGAGAGGGTAGGTCTACAAGATGGTAGTGAGACCAGCTATGTTATATGGGTTGGAGACAGTAGCGCTGACAAAAAGGCAGGAGTCAGAGATGGACATGGCAAAGTTAAAGATGTTAAGATTTGCACTGGGTGTGACAAGGGTGTACAGGATTAGGGATATGTATATTAGGTTTGATGGTTTGGAGACAAAGCCAGAAAGTAACAGGATTACATTGATTTGGACATGTGCTGAGGAGGGATGCTGGGTATATTGGGAAAAAGATGCTAAGGATGAAGCTGCCAGGTAAGAGGAACAGAAGAAGGCCTAAGATAAGGTTTCTGGATGTGGTGAGAGAGGACATGCAGGTGGTTGGTGTGACTGAGCAAGATCAGTAGGAAATGGAGACAGATGATCTGCTGTGGCGACCCCTAATGGGAACAGCCAAAAGGAAAGGAAGGAGACATTGTAATGTCAGTCTTCACAAGATGCCAATGTTTTGCCAGGCATAACACAGCTCTATGAGTAAATGACTACAAATATGAGGCACACATATGGTCAGTGTGCATAACACTGCACAGTTGAATGGTATGAGTTCAGAATGCCACATGCAGTTCAACACAAACATCTGCAACAGTATTTCACTATGCAAATACCCTGTATAGGTTTCCCACAGTTCTGAGACAAATGTATATCAAAGTTGTATTCACAATTAACATATGGATATCTATGACATCCCAGTAGCTGGCCTAGCAGTGTCACAGTCAGTATTGTTCAACACACACTCCAGTAGTAGTCATATGTGAGCCATCCTTTCCTGGGGTGACTCAGGGGCCTGAGCTGTGATCTATGTCACTGCAGACAAACCCAGTTGCTGTGGCCATAGGTTGTGATCAGCAATATATCAGTACAGCAAGTCTTGTTGAGACATATCTGTTGATTTTCCTATTTCCCATTATTACATACCCCCTACTGCATTCCATTACATGCTTACTTGTTTGATATACCTTTTTTCCAAGTATGGTTGGTTTTATTCCAATATCTTTTGCTTGGTTTCTTGGTCTGTGTGTGTGTGTGTGTGTGTGTGTGTGTGTGTGTGTCTCTCTCACAGATGTAAGGCATACATCTGTTTTGCATAGGCAGCAGCTTGCCTTTTGTAGGTAATGCTCATGAGTAACTGATGGCCTGTGCACCAATTGTATCCTTCACTTGCTAATTGCATGTAGACTAGCTGTGGTGTTACACCTATAGCTAATGGCATGGTAACATACTCCTTTAATTGAGTACTTCATGTGGGCATTGCCCCTTTTCCTTGCCTGTGAGGAGGACTTAATGGAGGTGTGTGAGCAACAGCATCACATAGGGTAGTTGGAAATACCTGTTACAATGAAAACTGTGGAGACAGCCCAACAAACTGGAGGAGAATGTTCCAGACATAAGGACAGAATGTAAGTATTGCTGTTATACAGTTGAATTAATGTTAGTTTAACAGGATTTGTATGGACATGGCTTTTCTGCATGATTTTAAGTGTAACAGTGTTATGTGGTTGACATAAGTCTCAACTGTAGGGCTATCCGCAGAATGGCCAGATTCTGGACTCTCATGTTTGGTGTGTTCCTCAGACATTTTTTGTCATTGGAAAATCAGTAGCATACTGTGGGGATTGCAGTCAGTAAATGGTATCATCCATTTGTGTTTTTGACTTCATATCCCTCAGAAAAGATATGTTACAACAAACCCTGTTAAACCAGTAACTGTCTCAGTTTATAACAGCAATATTTCACATACGCCCTGTTGTTGGGCCTCTGTCCAATTGTGTAATTTTTTAATTGTTGCCAAGCCAAGAATTCCTGTAATATTTGGCAACCCGAAAACACACAAAGGTCTGGACCCCCTGCAGTTCAGACCTATAGTATCTGGGCAAGGAGGTATAACAGAACCGACTGGGAAATTTATAGACCACACTTTGAAGCAATTTGCTGGTTCTTTGAAGTACATCTGCAGGGATTCTTGGGATTTTCTTAGGGGTCTGCAATCCCTAGCATACCATCCGGATCTATTACTGGTAACTATAGACATTGTTCAACTGTTCCCCAGTATACCTCATTCTACAGGACTGAAATGGTTTAGTGATGTTTTAGTTAGAGGTGAAACTTACTTCCAACACCACAAACTTGTTGGTGGAGTTAATGGAACTAATCCTGGAAAATAATTTCATTTGTTTCAACAGTAATTTCTACAGGCAAAAATCAGGTGTTGCAATGGGGGTGGCCTGTGCCACAGTTTATGCAAACATAGTGTTGCATAAATGGGAAAACACATACATTTTTGGCACAGAGTGGGCACAGTACATCAAGCATTATGTCAGATTTCTTGACGACATTTGTCTTGTATGGAGTGGTACCAGGGCAAATATGGAGGAATTTTTTCATTACATCAACAGCACTCCTTCTTTTTTAACCTTTACACACTCATTGAGTTTTGACAGCTTGAATTATTTGGATGTGCACTTGGTTAAAGATAAAGTTAACAATAGGTTCATATCAAGTGTGTTTAGGAAGCCCACCTATTCAAATGCTTTTTTGGATTTTAAAAGTAACCACCCCGAATATCAAAAAAGTGGCATAGTCAAGGGGCAATTATTCCATGCCTCCAGAATGTGCAACACAAAGCAGGTGTTTATGGAGGAAATTAGGTTCCTAAAAGAAAGATTCTTTGAAAGAGGGTATCCTAGCCTTCTTGTTGAAGAGCTAGCGACAGAGATTATTAGGTGCAGGGAAACAAAATATCCACCTCTCCTAGACACTACGGGCACATCAATATGCCAAGTGGGCAGTAGCCTGCAGAATAAGGAACAAAAAGGATACATCCATACTTTTAGTATTGATTATGAGGTGGTGGAAAACAGTGTAAAGAGATACTGGCCGATCCTAAGACTGGACGATAGGTTAGGAAATATGATTCCAGAGTTTCCTAGATTCATTAGACGTAGGGGTACCAATTTAAAAGAAATGCTAGAGATGAATCAGAACAAACCAATGGCAGGTAGTGATAATAAAAAAGAAGGTACATACAAATGTGGAATGTGCAAGCAATGCCCGGCTATATTCAATGGACATAGGTTATATTTACCATCAAGAAAATTCCTATATCAACCAAGAGGCCATTATAATTGCAATGCCAAATGTATTGTTTATTTAGGTTTATGTACTAGATGTAAAAGTTTCTACATAGGAAAGACTGAAAGAACCCTCAGAAGACGTATTTATGAGCATCAGTACGATATAATTAAGAAAAAGGAAACTAATGCTTTTTATAGACATTCCCTTTTTTGTCCCAACATGGAAATTAAATTCATTATTTTAGAACAGCTAAGGTTGGATGAAGGGGGGGGACTGGGGGTCTCTTTTAGAATACAAAGAGTTACTATGGCAGCTAAGACTAGATGCAGGAAGGCGACCAGGGCACAGCGTCCTGAGATTAAGGAAGGCTAAATTATGAATTTTCGGTTTTCCAGTGTCTTCAGGGTTTACATACAGAAATAAAAATTTTGCTGAATAAACAGTACATTTAAACATTTTTAACATACTAGTATGTGTATAGTATTGGCTTTTGAATATTGTTTTAACATTGCATAGTTTTAATATTGCACATTTTTAACACTGTATATTTTTATGGCAATCTGTGTGTACACCAACAATTGATTATTAAGTTTATGCATATATTTTGTTGGACATTGCAGTGAGTTGTGCTTAGTAATGGTTTGCCTGCAAGCAGGTTTTGTACCAGCAAGTAATTTGAAGGATTAATTAGACCTTCTCTTTTACTAATTGAATTATTGGTCAAGTTTTGACTATGTATATAAAGAACAACCAGCTTGATTTTATTGTATCTTGAAAAAGCTCAGCACCAGGCTGAGCGAAAGTGCTTGAGGAGATTTTTGTTTGTTATTAAAGCAAGAAAGTTTTATGTAAGTTGCAGCCTTTCATTTTCTGCCTTGCGGAAGAAGGAATATCAGCATTTCATCAACTTTTCATTTTGGGCTTCCAGAGCCAGCTTCCAGGTTGTGGATCTGCTTTGCTTTATTGGTGCTTTTCACTTGTTCTTAGCATGCATGAGTGTTCCAATTATCCCCATAAAACAGATTTGAAACAGTTGCATAACAAACAGAACACATGCAGGAATGGAACAATAGTATTCATTGTAACAGCATGCCAGTAAGACTGACAGCAACAGGCCACTAACAATGATATTTGAACAAGATATGTTAAAATGCAAGCAATCAAACATATTAACAATAATATAACACAAGCCCCAACACTGGGTTAGAGCACAACATACCCGTAGTATATGAGCAATAATTATTGATGCAGATGGGGGGGCAGAAAATCCATTAATAACTGTTTGTGCTTTTATTTTCCACAACAGTACTGCTCAATACTCTATGGATCTGCCCTCACTTTATATCTACTTATGGGCCACAGCTTCTGTAGTACAATCATACCTATTAAACTGTCAGCTTGGAATGGTATGAGGCAAACTGTGACAACCCTGGGTACATGACTAGAGGGGGACTCGTACATGTCAGGGTTACATATCTGGCACAGGAGGTGTACCCTGGACTTTTGTTATGTGAGTGTACTACAGGCATACATTAACTGATTTCCTATCTGTGTCCAGGATTATTTGCAGCAGCAACCACTAGGCATGACAGCATGACACTTGAGAGGCATGTATCGGAAACATAGCTCTCAATCTCTTAGAGCATGAGATCTTGACAAAGCCATACATACAAGTGGGACAAAGGTCCATAAATATGGACAATTTTTAGATACTGCTCTTACAAACTTAGAAAGGTGATAAAAGTACAGGTATTGCATTTGCATGGCCTTTCTGATGGATGTGACCTCTGACACTTGTATGTCTATCATTATTTTCTAACTTCAGTCTATAATGGTTTGCCACTGATTTGCCATGACACCACTACTTTATGTAAAACAGACCACAAATCTGAGACAAATATCTGGACATTTAGTGAATATCTGTACAGCTGAGTGGTATGATTCATGAAGAGTGCATATTGTATATACCTACCCTGCTGTTATTTGCAGGCATGTGGTGGGACAATTGAACAGTTGTACACAGTTTATTAGTATACCCTTCATACAGCTACTGGTAACATTTACTTACCCATAAAACCTGTGGGGAAAATAAGTTCCCTATTACAAAAGCGAAAGTCCGTTTAAGCGAATCCGTAAATGTCGATACGTATTGCGTGAACCGGCATTACAGCAAATGTCCAAAACCATGAATTTGGAAAGGTTGAATTACCATGGTTGGCCCGTCTGTGGTATAGCTCCATAAGGTAAGTGTGTGATAATTATGGACCTCAGGGTTAGGGTGCGGGTTAAGTTAAGTGCATAGATAGTTATGTATGTAAGATTTAGTGTAGGGTTAGGAGTAGGGTTTTGGTAAATGTATGTATATGGATTATTTATTTTGTTTGTTTATATTTTCATAGGAGAAGTGTGCAGTAGTTACGGACCTTAGGGTTAGGGAGGGGTTAAGGATAGTGCATAGATAGTTGTGTATGTGGGGTTTAGTGTAGGGTTAGAAGTAGGGTTTTGGTGCTTTAGTTTAGGGTTAGAAGTAGGGTTTGGTTAGTGTAGGTATGTGGTTTATTTATTTTGTTTGGGTAGGTAGTATGTAGCCAGTGGTGGTGTTGGGCGACTATGATAGATCGAGATTTAAAATTTTGCGGTTTAGTGCATTCGGTATTCTCACAGTTTGTGCAATACGTGTCGATGTTTTGGTATTCACTCAAAAGGAGTTTCGCTATGGTAATATAGACCCGGGAAAATATCTGTTAACAATACCTGGCTGATTTTTACATTTATTACTGATTCCTTGTGTGTAGATATGCACACATCTTAGTATCACTCCCTGGATTTGAACCATGTCTGGCTGTGCAGAAGTAACAACTAATTTATTTCTCATCACACTGAGATACTGGGTTGCTGCTGGTTTTTGTTTCAATGGAGTCTGCCTAATAGTCTCTTGGTTAGACAGTCTAAAGTTGTAATTCTGTGATGCATGCATGACAGATAGTTATTGTACTGTGCATTACTCATTTGGATTACTACAACCTGGAAAGCAAAGGTTAACACAAGGCAATGCTGGATGTTACATACTTTCAAACATGACATATTACTATTCAGGGTTCAGAGCTTAGTGCAGTATATATTTCACATTTCATTTATATCTCATTTTACAGCTATACCATCTACGGTTTCTCCTAAAATCTTGTTCACAGATGCACCTCAGTTAATGTATGCTGTCAAAGCCATATTTGCTGTGAAGAACATGTATACATTCTATATATATCTACAACAACATACCAGAATAAACACAACAGTTTTTAAAGGCCTTTATTGGACTTCAATATTTGTCAGTCATACTTTTTTATTTATTCAGTTCACACAGTAACGGTATACCTACTAGCGGTAAGCAATGTACTCCTCCTTAGCTATTTTAACCAAATACTGCAAAATAGATTTGTACTTACAAGCCTGTCAACACAGTCTCAACAGTCTGTCACCATAGACTTCCATGTTACTAGCCCCCTCTGCTGCAGCTGTAGTGGAGAAAAACATGCATTATGTATATCTGTCTATCACATTCTCAGGCTAGTATTTGCTACAAACTAATTGATGGTGTGGTGATACTACACACTACTGGAGCATTCTGGGTCCATCCATCTTGGATTCACTGGTCCAAGAGCACCCCCTTCCTATGCTTTAGGTCAGCATAGTGGTGCCATACCTACTCACCAGTTTGGGGGATGCCAGTAACACTGGTGAGTTCATGTGCAAGATGGTCCCAAGTCTCCGCTTTGTATTGAGAACCCTGGTAATGACCTTGCAGCAGTCTCTCCTCATGGTTTTTAACAAGGGGTCCAGCCATGACCCTGGACTCCTGAATGCTCCAGCATTGTGCACAAAAGTGCACTCCCTCTCCCAACACCAGCCATTGTGTCTGCATAGATGTACTATAACAGATTAAGGCTGTATTCCCACCTGTGTCATTTAAATAGTGCCATATTCCCACCCTTTGCTGTCATTGGTCCATTTTAAAAAGGTTAAGCTCTGCTAAGCAGTGTGCAAACCCGCTGAGCCGGTTTTAATACTGCTGAAAGGAGAAGTTGTTGAGCAGTGTTTAACTGTGCGCAAATCGACTTAGCTGAGCTACCTGCTGCTTAGTGTTCACGTCTTAGCAATGGTTACACTTGCTACGCATAGCTGAGCATTCCTGACCATTGCTCACTTTTAATTTTTTAAATATATCAGAAGAGTGATTTAATTTATTAAGTGTATATCATATACTGTACATGACATCCCTCTATGTGCTTTCCTTACATTGGGAAGGGGTGTGACTATACTGTAGGGTACACTTGTGCGCACATGGGTGGTTTCACATGTTATATGCCCTCACACTTACATTGTACACCAGCTACACTATCCTGCTTGACAAAAAACATTTAAGTTTACAAAAATAATTTTAACACTACTTTCCCATAGAAAAACAAGTTGCCTGTTTTGGTACTCATACTGTGAACACCTGCATGTAAAGCCAGGACTTTAACCACTACACTATCTTGGCCTAGAAATTTCACCTCTATATTTGTATTTATCTCCTATGGGATGTTTAAGCTATGGTAAGTGATGGGCCGTAATGCGCACACCTACTTAGCTACACTTAAACATTCCTTAGCCTAGAAAAAATGTGTAATATTATTATTATATTATTATGTTATATAAGTCAGTATTGTGTTGTTCTGACAAGTCATTAAGGACTGCATTCAGGAAATAATGGCTTTCATTTGGCTTTCAGGCTTCTATCCTTCAGAGATTCCTGCTAACACATATCCTGTTTTCTATCAACTTTCTATGTGTGTGAGGGCAATTTTTCAGAGGTGTCCCTATTTTATTGGTTCCCCCCATTATGTGAGCCTTTGTCCGCATGGACTGATGTCAGGGAATATTGGCATACATTTGCTTTCAGACCTCTATCCATCGGTAATTCATGCTAATGCATGCCCTATTTTCTATCAAGTTTCTAAGTTTGTAGGGCAATATGTATGTTGTATCCCTTTTGAGGGATTTTTCCCTCATTATTTATGCATTTGCACACATTTCCTGCTTTAGCAGGTTGTGGAGGTATTGTATGGCACTTTTACAATACAGGGGGTGTGTCACAGAACCTATCACACACACCCTGCATTGCTTGCATGATGCCGTGTTTATTTCAGTGTCTGTGAACACTGAAATGATCATTTATTTCATTTCAGTGTCTGGAGACACTGAAATACTGGCATAATATTAGAGTAATTCTCTAATATCATGCCAGATCCTATTAGAAAGTGCTGTACAGCACTTTCTGAATGCAGGGGGCATGTTCAATGTCCGTGCACTACTTGAACATGCCCCATACATACGTTCATGGTTCGTGTCCGTATAACTTGAACAGCAGTGTGCCTTCATGAATATGCAAGGCACGCTGCTGTGCTATATGGATAGAAACCACTCAGTGCAAGAATAGTGCTGTTCTTGCACTGAGTTTATTGAATCCCAGGGACCATTCCAAAAACTAATAAAAACTCAGCTAGTCTAGAAACTAACTCAAATTTCACTGAACATATTCTGAGCTCTCATTCCCACCTCCTCCAATGAAAACTCCAATATTATCCCTTCACTATAAAACCAGTAATCACTTCTTTATTGCTTAAACTCTTAACTAAACTGAAACCATGCTCTCCCTCTACTGACAGCCTTCCATCAGAATATCTAAAACTTGCAGCTGATGTACAGCATTCCCTGTGAGCATTCTTATTAACTGCTGCATTTCAGAATCATATGTCCCTCAGCTCTGGAAAAATGCCATTCTAGCTCCTTTGCACAAAGGTGGCAGTACCAGTACCAGTGATCTTTGTAAGTACCAGCCCATCTCTATACTTTCAGCTTTATCAACTCAGTTGCTAAAGCATCTCTCCGGCAATAGCCTACTTTCACCAACCCAACACAGCTTTCCCCTGGATCACAGCACCACTATAGCCTGACTCCCATTTAGCAGTACTGTGAACAAAGCTCTGTATGCTGGTCTGCCAACTAATCATCTTATTAGACCTATCCAAGGGTTTTGATGCAGTATCACACTCTAAACTACTGCTATAACTTGAAAAACTAGGATGCTCCCAACATTCCCCAGCTTGGTTTTCCAGCTACCAAAACAATAAAATACAATCTGTTAGATGGCAAAATAAGCAATCCAAATACCTAGTCAATAATACTGGATTTCCAGAAGGATCTATTCTTCTGTCTCTTCTTTTCAATGTTTTCATTAATAATCTTGATGCAGCATCTCAAGAAAGTGCACTCATCCAATATGATGATGATTCTAACATCACCTCCTCTTCTAACTTCAGATCTCCTAAAGATAAGAGAAAAAGCATTTACATCTATCAAAGTCTGTCTTAACGATGCACAACTTTTACTGAATCCCAAAAAATCTAAGCGCCTACAATTCTCAACAAAAGCATCAACTCACAATTTTAAGATATATTCACAAAACAATACTGAATTACTGAAGACAGCAAAAGTACTATGCATTACAATTGATGACAAGCTCTCCTTTGAGCATAATTTTCACAATATAATAAAAAAACTTGCTATAAGCTTGGCAAACTTGATAGGCATAAACTCTATTTGGATAAGCCCACCAAGATAAAACTAGCAAACAGTCTGCTACTCCAATCCCTCCTCTATGGAAGCTCTATCTTTGCTAACCTCCACACATCACTCATGAATAAATGACAGTTTTGCTAGTATAAAATAGCAAAGTTCACCTCTACAATGCCAAATTGCACACACCTCTGCCTGGCCATTAAAGAATTGAATTGGTTTGAATTCTCCCATTACCTAAATTACACTCAATTACCTCTCGCCACAAACTGACCAGACAACTGCAGTTCACTTCAGACTATACTACAAACATACACCCCAACCTGGAATTTTTTGTCTACTAATAAGCATCTCTTAAATATATCCAAACCCAACAAACGAGCTGGACAAAATCTTTATTCCTATATCATTGCCAAATTATGTTAGGCTCTGCCTTCCTCTGTCATTCAATTGGACTCTATAAAAACCTTTAAATCTGCACTGAAAAGCCACCACCTCAATAACCATATCTGTTCCTGTGACCATATGTTTACGCCACCATAAACTGGGTTAATCATCCACTTTCTTCTTTCCTTCCTTCAAATTTCATCTTACTGACTTCTCATTGAATCTTAAGAACTCCCTCCTTATCAGTTTTTAATCTCTAATTTTACTTCAGCTCACTAACTACTCATAGTCCTAGATCCAGGACTGCCTAATTTAGTTTAAAAAAAGTCTACCTTGAAGTATTCTACTATTTGAATGAGCTTTGCGCCAAATAATTGCATGTTATTATATCAATATGTTAATGTAGTTTGTACTAAACGACTGAGCTTGTCTAGACTATTCAAATAATATTTCTGTATGAATATTTTTATATCTGTAACTGCAGCTTTCTCCCCGGGTCCCGTCTGAAAATGGGTTCCTGACCCAGTGGACTTTCCTGGTCAGTAAATACATACATACATACATACATACATACATACATACATAAATAAATCATGCCATCACTGACAATGATGCCCCAATACAAGTAAAAGACAACTGACTTTAATAATTAACTTACTTATTGGCATCATTCAGAGGGGGACCAAATGTGTGTAAGCCTGGGAGTTGACGCAAGACAGTCACACCTATTTCTTGAAGAATGGCATGCACCTATCTCATCAGGCATTGTCACCCTGGCTATGACTATGACTACCCCATAGAGCCTTCTTTAGGCAACATTTGTCTAGTCTACTAACCTTCTTAATAGAAGTAGAAGTCTTCCAAAACTCTGTGTAGCACTGCTAATCACTAGGCACATATGTCTTCTCAGGAAACTTTCTTACAAAATGTGAATATTTATTGTTTTATCATTTACACTTGATTCCAGAACAGTCTCAGCACACCTTCTTTATCTGACTTCTCTGCCTGTCACTCATTTAAGCCTAAAAGGATGAACAGCAGTAACAGTTGTGTTGACTTATCTTTCTGTTTCCAAAAGAACATCACCTTTAAACTAATCAACAAGGAAAATTACCTTAAACACATTCATATGCTAATATCAGTAAACAAGGCATCATACCACCTCCTGGTTGACTACACAACCTGCCCTTGAAACCTGCAAATCACAAAACATCATAATCACCCCCATTTACCCATTTTCTACATGGGGTTGAAGTGTTGTGTTACTTTTTGCCATCTGCCCCTATTCAGTGCCACTTACAAAATAGTGCAAATCACAAAGCATATCTTAATAAACGGGAGTTCTACTCATTTAATCCAAATACCATGTTTTCAGAGATTTGTGCCTTCATAAATCGGCACACATACACAGTATACACAAATATGCTCACACCTTCCTTGATTTGATCATTGCAAACTCTCTCAATCAAATAATACCTTCCTTCGATAGAGTTATAAACATACTTGATCAGTTACCTAGCCACCCCCCCAATCAGGAATTACCTCAGGCCAGATACTAAAAGTACTCTCCCTGATCTGTCTGAAACACCCCCTATCAGACCCCCTCCTTAAAATATTCCCCTACAGCTCCTACACTGGATACAAACCCAAAGCCTGCAGAACAGCTGCTATAGCTTCTCGTCACAAGGAAAGGCCACATATGATCTTGGCGAATATATGTCTATATCAGTATCAGCTGCTTTGTTTCCAAGGTGATAGAATGCAAGATCACAGACCTCATAAATAGGCTAGACCCTAACTAATATTGCTCTGTAAAATGCAGAGCATGCATACTAAACTTAACTGACACTCTGAACAAGTCACAGCAATACCAGATAATGGTAACTCCATGCATTCAGCTTACTTTGATTTTGCTAAGGCTTTGGATACTGTACTCCCCTTTGATATCATCGATGGACCAGTCAAATTCCATATAAATCTCCACTATTTATTTATTTTTATTTATTTGAAAAATTTGTTGACCGGGACACTCTGACTGAGCCAAAGCCCTTTTTCAGCTGAGGCTGGCGGAGAAAAGCTCCACAAAAAAATTACAAGTTAGTAAATGCAATAATATCATATTCAGACATTCTATTTTACAGAGATTTTCGAAACAGATAAAACATAATATATATATATATATATATATATATATATATATATATATATATATATATATATATATATATATATATATATATATATTTACAATAGTCATATACAAGGTGTGTACATAAGGCATGAACACACTCAATAGAATGGTGCATATTATACATGCAGTCAGTGTGGTAAAAGAGACCCCATATATTGGGAGATAACATGCTGCAATGATGAATGTAGAAAGTTTGTCACTATCAGTGGTACAATAGGTATCACACTCATCTTTGGTGCTTGAGGACCAGAAGGCTGTAGGTTCTATTTCCACTCCATGTGGTTGGATTGCAGGCACTGTAGTACAGCATAAGGTGGGTGCTACACTGCTGAGTGTGTTGCTCTTCAGGTGAAGTGTTAAGCCAAGGTTGTATGTGCCTGACCAAATGGTAGAGCAGGTGGATGCTAAAGATCCCATAGCACATATCAAAAAGAGTTGTGTAAGCTCCCCGGTGTCCTGTCCAAGTTTTCTCTAGTAGTACAAATGTCACCTCAGGTCTCCCTGAAATGAGGCAAGTGGGACAACTCTGGTTAACAAACATAATAAAATATATAAATAAAACAAATCATGATTGTTTAGTTAATAACAATGTATGCCTTATGTAGGAAAGGAAACTGCTTTACAAGAAGAAAGGAGGGTAGTATTTTGTAAATCTTGAAAGGCAGATATTATCGGAGAAGGCATGGGAGGTTTATTTTATTTATTTATTTGTATTTGTTTACCAGGGTACTGCATTGATTAATACTGACTAATTCTGGCTCAGCTCAGGGAAAATGCAAAATATTTCACAGACAAAAACTACAGAAACATAAGCAATAATGGAGTAGTTCAGACTAATTAGACAGAAACAGTTGTGTATTTACGTTCTAATGAACAAGCACAGTACAATGTACAATCATGCAGACTGTAATGTACAATGTATGCATTCATTTCTAAAGTGGGTCAATCTTCAATGAATCCTGAGAGAGGAGAAGAGACTCTGAAACGAGACAGGTTTTGTAGACAAGAGGAAATAGAAGGAAAGAACTGAAAGACAGAAGGACAGGAGGAAGTTTGTCAATAAGGTAAGCCTGAGAGAAGATAGTGGCATGTGGGCAGAAGACATTACTGTGCTCCCATGGGGTGTTAGGCCTTGACTAAGTATTGGATTATTTATGCATTTGTTAGTGTACCCTAACCTGGGGATACACAGGTGTATATTCAGTGTATACCTCTGAGTCTATCCTGAGATGAACACATGCATATTCAAGTATCTATGAGATGTCTGAGTTAGCATTTGATTGTCATTTTATTGTTTTTGTCTTTATTATTATTAAATTTTCACTTATGAAATAGGCTTATACACATTAATAGGGAAGAAAACCAACCATACTAACTTTTTCTCATGCATTATACTTTATACATATTTTTTTCATTCACTCCAAATTACACAAATTGCTCAATTCCTGCCCTCTTCCACGCCTCACTACTGCTCCTGAATATCCCTCTGCAGACATGGAACCCTCGAACTCCATTTATTTCCAGGTAATGAGCTCCCTCCCATCCCAGAGAGCCTCTCCCACTTCTCCTATGTCTTTAACATTCAGTACTCGAGTTACAGTTCTTTTAATAATTGATTTCCATGTTCTAGGAAGTGCTTTTTGGCAGCCAATAGCATTAAACGTAATAAGGACTTACTATGCTCTAGGTAATTCACATACTGCATCCCATCTCTAAAAAAATGTTTCCTTAATTATAGCGATTTGTTCCCTCAATATTCTCTGTAGGGAAGTGTTAACATCTGCTAACTCATTACACTTGCAAAAAACACGTTCCCAGTTACCTTTATCTTTCAATCATACACCCAGACTTTGCTATGCACCTGAGGAAAAAGTCATAGAAGTCTACTGGAGGTATAAAAAATACTTCTAGCAGAAATCCTAAACCTCTGGAATTTGTTGCATAGTTGGGAGCATACTTATGTCCTTCAGTTGTTCCTTTATAAATTGCTTTTCCACTGTCTCTCATAATCTTTTCTAAGCTTGTCTGATCGATTATTTCCTTATCATACAATATTTTATATTCCCTACTAATCATCCATTTTTAACAGCAGCTTCTGTTATAGACTTGATTAAAAACTCTGCCAGAGCTGGTCTTTCACTTAGGACTCTCTCATCAGTCCTTCTTGTTCTAATACCAATCCCAAGGAGGGAAAGGCAGCTCCAGTCTGTATTACACACTTCTTCTTGGTCTCATCTCACTCTGTTGCCTTTCTTTCTCTAGTTATGTTTCACAGTACCTTGGTTTCCTTGCAAGTTTTTTCCAGTAAACTCAGCCCCCTATTGTATATTTTCTGTACCTCTACTTGAAGTCATCCCTATTGATAAACTCTCCTTTCTTCATTCCGTTTAGTTTTTATTGTTGAATTATGTTAAATGAGTTGGGTTCCTACTTCTCTGATATCAATTATGACATTAAAGACTCTGGCTGACCTGTTAAATCCAATTTTATTGCTGTTTTCACTGTTTGTTAAGTATTTTCTGGTACCTGCCAAAGTAATCTGTTCTGCTTTTCCCACCGAGCAGTGTTAAAATAACTGATTTGTTAGCTGTTTAACACATTCTTTAGAACCTCCTTGCTGATTTTCTGCTGTTTTAAATGTTTTTAGTGTCTCACTGCTGTTTTTCTGCTATGTTAAACATTCTCTAGTGTTTCCTGCTGAAACTAGGGTAGCTAGAAGCTGTAGCATAGTCCAGCCACAGGTTTGCTGTATCTGGGTCTGTTTGTAGTGGCTGTTTGCCTTGAGTGCATTTTCCAGGCCATCTGTACAATGTAATAAATAAAATAAATAAATCTTGGATTGGAAGGTTCATAGGTTCATAGGTGTGTACTAGGCTAATGGCCCTGGAGCCTTTACAAGCCTAGCCCATAGGATTACCCTGGCATTGTGCCACATGACCTTAGTTCCTAGTGCCTCTGTCGAGTAGAGCCACAGGCGTGGTCCCTGGGGTGAATTTTCAATTTCCCATCCACTCATCAAGATTTCTCTAGAATAGAGCCAGTGAGGTTCTCTGCTTGACATGTATGGGAAGTCTGTTCCATAGCATGGGCAGTCTCTGAGTTATGAACCTGTCCCTGCATCATGTTCTGTTGATTGTGGTAATGAGGTTGAGGTCTCTGGAACATGTGGTGCAGAGGCATTGGGATTTCTTTAGATGTAGCATTTCTAACAGAGCTGGGTTAGACATGGCTTTGTAAGTTAAGCAGAGATTGCCTCTAAGTAGGCGATATGAGACAGGGAATAGTTGGAGTTTTTTGAGTCTGTCCATATAGGACAAGTATTTAAGGCCTAGGATCCTCTTTGTGAGGTACTTTTGTGGCCTCTCCAGTTGTCGCAGGTGTTTAGTGAGGTACATGCCAAATGGGGCATTGTACTTGACTGGCCTAATGAGGGAAGAGTACAAGGAGACAATGACCTCTTTCTTCCTGTATGCAAAACTCTTAGTACTGAGATGTGCCACATGGAAGGACTTTCTGACCACAGTGGCAATGTGGTGGTCAAAGGAGAGGTTGCTGTCAACCTGTGTTCCCAGATCTCTTACAACGTCTTCTGTGTTCAGTGAACTACCATCAATGTGGTAATTCAAGGGAACCATTTTTTTCCAGGGGAGATGATGAGCGACAATTTTTTTGGCATTGAGCTTAAGGCCATGGTTCTGACACCAGTCACTGGTGTCATTGAGGCCTTTCTGTAGGATGTCAACATCACTTGGGGAGTTAATAATAGCTCCCAACTTGCAATAGTCTGCGAACTTTGTCAGCCAGTGTCCCATCATGTTGGCCTGGACTTCAGAGAAGTAGATACCAAACAGGAGAGGACCCAGGACCAAACCCTGTGCGACTCCACTCATGACTGGTCAGCAGTCTGACTTGAGTCAGCTACTTTCACACTGTGGGTTCTGTCTGTGAGCCAGTTTGCAGCCCACTTAGTGATATAGGGGTTGATGCTTAGCTTACTGAGTTTTTCTATGATTTCTGAGTGGGGAATCGTATCAAAGGCCTTGGCCACATCAAGGTAGGCTGTATGAACCACTTTGCCTTCATCCATAGCTCTGGTGACTGGCACAAAGAAGTCAACCAAGTTGTGCAGGCATGATCTACCCTTCACAAAACCAAACTGTGTAGGATCCAGAGTTTGGACGGGACCTTTCTGCATTCTAGTGAGAACATTTTGTTGATTGAGACCTGTCTGGTGAAGGGTGGTTGATCTAGGGCTTGGAATAAACACCCTCATTGGTTCTTTTGAATGTTTTAAAAGTTTTATTCAAGTGTTCAACTTCTGGTGTTTAAGCCCTGCATTTGAACAGGTCTCTGCTTGTTTGTGTGTCATACAGCACCACACACTGCTGGGTAATTGTGCTCCATAGCTGGGAAAATACATACAACAGTTTTCCCTTAGTTGCAGCTGTAGCACATTAGTGTAGCCCTCATCCTTAATACTTTCCCAGTCAAAGAAATACTGTTACTGAGATGTAATCTATTAAACTACCAAGTAAACCCCCAGTTGAAATATCCATCCACTGAGCTCCTCCTTGAACAACCCTGAAACTCCCTGTGATAACAGTTCTTCAACCTGGCATTATGGATGGTTGGATACCTTGCTTCTCCTGCCAGCCGTGTTGACTTGGGTCTCTTGAGGCAGTGGCAATTGCCCCAGGAACACTGACAACTCTCTACAAATAAGTCACTCTAGTACAGAGTGCGAGAGACGTATTTACACCAAGTATCTTGAGTCCCTGCTCTCTTGCACTCAAAACAGTAACAATGAAGAGGTTGCCAACCCACTCACCACTACACATGCACATAGTACCAACACCCATATACATAGTACGCAAACAACACAAAAATCAGCATACAGGGAGAGTCTCTAAAAAACCCTACCAAGATACCAGAGACCTCCAAAACACAAGACTGTTGCAACTAACACAGTTCCCACAGCACCCAAGACACATAGCAGCACCAGTGTCTCACCTACTAAGCCCGTAAGGCATAGCACACAAAAAACACATTTTCTTTCATTGGAGACTCAATAGTGAGACACACAGATATCGCACTCACCAGGTTGGAAAAGGAGAAAGTCACAGCCAGCTGCCTGTCTGGTCCCAGGATTTGTCAGATCATGCATGCACTCAGGTCTCTCAGCAACAAATACAATTATGACTCTGTCATATTTCATGTTGGAGTGAATTATCTGAGATGTACGTCACTGGACTATATGAAGAGAGACATGATTGAGCTATCTGAGTAGGTGTCCTAGCCTTGAGGAGCATACTACCTTCACCTAGAATAATGCCACAGTATAAACAAAAAATGCTTGATTTCAATAATTGGCTTAGTTTTTGGTGCCATTCAAAGGGGATCCATTTCCTGTCAGCTTGGGAAACCATGGTTGACAAACCTCACTGGTTTGCCAGAGACGGTTTTCACCTGGCAGCTCTAGGCTTTTGGTTGCTGGCAATGCCAGTGCCATAGGTACATAGATTAGTACTAGACTAACTGCCTTTATAGACCATTTTAAGCCTAGCCAATTACCCCATGTAGGAATCAAACCTTGCACCTTGTGTTTGTAAGGTAGACACCTTAACCATTATGACAACCTCCCACCCTCCCTCCCAAAGAACTGCCACGTGCTCCCCATTGGGAATTGAACCCTGGTCTCCCGAGTGATAGGTGGGGGTACTCACCACTATACTAATGAGGATGACAGCCTTTTTAGGCAGGGTCTCGAAAATAAGGGTCATGCTGCTAAACCCTAGGAGTTTAAACCATAGACTGCACACCTTGGAATCACTCTATCCCTGGAAGATGTAGATGTCTGTGCAAGGCTACAATGCCTTCCATACATTCAGACCACAAAATGAATGGGTGAGAACCAAAGGAGGCAATGCTTCTATCTATAGTACAGATAAGGTCACCTCCCATCTAGTTAGACTGGAAAACTCCATGGAGTTACTCCAAGTTCAGGTTACGGTGGGTAAGACCCCCCATTCAAGTCATAGCCAGTTATAGATCCCCGTCCATGGGTCATGACAACACCTACTTGACCAAACTGGAGACAATCCAAATATTACCAAACACTCTGGTTATGGGGGATTTCAACTATCCCCCATCAAATGGGAAACCTTTGCTAGCTCTAACCCACTAGCACAAAAGTTCCTTAACTTTGTGTCAGTCAGCCACCCCTGAAGCTACCTGTACACAATACGCAGGTGACTCTACTTTGCTCTGTTCAGCCAACTCCCTCCCAGAACTCCAGTTCCAGACCCAGAAAACATTTAACTTAGTTGAAAGCTGGTTCTCTAGCAGACAGCTACTACTAAATGCTAACAAAACCAAGTTATTGTTGTTCTCCCCAAACCATAGTTCCCCTCAGGTCACCTTTAGAATCACATCTAACAAAGGTACCATAATATCCCCTGATAGCCACAACAAACTACTTGGGGTGCTAATTGACAACAGTCTGAAATTTGACCTTCATGTTTTCCAAATAATTAAAAAAAACAATAAAAAACTGGGCTCACTATACAGAAACAAAGCCTTCTTAACCCCTTTGGCCAGAACCAACACAGCACGCACCCACCTACTTTCCACTCTCCTGTATGCCTCCCCCATTCTCACTAACCTCTCTAAAACTGAACTAAATAAATTAACTGTCTGCTACAACCAAATCTGTACAACCAAAACACCTAGATTTGCTACAGGGGCTACTTATCACACACATCACTGTCAAAATCTAAAACTACTAAAATGGCTCGAGTTCCCCAACCTACTACACTACAATCAGCTTACAATGGTGCATAGAATACTTAACCAACCAGACAGAGTTCCGGGTATACAACCTTTAATTACCCCTCACATCAGTACCAGATCACTGAGATCTATTGATAAATTAATGGTAAAAACCTCTAAATCCTGCAATCATACTCAGTATTCTCCAGTTACATAGCAAAAACGTGGAACTGACATCCTCCTGACTTAACCCTCAAACCCTCTCTAACAAAATTTAAGATTGTAGCAAAAAATGATTTCACCAACCACTGGATATGTTGCTGCTGTAGCCCAGGTTAAGCTCCCTCCTCAGGGTACCTCTCAATTATGCTCACTGCTGTATATTTTTCTATTTTCTTGTTCTAGCCCAGGTTAAGTTCTCTCCTCAGGTTACCTCTCTATTATGCTTATTGCTTTATATTTTTCTATGTTCTTGCTCTAGCCCAGGTTAATCTCTCTCCTCAGGCTGTCTCTCTATTATGCACATTGCTTTATATTTTTCTGTGATTTTCTTCATGTTTCAATGGTGCAGTCATTACATTTGGGTAATCTGCTGGCAGGTTGCCCTCAGTCGGCCTGATTAACAAAGTCTTGGTTCCTGTGTCGGTTGCTCTCCCTTCTTCCATGATGTCAGGTCATCAGGGGTATAAAACATGCAGCTGATGCCATTACACCAGTCTTTCTTGCCGTGCAGTGCCCGAAGCAGAAGCAGTTCTCAAGTGCCAGTCGGCCGACTCCTGAAATTTTCGTTTTCGAGTTTCAGACCCGAAGTCTTCAACTAAAAGCTAAGTACCCCACTGGGGAAACTTTTTCTTGTCCTTACTGATGTCAGTAAAAGTTAATAATTGCATTACTTGTGGGAAGCAAATACCGCATAAGGATTTTCATTTGTACTGTATTCCTTGCCTAGGCCCTGACCACGACGTACCTTGCTGTCGGTTTTGTGCTTTATTTAATCAGCGCACTATCCATCGATGGCACATTTTTGTTTCTAAATATTTCGGTTCTCAGTTAATTATCCAGAAATGATGTCGGTTAGCCATCCGACTACCAGAATACTGAAAAAACGCAAAGAAAAAGACAGAGACAGGCCATTGAGGTCCAAAACTGCCAACGCCGCTTCTCCTAAGCCAGTCGCTAGTTCACCGGTACTCAGTGAGGCGTTTTTGCAGCCCATGATACCCACTACTTCTGATTCGCAGGCCTCTACTGAGACCCATTCGGAGTCTGGTATGCCGTGAGATGCTTCACCTATGGAACCCGCGGATGTCTCTACCTTGGATGGGTCCGGAGCCGCTGTGCAGTGCTCATTGCTTTATGTTTTTCAATGTTCCTGCTCTAGCCCAGGTTCATCTCCCTTCTCAGGCTACCTCTCTGTTATGCTCATTGCTTTATATTTTTCTGTGTTCCTGCTCTAGCCCAGGTTAATCTCCGAAACTCCAAAGACAAAAACAAACTAAGAAGTTCACACAAAAAATGCTGAGATTTGCACTCTGAATCCAACAACACACGGATGCAACAGTGAATAGTAAACATAGCTCCAGAAGTAATACAAGCAAGTGACTGTTTATTTAACATCAATACATATGAAGCACTTTTCATCCCATTAAATAGTGGGACTTCTTCAGACAAACAATCCCTCCCAACTGCTGTTTAAATAAACCTGTAATCATAGTCACAAGGATCTAGTCCTGCATGTGATAGGTCATCATCTAATTAAAACAATTAGAATTTAAAATTTAAAATAATTGGTTGTTTAAAAAGAAACCATTAAAAGTAAAGAGCTGAGACCACTAACACTATATAGTTAAAAATCATACAAACATAACACAATGTATTATTTTGAGACCAGCAGATCCAAAACGTAATGTAGGCGATTCTAAAAAATACATATATTTTTAATAGTTATTAGTTATTATTAAAATAGCACAGTAGTAATAATAGGGCCATTCATGATAAGCTAAGAACAAGTAAAAGGTCTAACCTAATGTTGTTGTTGTTTGTCTTTCGGCTTTTCCCGGTAAGGGGTCACCACAGCAGAACTCTGGTCCCCTAATGATTGGCAGTAGATTTTTACAAAACGCCGAGGTGCCAGCTCGACTCTCAGCCTTCAACTAAGGTACACCCATTTACGCATGCATGTCTTTCAAATGCTACCCAACCACTGGGAGGACATGCAGACTCCACACAGAAGGCACTCCCAAACTATGTATCAATAAATAACATTTTATACAGTTTGATGTAAATGCAAAATGCACTGAAAGTGTAAAAATATGTGCACTACAAATTGATGTTAGCACATAATAACAAAAGCAATATAATAACATTCATAAATAGAGTCTGGAAATGACTTAGAACTATGTTCAAGTAAATAAATATGTTATATGAACATGTTATGTAAACAATAATCAGCGGTAACATGATATGATACAAATTTCCAAACAATTATCTGGTCAGACTCTTCATTTTCAAAATGGGATATAGGGAGCAAGTCTCATTAAGGCCTTGAAATAAACATGCATTACTATGGTTGCCAATAAAGTTCTAATATTTCCAAACATTCAGAATCAGGACCCCCACGACCATCACTTTGAACACAATCTACTGCCTTAAATAAAAATGTATGGTGGGGGAACTCAGATATGTGTTTGGCTAGTGCATTCTCTGGTTTACCATTCTTAATATAGTATAGATGTTCGTAAACCCTCTCACGTAGCCTTCTATCAGTCTTGCCGAAGTCAAATGCCAAACACCCTTAGACTGGCAATTGAATCTGTTTTTTACTTTAAATGTGTAATTCCTAATATGGAATGTCTCACCAGTGGCCATATAAGAGCAAAAATTTCACGTATTACATTGAAACATACCCTTTCTCCATGGAAGCCTTGGGGTACTATTCTCCATGATTTGCTTTAAATTCCTTCCCCTCTTCCAAACTATTTTAGGGGTATCAGGCAATTTATTTCTTAACTCATTGTCATTGAAATTCAACGAATAATGGATGAGATAAATTCACTGTCAGTACTAAAAGTGTTATAAAAGAAAAGTTCAATTGACTGGTGTCACTGTGTTGAGTCTTTACTGTAATGTGTATGCCTTTACCCAGAACTGGTTGGTAAAAACCTGACCTTCTTTTTTCTTGGACTTTTTCAACAAGGTTAATAATAAGCTCTGCTGGGTAACCTCGGTTGGTAAACATGTTTTGTAGTGTTTTGCATTCTTCTAAAAAGTTGGTCTCCCTTGAAACCATTTGTGCGGCCCAGACCAACTGACCTTTCACTACAGATCTCTTTTGGTACCAAGGGTGGTTACTATAATAATGTAGGAAACTGTTGGAATAAGTGTCCTTTCTATAGATCTTAGCACAATAAGCTTTGTTCTGAAGATCTTTCCACAGTTCTACGTCTAAGTGGACAATCCTGTCTTTACCATATGTGTACGTAAAGTCCAGAGATTCAGAACTGGTGTTGAAAAGGGTGACAAGGTTCATAGCTGCTACTTCGTCTCCTTGAATTAAAATAAAAATGTCATCAAGGAAACGTGTATAGAGTTTTATTTGATTGTTTACCTGTTCATTTTTCTGCACTATTTCCTGCTCCCAGTAAGCCATCACTAGGTTTGCAAAACTACCTCCACACGGGGAGCCCATGGCCATCCTGATTTTCTGGAGGTAGATCTTGTTGTTAGAGGTCAAGTAGTTATAGGACAAAACAATGTCCAACATCTTTGAAACTAATGTCAATTCGGCCTGGGTAGCTCCCCTTTTCTGAATGAAAAGGCAAACCCATTCTATACCAAGCTCATGGGGTATACATGAATACAAGTCCCTCACGTCTACAGTTAAAAAGTGGAGGCTCTCAACAAATGTAAGGGTATTAATTTTCTAAAGAAATGACCAAGAATCCTTACAAATGTCCACTTCCTGTTTCACATATTTTTGTAATATATTATCTACCACTTTGGCGCAGGGGTAAGTGATGCTATTCCTTCCGTCAACAAGTGGTCTCATAGGTGGATCAGAAAGTGATTTGTGAATCTTGGGAATACCAAATAGGATTGGAATTCTAGGTGTAGACATAGTAAGGTAGTTAAATGTTTGCAGGTCAATTCTACCTTCTATGAAAAAATCATTAAATAGTGAACGGATTCTCATATAAACCTGATTCAATTTGTTTCTCGAAGCCTCCTGATAAACATTACTATCTAGTATTTTAAACATCTTAGTAGTGTATTGTTCTTCAGTCATAATGACTAAACCCCATCCTTTATCGGGTTTCATAATCCTTACTCCGGTTTCTTTCGATGTGGTGATTGCATGTTTCTCAGACCTACTGACATTAAATACAGTATTCTTGCAAAAAGTGTTAGAAGACAAGAGATTACGCAAATTAATTTCACATATTTTGACAAACAAAGCCAGTATAGGATGCATTGGTGGTATAAAGGTACTTGCTATGTGAAAACAGTCATGCCCCATCGTCACCCCCCCACAAAAAAACAGTTTTACATTAATTTTCCTGACAAATAGCTTCAAGTCAATCAATGTCTGGGCTAGGTCAGCTTTGCTACTGGGTACAAAAGAACAACCCATCGAAAAAACTTATACAACAATAGGATCAATTTGTACATTAGCAAAATAAAAAAATTTAAAGTCTTTGTTTACATTAAACAAGATAGTGAAAGCTTCTTGGTTTAAACAAACAACTTCATTAGAAGGTAAAATAGTTACCTCCCCCTCTTCCTTCGAACATTATTCTTGTTGTTGGAGTTGTGCGAACGGTTCATGTTCTGTCTCAGATTGTAATGAGAGGCTCCCTTGCAAAAATTTTCATGTTGCCCTTCATTCAGCTTAAAGTTGTTAGCATTTGTTAATCCAGTGGTGTTTTCTTTATTTATCTGTGCTTGGGGCCATTCCCGTCGGGTTGTGAACTAACTTGTTGGGTTAACCCAACGTTTTCAACATAATTGTGGGTTGGTCATATTGGCCTTCTCTATTAGCTGATTCTAGGCCAATCAATGAACCCATTTGTAAGGGAGGAGGGTTTGGGTAAGCTCTACCATTGCTGTATGCCTGTCGGTCCGGGTTCAATTTCTTGAGTTTGATCTCTTTGATATTATTGACATATTGGTCGTATTTATATCGTGTAAAATCAGTATGTTCCTGCTCTAGCTCAGGTTAATCCCGTCCTCAGGCTACCTCTTTATTATGTTCATTGCTTTATATTTTTCTGTGCTCCTGCTGTAGCCCAGGTTAAGCTCCCTCCTCAGGCTACCTCTGTATTTGGTTACCTCTCTATTATGTTCACTGCATTATATTTTTCCATGTTCCGGCTCTAGCCCAGATTAAGCTCCCTCCACAGGCTACCTCTCAATTATGCTCACTGCTGTATATTTTTCTATTTTCTTATTCTAGCCCAGGTTAAGTTCTCTCCTCAGGCTACGTCTCTATTATGCACATTGCTTTATATTTTTCTATGTTCCTGCTCTAGCCCAGGTTAATCTTCCTCCTCAGGCTACCTTTCTATTTAGCTCATTGTTTTATGTTCCTGCTCTAGCCCAGGTTAATCTCCCTCCTCAGGCTACTTCTCTCTTATGCTCACTGCTGTATATTTTTCTATTTTCTTATTCTAGCCCAGGTTAAGTTCTCTCCTCAGGCTATGTCCCTATTATGCACATTGTTTTATATTTTTCTCTACATCATTTCATCTGGCATTTCTACTCAGTTATTGTATTGCTCCCTACACCTTACTACCCAAACTTACTCCCTAATTTTCTCTCAGCTTATTATCTCCTGCATTCTTTATTTGTATTAATTGTTATCTGAACTGTTGGTATTATATTTTTAACTGTACTTGTTAAATTATTCTTGTATTTCTGGGGCTTTTCTCCCCTGGCCTCCACTGAAAATAGATATGTATCCAGTTGGACTTTTCCGGTTAACAAATGTAAAATAAAAATAAATAAATAAAATTCCCTTCAACATATTGCTGATACCCCAACAAGAGGAACAAGCATACTAGATCTGGTCCTGACTAACATGTCAAAAGGCTGCACTACCACAACTGTTGCAACCTCGTTCATTAAATCTGGCCACAAATCAGTCACCTTTGAGCTGACACTAACACCAGAACTCAGAAAGGGAAAATTCAGACTAAAAAACTTCAGTAGGACAAACCATACCCTCCTAGGTGAAGCTATGCATGCATTCCAAGCCCCACACTCAGCTGGAAGTGGTAACTACACCGAAACGTATACTAAAGCCTGTACAATCACTTCCATAAGTATATAGATTTAGCTGTACCAGAAAGAATTAAAGCCAGACCCCCAAGTTAAAACAAAACAAGGCACCATGG
>NC_056729.1:1752496966-1752669466 GCF_019279795.1 Protopterus annectens
CTATACGTAGACTGACATATCCGTACAATCCTGGTGCAGACAGATAGCAACCTGGCATATGCTGTTCCTCCAATGACCAGATTCTCTGAGATGATTTTTAAAACTGATACAAAAGATCTGAATAATTATCTACAAATGACAGTCAGACTTACTTGCAGATACAGTGATATATTATTATCCTGCTGAAATCTTACGGAGTTCTGCTTATCTTCTTTTAATGTCTTTTTCATAGTTATTTTATTTTTATATACTTGTAGCTGGAAAGGGCCCACACTACTGCAATTCCTCCTCAACCAGTGATCAAATGGATAAATACACAAAATAATAAAGAGTACTAGAATCTGCAGGAAAACATGGAATATTGACATCCAAGTAGCACTTTTTCTATACTATTTCATTTAGCACAGATTTCTTCTACATTCGTCTGCTGTCCACATACATGCATTGTTTAATTTTCAGATAAAGGCTGTTTTGAAACAAGAAACAGAATCTGCTCAGAGATGATGTTTTTGTCCCCTCCACAAATAATACACAATACTGCGTTGGCTGTGAGTGTTAAGATGAATCATGTTGTGTAAGTGCATTGCAGTTTGGCTGCCAGTTCTGTGATAGTTATGGTTTCTTTTCAGTTTACATGTCTGGGGTTTTGATAAGAGCAGCGACAGATGCAGCATACAAGAGAGTTTACCTGTGTTTATGGAAGTGTAACAATCCTTGCCGTGTCTCTCGAAGTGCATGTTTTTTTCTACTTCTCTCTAAACTAGAGCAAACATACAATAAAATAGCTAGATTTGCCTATAATCTCCCTTAGAAATCCCACCACTGCCTCGCCCTTAAATCATTACAATGGCCTGAATTTCTTAAATAATTGTTTCTTTCTTAACTGCATATCATAGGTTCATAGATTCATAGGTTCATACTAGGCTATCTGCCCTAGGGCATTTATAAGCCTAGCCAGAGTGTGTATGGCTTTCGCCACCCATTTTAAATTAATTTTGCTATGCCCTTTTTCGAGGTTAGTATACTGTGCCTCTGTCTAACAGTGACGCAGAAGTGATACCCGGGGTAAACCTACGATCTCCCATCCACTCATCAAGATTCCTCTTGAAGAGAGTCAATGAGGGACTCTGCCTAACCTGCACTGGGATTTTATTCCAGAGTGAAGGGAGCCTCTGGGTTATGAATCTGTCCCTCCAGCATGTCCTATTTATTTCAGTGCTGAGGTTCAAGTCCCTCGAGAGCGTAGCTCGATGGGATTTGGATTTTCTGAGGTGCAGCATGTCCATTAATTCCGGGTTGCACATGGCTTTATACGTCAGGCACAGATCGCCTCTGAGCAGGCGGTATGCCACTGAGTAGAGCTGGAGTTTCTTTAACCAGGCAGCATACAGCATCTGTTTGAGCCCCTTGATCCTCTTGGTGAGGTACTTTTGGGGTCTTTCCAGTTGTTGCAGGTGTCTGGTAAGGTACATCCCAAAAGGGGCATTGTACTCAATTATGGGCCTGATGAGGGATGAGTAAAGAGGCACGATGACCTCCCCTGATCTAGATGTCAATCCCTTCATGATTAGGTGGGCTATATAAAATGTTTTTCTAACCACTTTGGCCACGTGGTTGTCAAATGAGAGATTGCTATCAACTTGGGTCCCCAGGTCCCTAATTACTTCTGTACTTAATGGATTACCACCTATGTGGTAATTTGTGGGTACTTTGTTTTTGCCAAAGGGGATGACTATACACTTTTTTGCGTTTAGCTTGAGGCCATGGCTCTGGCACCAGTTGTCTGTTTCTATGAGGCCCTTTTGGAGGATGCTTGTGTTGGCTGGAGAGTCTATTATGGCGCCCAGTTTGCAGTCATCTGCGAACTTGATCAGCCACAGTCCTTCCATGTTGGCCTGTACCTCCGAGAAATATATACCGAACAAGAGAGGTCCCAGAACTGAGCCTTGTGGGACGCCACTTGTAACTGGTTTGGAGTCTGACATGGCTCCAGCTATTCTAACCATGTGGGTTCTGTCCTTGAGCCAGTTTGCAACCCATCTAGTGACATAGGGGTTTATAATTAAGCTGGTGAGCTTATCTATAATGCCAGAATGGGGTATTGTATCTAAGGCTTTTGTGAGGTCCAGGTAGGCTGTGTGGACCACCTTCCCCTTGTCAATGGCCTTGGTGACTGTTTCAAAGAAATCGACCAGGTTTAAGAGGCAGGATCTGCCCTTAACAAAGATGAACTGGGTAGGATCCAGTGTCTGTAGGTCCCCAATATCTTTATTTATAAGGTCCATGATGATCCTTTCCATAGCTTTGCAGACCAAGCTAGTGAGACTTATGGGGCGATAGTTTCCAGGATCCGTTGAGGCACCACCTTTGTGGAGAGGGACCACTGTTGCTGTACGCCACTCTTTGGGTACATATCCTGTAATAAGGCTGAGATTGAACAGTAGTTTTAGGTTTGGGTTTAGCTCTTCTTGGAGTTCATGTAGGATGCAGCCCAGGACACCATCTGATCCCATTGATGCTGTGTTTCTTGCTTTGGAGAGGGCAGCTCTTACCTGAGCATCTGAGATGTCAGGGGGGCAGCACTCTGCTGGGATAGATATTAGCCCTTTTGGTGGTGAGGGGGTGGGAGAAGTTTGCGCTGAACCTGTCAGCTAGGATGTTGGCAATGTCTGTGGGTTCGGTGTATTTTTTGTCATTTTGGACTAATTCTGAGCAAATCTGGAATTCCCACCCAGGTTCCTAACATAACTAAAGAAAGCCTTGTGATTATCCTTAGTGTCCTGTGCATTTTTTCTCTCGAAGCTGGCCTTAGACGATTTTATGAGTGTCCGTAGTTTTTTGCTAATACTGATCAGAGATGCCTTCCCTTTTTGGGATTTTGCTCTATCATGTAGTAGCTTCCTCCTTCTATTGTATAGTTTGTTTATGGCTGGGGTCCACCAGACAGGACGTCTGCCTTTGGAGGATTGGGTCTTGGTTTTATTTGGGATTGCATGATCCATGCATTCCTGAAGGTGTTCATAGAATGCGTTTATAAAGGATTTTGCGGTCTGGGCCGTACTATCCACAGGCCTGGGGGATTTGAATGATTCCACCTCGGTTTTGAGGAGTGTGAAATTTGCTTTAGAGAAGTTTTTCACTGTGGTTTCCTGGGCATGGGGTGGGGTCGGGATGTGAATATCCAGTGAGATTAGTTTATGGTCTGATCTTACCAGTGAGGGATACACTTCTGGTCTGGAGCATAGAGTCCCCATGTTGGTGATGATCAGGTCCAGTATGTTTTCCCCTCTTGTGGGAGTGGTAACAAGTTGTTCCATAGCATTTGAGTTTATAAATTCTAGGAACCTTTGGGCTAGGGTGTTGGAGCTAGAGTAATGCTCCCAGTCTATGGATGGGTAGTTGAAGTCACCCAATATAATGGTGTTTGGAGAGACCTTCATATTTTCCAGTGTTCTCAGGAAGGCCGAGTGGGGTTCCTGGGTTTGGGAGGGTGGTCTGTAGCAGGCTATAAACTGGAAGGCAGTTTTACCCACTGTTAGTTGCACATGGATAGTCTCTGATGCTTTGTGCTGTGCCACCAACCTGGAGGTGTGGGTATCTTTGACGAATATTGATACTCCCCCTCCTTTTGTGGTTCGGTCAAAGTTTTGGGGCCGAAAAGCATGGTATGAGGTATAACCTGGTAGTGCTGGGGTGCTCTCGAGAGCTTTGAACCAGGTTTCTGTTACTGCACAGATATCGATGTTCTCCATGCTAAGGGGAGTTTTGAGTGCGTGCATCTTGAGGTTTAGACTTCTGGCGTTGAGTAGCATTACTCTTAGTTTCTTATCCCTTGTGATACCTATGGAGGTGTGTTTGTCTTTTGAGCCTTGCCTAAAAAAGGCACTATGGGGGTAGCAAGAGCCTTTGCCAATATCCGAAAGCCCAGGGGTGACAGGTGCAAGCCGTCCCGTCCATCCAAGCATCGTGGCTTGTCGAGCATGTCATCCAAGGCTGACAGGCATTGGATCCCCTTTGAATGACACCAATACTTAAGCCAATTGTTGAAATTGATAATCTTGTATTCATACTGTGGCATCATTCTTGGTGAGGGTAAGATGCTACTCAAGGTCAGGGTCATACCGGCCTGGGCTACATGCTCAGAGAGCTTCTCTATGTCTCTTTTCATGAAGTCCAGGGAGGTACATCTCAGGTCATTCACACCAGCATGGACAATGACTGAGTCATATTTGTACTTGTGTTGGAGTGACCTGAGTGCTTGTGTTATGTGGCGATTCCTAGCACCCGACAGGCAGCTCACCGTGACCTTCTCCTTGTTCAGCCTGGTGAGCGGGACGTCAGTGTGCCTGACGACAGAGTCATCTATTACAAGTGTATCAGGTGTATTGTTTAGCCTTAAGGGCTGTGACTGTTCGGCACACTGGCCTTGTGAGCTATGTGTTGCATGTGTTTTGTTTTGGGGTAGCGGTTGCTTAGGTGTCTGCTTTGGAGGTCTCTGCTGCTTAGGCAGATTTTTATTTAGAGCCTCCAAGTATGTTTTTGTGTGTTTATGTGTTTGGTTTGCTGTCGTGGTAGGTCTATGTGAGACTGGAATTTTAGTGAGTGTGGTTTCCTTCTCCTCCTGACTGGTTACGCCAGTACTGAGTTGAGAGAGCTTAGCATCCAGTTTGGCTATATGGTTGCATCTCTCACATGTGTTGGAATTTGTTGGGAGGAGGAGAGGGTTGTCTGTGTACATGAGGCAGTTGTAACATTGCCTCAAGATTCCCAGATTCACCAGCTGGACTGGAGAGGAGATTGACAACTGACCTTTGGACATGCTAGAATAGTATTGGGAATTTCTTTATAATTGAAAAAATGGCCAATGGGGAGCAAGGTACTCCAGGGGGAGTTTGTGAGGGTGTAGTGCTTTTAATTTTTTAGTGCTGACTTATATAATTGCTTTAGTGAGCAAGTGCCAGGTAACTTAAATGCAATGTGTTACAGGTAACTTAAATGCAAAAATGACAAACAGTAACTTTCTTTCAAGTGAAACAAGGAAATAAGTACAGGAAGCAATGCAGATATCACTAGGTTCTTTATAATCCCACTTCCTGTCCTTCCATCTCAAATATTGTATCTCTATATAACCCCCAACATCAACTTCTTACATCTGACAAACATCTTCTTGACATTTACAAACCGTCAAAAAATATCGGTAAGTCCCTATATAAATACTCTGTAGCTCACAACTGGAACTCCCTTCCACTTAAAATAAAAAGTTTACCCCATAAGTTCCATTTCAAACTACAACTCAAAACCTACCTTCTTATGACCTGGTCCTGCCCTTGCCAAGCTCCAAAAAATATAGTTTTGATTACTTTAAGTGTTTCTCTTTTTTTATCCACCTTTCTTTCTTGCTCTTCAGTATACCTACAATCAGGTTTTTGTAAATATTCCTACTCAGGGATTATCCTGCAGCTATTGTATTAGGTTCATAGGTTCATAGGTGGGTACTAGGCTATCTGCCCGAAGGGATTTATAAGCCTAGCAAGAATGTGTCGGCTTTCGCCACCCCCTCAGATTAGTTCCCTGTGCCTCTGTCCAGCAGAGCCATTGAAGTGATCCCCGGGGTAAACTTTCTATTTCCCATCCACTCATCAAGGTTTCTCTTGAAGTGGGTTAGTGAGGATCTCTGCCTAATGTAGATTGGAATCTTGTTCCAGAGCATGGGAAGTCTCTGGGACAGTAATCTATCCCTCCCGCATGTACTATTTATTGTTGTGGTAAGGTTTAGATACCTGGAGCATGTGGTTTGTGGGGATATGGTTTTCTTTAGGTGGAGAATGTCCATCAGTTCTGGGTTGGACATGGCCCTGTATGTCAGGCATAGATCACTTCTGAGTAGGCAGTATGCAACTGAGTACAGCTGGAGTTTCTTCAAGTTGAGCTGCATAGTGCATCTGCTTGAGGCCAGTGATCCACTTGGTGATGTACTTCTGTGGTCTTTCCAGTTGTTGCAGGTGTCTTGTAAGGTACATCCCAAATGGGGCATTGTACTCTATGATGGGACTGATGAGTGATGCATAGAGGGGCCCAATGACCTCTTTCGATCTGGATGCAAACCCTTTTGTGATTAGGTGGGCCACATAGAAGGATTTTCTAACCACTTTGGCTATGTGATTATCAAAGGAGAGGTTACTATCTACTTGGGCCCCCAGATCCCTTATTATGTCTTCCGTATTTAGGGGGCTACCACCTATGTGGTAGTTTGTGGGTACTTTGTTTTTTCCAAAGGGGATGACTATGCACTTTTTGGCATTTAGCTTGAGGCCATGGTTTTGACACCAGGTATCAATCTCAGTGAGACCCTTTTGGAGGATGTCTGTGTCAACCAGAGAGTCAATTATAGCCACTAGTTTGCAGTCGTTTGTGAACTTGGTCAGCCATAGTCCTCCTGTGCTTGCCTGTACCTCTGAGAAGTATATGCCGAACAGGAGGGGTCCTAGGACTGAGCCCTGGGCAATGCCACTTGTAACCGGTTTAGAGTTAGACCTAGCGCCCGCAACTCTTACCATGTAGGTTCTGTCCATGAGCCAGTTGGCAACCCATTTCATGATGTAGAGGTTTATGTTCAGGCTGGTGAGCTTGTCTATAATACCTGAGTGGGTAATGGTGTCGAAGGCCTTTGCAAGGTCTAGGTAGGCTGTGTGGACCACCTTTCCCTTGTCTATAGCCTTGGTAACCGTGTCAATGAAGTCCACCAGGTTTAGGAGGCATAATTTGCCCTTACCAAAGCCGAACTGGGTAGGATCCAGTGTTTGGAGGTTTCCAATGTTTCTGTTAATGAGATCCATGATGATGCACTCCATAGCTTTGCAGACCAAGCTAGTCAGGCTTGTAGGGTGATAGTTACTGGGGTCCATTGTGGCTCCACCTTTGTGGAGTGGAATAACTGTTGCTGTGCACCACTCTGTGAGCACGTAGCCTGTGTAGAGGCTGAGTTTAAACAGTGTGTTTAGGTGAGGGGTTATTTCATCTTTGAGCTCATGTAGGATGCAGACTGGGACAACGTCTGGTCCTTTTGATGCTGTGTTTTTGGCTTTGGAGAGGGCTGTTTTAACCTGAGTGTCTGTGATTTCAGGGACACTACATTCTTCTGGTATAGTTATGGGCCCTTTTGGGGGTGAGAGTGGGGTGAAGTTTGCACTGAACCTGTCTGCCAGGATGTTGGCTATATCGGTCGGTTCAGTGTATTTTGTGCCATTCTGCACTAATTATGAGCAGATCTGAGAATTGCCACTTAGATTCTTGACATAGCTAAAGAATGCCTTGTGGTTATCTTTGGAGTCCATGGCAATTTTTCTTTTGAAGCTAGCCTTGGATAATTTTATGAGGGAACGTAGTTTCTTGCTGATACTGATCAGGGATGTCTTCCCTTCTTGGGATTTTACTCATTTTTGTACTAGTTTCTTCCTTCTATTGTATAGCTTGTTTATGGCAGGGGTCCACCAGACTGGTTTCCTTTTCTTGGAGGAGTGAGTCTTGGTTTTGTTTGGGATAGCACAATCCATGCATTCTTGTAGGTGCCCGTAGAGTGCATTAGTAAAGGATTTTGCAGCTTGGACAGCATTATCCTTTAGCATAGGGGCTTTGAAACTTACCACCTCGGTCTTAACTAACATGAAGTTGGCTTTTGAAAAGTTTTTCAAGGTGGTTTCTTTGACTGGTGGTGGTGGCGGAATGTGGATATCCAGAGTGATTAGTTTATGGTCAGATCTAACCAGCGAGGGGTTGACCTCTGGTGTGGAACACCGGTCACCCATGTTGGTGATGATCAGGTCCAATATGTAGTTATCCACTTTCAAAAAAAAACATGTACCCATGAATTACCACATAGGTGGCAGTACATTAAACACTGAAAGTGTGATGAGAGACTTAGGGACATAGGTGGACAGTGGTCTCACTTTCGATAACCACATCGCCACAACAGTCAGGAAATCCTTCAATGTGGCACACCTCATCACTAAGGGCTTTTCATTCAGAAAAAAGGAGGTCATTGTCTCACTGTACTCATCCCTCATTAGACCCATTATAGAGTATAATGCCTTTTTGGTATGTACCTCACAAGACATCTGCAACAGCTGGAAAGGCCATAGAAATACCTCAGTAAAAGAATCATAGGCCTAAAGCAGATGCCATACGCTGACCATCTAAAAAAAAACCCAGCTATACTCTGTGGCATATCGTCAACTCAGAGGCGATCTCTGCTTAACATACAAAGCCATGTCAAACCCTGAGCTATTGGACATGCTCCACTTAAAGAAATCCCAATCCCACAGAGTCAAACACTCCAGGGATCTAAACCTTGTCATCACAATGAACAAAACTTGCTGAAGGAATAGGTTCCTGACCCAGAGACTCCCCATACTCTGGAATAGACTGCCCATACATGTCAAGCAGAGTGCCTCCTTGGCCCTCTTCAAAAGGAACCTTGATGATTGGATGGGAGATAGGAAATTCACCCCGGGGATCATGTCAGTCACCCTGCTAGACAGGGGTCCAGAGAAGTAAATATTGTGAGAATAAATATCCAGGGAACTGTTATGGCTAGGCTTGTATAGGCCCTAGGGATGATAGCCTGGTACCAGCCTATGAACCTATATGTTGTCACCTCTGGTGGGGGTGTTGACCAGTTGATCCAGGGCATTTGAGTTTATAAATTCTAGGAAATGTTGAGCAAGGGAGTTTGTACTTGAGTAGTTCTCTCAGTTAATGTTTGGGTAATTGAAATCACCCAATATCAGGGTGTTTGGTAGGACCTTTATGTTTCCCAGTGTTTCCAGGAATGCGGAGTGGAGGTCCTGGGATATGGTGGGTGATCTGTAGCAAGCTATAATTTGAATAGCAGTTTTGCCCGTTGTTAGTTGCACGTGGATGATCTCTGAAGCATCGTGCTGTGCCACTAACCTGGAGGTTTGGGTATCCTTAATGAATATGGATACTCCCCTGCATTTTGTATTTCGGTCCGGGTTTTGTGGCTGAAACGTATGGTATGAGTTGTAGCCTGGTAGTGCTGGGGTGCTCTCTGGAGCCTTAAACCAGGTGTCTGTTACTGCACATATATTGATTTTCTCCATACTGAGGAGTGCCTCGAGTGCATGCATTTTGAGGTTTAGACTTCTGGCATTGAGTAGCATTACCCCCAGTTTTTTGTTACTTGTGCTATTTACGATGGTGGGTTTGTCTTTTGAGCCTTCCCTAAAAAGGCACTATGGGGGTGGCAAGAGCCTTGGCCAATATTCGAAAGCCTAATGGTGACAGGTGCAAGCCATCTCTAGCGAAGCTGCCTGGCCTGTCGAGCATGTCATCCTAGGCTGACAGACACTGGATCCACTTTGAATGACAGCAGAAGCTTAGCCAATTGTTGAAATTGATAATTTTTTCTCTATTCCATGGTATCATTCTCAGTGAGGGCAGGTAGCTACTCAGGGTCAGGGTCATACCGGCCTGGGCTATGTGATCAGAGAGCTCCTCCATGTCTATTTTCATGTAGTCCAGGGAGGTTCGGCCCAGGTCATTCACACCAAAATGTTCAATGACAGAGTCATATTTGTACTTGTTCTGGAGTGGCCTGAGTGTTTGTGTTATGTGGCGGATCCTGGCACCTGACAGGCAGCTAACAGTAACCTTCTCCTTGTTCAGCCTAGTGAGTGGGACGTCAGTGTGCCTGACTATAGAGTCGCCTATTACTAGTGTGTTGGGTATGTTATTTTGCCTTAAGGGCTGTGATTGTATGGCCCACTGGTTTTGTGAAGTATGTGTTTCATGGTTTGTGTCGGGGGGTTGGAAATTGCTTGGATGTCTGCTTTGGAGGTCTTTGTTGCTTTTGCAGATTTTTATTTAGAGCCTCTGAGTATGTTTTCATGTATTTATGTGTGTTTTTTGACGGTGCTGGTTTCATAGGTCTATGTGAGACTGCTGGTGTGATGCAAGTAATTTCCTTCTTCTCTTGCTGGAGTTTTTATTTTGTTTTTACTGATTGTTTTTTCAATACACCAAATATAAGAGTCCAAACTGTGGCTAGTATGCATAGCCCTACAGCTGAGAGTTCTGTCAACCACATAACACTAGCAGACTTAAATTCTCATAGAGCAGCCATATCCACACAAACCCTGTCAAACCAGCATTACTTCAACTATATAACAGCAATACTTACATTCTGTCCCTATGTCTGGAATAATCTCCCCTAGTTTGTTGGGCTATCTCCCCAGTGTTTGTTGTAAGAGGTATTTTCCAACTACCCTCTGTGATGCTGTTTGTCACATACCTCCATGAAATCCTCCTCACAGGCAAGGAAAAGGGGCAACGCCCACATGAAGTACTTAGTTATAGGAGTGTGTTTCCATGCTATTGGGAATGGGAATGATACCACAGCTGTTCTACATGCAATTAGCAAGTTGGGGACTCCAACTGGTTCACAGGCCATCAGTTACTCATGAGCATTACCTACAAAAGGCAAGATGCTGCCTATGCAAAACAGATGTATATCCTACATCTGTCTCAGAGAGAGATAGAGACTCACAAAGACACAAACAAACACACACACACACACACACACACACACACACACACACACACACACACACACACACACACACACACACACAAAAAAAAACTGCAGAAACAGACAGACAAACACACACACTGAAACTGATGAATTATACCAACTGAACTGAACAAAAAGAAAACACAGGTATGTCAAACAATTAGGCATGTCATGGAATGTAGTAGGGGGTATGTAAATATGGGAAACAGGAAGTTCAAACAATATTATGTCTCAACAACACATACTGTACTGATATATTGCTGAGAAGAACCTATGGCCATAGCATCTGTGTCTGCAGTGACATAGAACACAGTTCAGGGCCCTGAGTCACCCCAGGAAAGGATGGCTCACGTATGACCACTGCTGGAGTGTGTGTTGCACAATACTGACTGTGACACTACTAGGCCAGCTACTGGGATGTTGCAGACATCCATATGTAATGTCAATACAAATATGATGTATGTTTGTCTCAGATATGTGATGGACCTATACAGGGTATTTGCATACTGAAATACTGTTGCAGCTGTGTGTGTTGAACTGCATGCGATATACTGAGCTCTTACCATTCAACACTCCAGTGTTATGCACACTGACTATATGTGTGCCTCATATTTGTAGTTATGTCATCAAGAGTTGTGTTATATCTGGCAAATAATTGTAAACCTGACATTACAACATCACCTTCTCTTTCTTTTGGTTGTAACCGTTAGTGGTCGCCACAACAGATCATCTGTCTCTATGTCTTCCAGTCCTCTGCATCTTGCTCTATCACACCAACCACCTGCATGTCCACTATCACCACATACCTACACCTTATCTCAGGCCTGGCTCTTTTCCTCTTACCTGACAAGCCTCATCCTTTCCCATATATACTCAGTGTACCTCCTCATCACATGTCCAATCTAACATAATCCTGCCAATCTCGGGCTTTGTCCCCAAGCTGTCCAACCTTGGCTGACCCCCTAACATACAAATTACTAATCTTGTCTACCCTTGTCACACCCAGTGAAAATCTCAACATTATTAACTGCTACATCCAGCTCTGATTCATGCCTCTGTGTATAATGACAATGTCTCCAACCCATAAAACATAGTTGGTCTCTCTACCCTCTTGTAGACCTTCCCTATCACTCTTAATGGTACTCGTCTGTCACAAATCACTCTTGACACTCTTCTGTACCTCCCACATCCTGCCTGTACTCTTGTCTTCACCTCTTCCTCACACTCACCATTACACTGAACTGCTGTTCCCAAGTATTTACTCCTATCCACCTTTGCAAACTGTACTCCCTGCATCCTCACCATTTCTCTGTCCTCCCTCCCATTCACACACACATATATTCTGTCTTACTCCTGTTGATCATCCTTTCTCATCTCTCTAGACCATACCTCCACCTCTCCAGAGTCTCATCAACCTGTTCCCTACTCTCAGTACAGACCAAAATTTCATCTGCAAACAGCACAGTCTATGGGGACTCCTGTCTGATCATGTCTGTCAACCAGTCCATTGCCACTACAAATAAGAAAGGGCTCATAACTGATCCCTGATGTACTCCCACCTCCACTTTAAATACACCTGTTGCTACCAATGCAGAACTCCCCACTGTTACACTAGCCTTATTCAGATCCTGTAGCATTCTTATGGATTCCTCTACCACTCCTGACCACCTCATGCAATAACACAACTCCTCTCTAGGCATCCTGTCATATACTGTCTCTAAGTCCACAAAGACACAACACAGCTACTCCCTACCTTCTCTGTATGTCCCCATCAACACTCTCAGAGCAAACATCACACCTGTACGGCTCTATCCTGGCATGAAACCATACTGCTGATCAGTAATCCTTACCTCCCTTATTAACCTAGCTTCCACCACCCTTTGCCATTACCTCATGCTGTGACTGATCAGTGTTATCCCTCTGTAGTTACTACAGCTCTGCACACCACCCTTTACCATGACCTCATGCTGTGACTGATCAGTGTTATCCCTCTGTAGTTACTACAGCTCTGCACACCACCCTTTACCATTACCTCATGCTGTGACTGATCAGTGTTATCCCTCTGTAGTTACTACAGCTCTGCACACCACCCTTTACCATGACCTCATGCTGTGACTGATCAGTGTTATCCCTCTGTAGTTACTACAGCTCTGCACACCCCTTTACCATTACCTCATGCTGTGACTGATCAGTGTTATCCCTCTGTAGTTACTACAGCTCTGCACACCCCCTTTACCATTACCTCATGCTGTGACTGATCAGTGTTATCCCTCTGTAGTTACTACAGCTCTGCACACCACCCTTTACCATGACCTCATGCTGTGACTGATCAGTGTTATCCCTCTGTAGTTACTACAGCTCTGCACACCCCCCTTTACCATTACCTCATGCTGTGACTGATCAGTGTTATCCCTCTGTAGTTACTACAGCTCTGCACCCCTTTACCATTACCTCATGCTGTGACTGATCAATGTTATCCCTCTGTAGCTACTACAGCTCTGCACACCCCCCTTTACCATTACCTCATGCTGTGACTGATCAATGTTATCCCTCTGTAGTTACTACAGCTCTGCACACCACCCTTTACCATTACCTCATGCTGTGACTGATCAGTGTTATCCCTCTGTAGTTACTACAGCTCTGCACACCACCCTTTACCATTACCTCATGCTGTGACTGATCAGTGTTATCCCTCTGTAGTTACTACAGCTCTGCACACCACCCTTTACCATTACCTCATGCTGTGACTGATCAGTGTTATCCCTCTGTAGTTACTACAGCTCTGCACACCACCCTTTACCATGACCTCATGCTGTGACTGATCAGTGTTATCCCTCTGTAGTTACTACAGCTCTGCACACCCCCTTTACCATTACCTCATGCTGTGACTGATCAGTGTTATCCTCTGTAGTTACTACAGCTCTGCACACCACCCTTTACCATTACCTCATGCTGTGACTGATCAGTGTTATCCCTCTGTAGTTACTACAGCTCTGCACACCCCCTTTACCATTACCTCATGCTGTGACTGATCAGTGTTATCCCTCTGTAGTTACTACAGCTCTGCACACCACCCTTTACCATTACCTCATGCTGTGACTGATCAGTGTTATCCCTCTGTAGTTACTACAGCTCTGCACACCACCCTTTACCATGACCTCATGCTGTGACTGATCAGTGTTATCCCTCTGTAGTTACTACAGCTCTGCACCCCCCTTTACCATTACCTCATGCTGTGACTGATCAGTGTTATCCCTCTGTAGTTACTACAGCTCTGCACACCACCCTTTACCATTACCTCATGCTGTGACTGATCAGTGTTATCCCTCTGTAGTTACTACAGCTCTGCACACCACCCTTTACCATTACCTCATGCTGTGACTGATCAGTGTTATCCCTCTGTAGTTACTACAGCTCTGCACACCACCCTTTACCATGACCTCATGCTGTGACTGATCAGTGTTATCCCTCTGTAGTTACTACAGCTCTGCACACCACCCTTTACCATGACCTCATGCTGTGACTGATCAGTGTTATCCCTCTGTAGTTACTACAGCTCTGCACACCCCTTTACCATTACCTCATGCTGTGACTGATCAGTGTTATCCATCTGTAGTTACAACAGCTCTGCACACCCTTTACCATTACCTCCTCCTGTGAGAGTTCAGTGTTATCTGGCTGTAGTTACTACAGCTCTGCACACCCTTTACCATTACCTCATGCTGTGACTGATCAGTGTTATCCCTCTGTAGTTACTACAGCTCTGCACACCACCCTTTACCATTACCTCATGCTGTGACTGATCAATGTTATCCCTCTGTAGTTACTACAGCTCTGCACACCACCCTTTACCATTACCTCATGCTGTGACTGATCAGTGTTATCCCTCTGTAGTTACTACAGCTCTGCACACCACCCTTTACCATTACCTCATGCTGTGACTGATCAGTGTTATCCCTCTGTAGTTACTACAGCTCTGCACCCTCCCTTTACCATTACCTCATGCTGTGACTGATCAGTGTTATCCCTCTGTAGTTACTACAGCTCTGCACACCCCCTTTACCATTACCTCATGCTGTGACTGATCAGTGTTATCCCTCTGTAGTTACTACAGCTCTGCACACCACCCTTTACCATTACCTCATGCTGTGACTGATCAGTGTTATCCCTCTGTAGTTACTACAGCTCTGCACACCACCCTTTACCATTACCTCATGCTGTGACTGATCAGTGTTATCCCTCTGTAGTTACTACAGCTCTGCACACCACCCTTTACCATTACCTCATGCTGTGACTGATCAGTGTTATCCCTCTGTAGTTACTACAGCTCTGCACACCACCCTTTACCATTACCTCATGCTGTGACTGATCAGTGTTATCCCTCTGTAGTTACTACAGCTCTGCACACCACCCTTTACCATTACCTCATGCTGTGACTGATCAGTGTTATCCCTCTGTAGTTACTACAGCTCTGCACACCACCCTTTACCATGACCTCATGCTGTGACTGATCAGTGTTATCCCTCTGTAGTTACTACAGCTCTGCACACCACCCTTTACCATTACCTCATGCTGTGACTGATCAGTGTTATCCCTCTGTAGTTACTACAGCTCTGCACACCACCCTTTACCATGACCTCATGCTGTGACTGATCAGTGTTATCCTCTGTAGTTACTACAGCTCTGCACACCACCCTTTACCATTACCTCATGCTGTGACTGATCAGTGTTATCCCTCTGTAGTTACTACAGCTCTGCACACCACCCTTTACCATGACCTCATGCTGTGACTGATCAGTGTTATCCCTCTGTAGTTACTACAGCTCTGCACACCACCCTTTACCATTACCTCATGCTGTGACTGATCAGTGTTATCCCTCTGTAGTTACTACAGCTCTGCACACCACCCTTTACCATTACCTCATGCTGTGACTGATCAGTGTTATCCTCTGTAGTTACTACAGCTCTGCACACCACCCTTTACCATTACCTCATGCTGTGACTGATCAGTGTTATCCCTCTGTAGTTACTACAGCTCTGCACACCACCCTTTACCATTACCTCATGCTGTGACTGATCAGTGTTATCCTCTGTAGTTACTACAGCTCTGCACACCACCCTTTACCATTACCTCATGCTGTGACTGATCAGTGTTATCCCTCTGTAGTTACTACAGCTCTGCACACCACCCTTTACCATGACCTCATGCTGTGACTGATCAGTGTTATCCCTCTGTAGTTACTACAGCTCTGCACACCACCCTTTACCATAACCTCATGCTGTGACTGATCAGTGTTATCCCTCTGTAGTTACTACAGCTCTGCACACCCCCTTTACCATGACCTCATGCTGTGACTGATCAGTGTTATCCCTCTGTAGTTACTACAGCTCTGCACACACCCCTTTACCATTACCTCATGCTGTGACTGATCAGTGTTATCCCTCTGTAGTTACTACAGCTCTGCACACCCCTTTACCATGACCTCATGCTGTGACTGATCAGTGTTATCCCTCTGTAGTTACTACAGCTCTGCACACCACCCTTTACCATGACCTCATGCTGTGACTGATCAGTGTTATCCCTCTGTAGTTACTACAGCTCTGCACACCACCCTTTACCATTACCTCATGCTGTGACTGATCAGTGTTATCCCTCTGTAGTTACTACAGCTCTGCACACCCTTTACCATTACCTCATGCTGTGACTGATCAGTGTTATCCCTCTGTAGTTACTACAGCTCTGCACACCACCCTTTACCATGACCTCATGCTGTGACTGATCAGTGTTATCCCTCTGTAGTTACTACAGCTCTGCACACCACCCTTTACCATTACCTCATGCTGTGACTGATCAGTGTTATCCCTCTGTAGTTACTACAGCTCTGCACACCACCCTTTACCATTACCTCATGCTGTGACTGATCAGTGTTATCCCTCTGTAGTTACTACAGCTCTGCACACCACCCTTTACCATGACCTCATGCTGTGACTGATCAGTGTTATCCCTCTGTAGTTACTACAGCTCTGCACACACCCCCTTTACCATGACCTCATGCTGTGACTGATCAGTGTTATCCCTCTGTAGTTACTACAGCTCTGCACACCACGCTTTACCATGACCTCATGCTGTGACTGATCAGTGATATCCCTCTGTAGTTACTACAGCTCTGCACACCACCCTTATTCTTATAATCGGTACCCAAACACATTTTACCTACTCCTCACACATCCTCTCACTTTCCAAGATTACAGTAAACAATCCTGGTACAAAGACCACTGCAATTTTCCTAAACACCTTCATGCTTCCACAGGTATGTCATCTGAACCAATAGCCTTCCCTGTCTTAAACCTCTTCATAGCTTTCCTTACTTCCCCCTGATAATCTGCTGCATGTCCTGATTCATCATACCCACATCATCCAACCTTCTCTCTGTCTTGTTCTCTTCATTACACAGCCCATCAAAGTATGGTTTCCACCTGCTCAACACACCCTCCTTGCTTGTGAGTACACTTCCATCATTATCCATTATCAGCCTTATTTGCTGCACATCCTTCCTAGCTACATGCCTCTATCTATCCAATTGGTGCAGGTCCTATTCTCCATACTTGTTGTCCAACCTTGCATGTAACCCTTCAGATGCCCCATCCTCAGCCTTTGCCACCACTCTCTTGGCCATGCACCCATCTCCCTATACATCTGTCTACATTCTTCATCTGTCTGATAATCCCACTTCATCTTGGCCAACCTCTTTCTCTGTATACTCCCCTGTACTTCCTCATGCCACCACCAGATCTCCTTGTCCACCTTCCTCTCTGCAGATGTCACAACAAGCCCATTCTACTCATCTCCCTTACTAACCCAGATGTAGTTACCAAGATATTTGCTAAGTCTTCACTGCCATCCACTGCCTGTCTTACCTCTTCCCTGAACTCAACCTCACAATTACCCTTTCACAATATCCACCATTTGATCCATGGTGCTGCGCTCACACTCATCCCCCTCTTCTTGATCACCAGTCATCCCACAGACCAACATTCCATGCTGCCTAACTACACTTTCCCCTGTCATCAATTTACAGTTACCAATCCCCTTGAAACAGGGCCACCTGCATAAGAGATAATCCACCTGTGTGCATCTTCCTCCACTCTTGTATGTTACCCTATGCCCCTCAGTCTTGTAAAACTATGTATTCACTACACCCATGTCCAACATCTGTTGCAAACTCCACCGCCATCTCACCTTCTGCATTCCTTTGCTTAACACCATACCTACACATCACTTCTGCATCCCCTCTGTCCCCTTCACCAACATGCCCATTGAAATCTGCTCCAATCACCACTCACTCACCCTTGGGTACACGCATCACCACTTCATCCAACCACACCAAAGTACGTCTGTCTCATCCATCACACAAGCAATTAGTGGAGCATATGCACTAACAACTGTCATCATTACACCATCAATTCCCAGTCTCCTAAACATCATTCTACCCAGCACTCTTATCACCTCCACAAACACTTTTGGCATAATGTTCCTTCAGGTTAACCCCGACACCAGTTCCCCTCCCATACACACCATGATAGAACTATTTGTACCCGACTCCAATACATACAGTTGTACACCCCTTCTATCTGGTCTCTGGCACACACAATATATCCACCTTTCCTGTGTCCATTATATCAGCTAGCTCTGTTCCCATACCATTCATACTCACAACATTAACAGTTCCTACCCTTACTACCACAACCCTAGCCTTTCTCCTCTCTACCTGCCATATGAGCATCAGGCATCCTCCATGGTATGTCTGTGAATGCAAAGGCTACTGCACTATCAAATGACATATGTGTGTTACAGCAATATGAAGAAAGTGTCACTAATTTTGGTCCATAGCACACCATGTATGTACGGTGTCCTCCAGATGTCCAGCCCTAACAGGTTGACATCACTGACTGAGCAGCAAGACTGTAATTACAGTGTGCCATACTGACATAGAACAGAAATGTATAGCAGGTATTACCTGTGCATTTGTATGTATGGGTAGGTGTACCTGGTTGCCTCATAACAACTGACATGGGATGCAAACTGTCAGGTAAATAAGGTGTACATGTTGTACATATGTGTAACCTTAGTCTCTGTGCATGCAACAGAGTTACACCTCTACAGCTACTGGTTGTGGCATTCCCCTGACACAGACATGGGTAGTATAATAAGCATGAGCTTTCTTCTCTTTCGGCTGTTCCCATTAGGGGTCACCACAGCGGGTAATCTGTTTCCATTTCTTCCTGTTCTCTGCATCTTGATCTGTCACACCAACCACCTGCATGTCCTCTCTCACCACATCCATAGACCTTATCTTAGGCCTTTCTCTTTTCCTCTTACCTTCCTTAGCATCTTTTTCCCAATATACCCAGCATCCCTCCTCAGCACATGCCCAAACCAATGAAATCTTGCCTCTTTGACTTTGTCTCCAAACTGTCCAACCTGAGCTGACCCTCTAATATACTGATTCCTAAAACTGTCCATCCATGTCACACCCAGTGCAAATCTTAACATCTTTAACTCTGACACTTCCAGCTCTGACTCCTGCCTTTTTGTCAATGCCAGCATCTCCAACCCATACAACATAGCTGGACTCACTACCCTCTTGTAGACCTTCCTTTCACTCTTACTGGTACCCGTCTGTCACAAATCATCCCTGACACTCTTCTCCACCCATTCCACCCTGCCTGTACTCTCTTCTTCACCTCTCTTCCACACTCACCATTACTCTGAACTGTTGATCCCAAGTACTTAAACTCATCCACCTTTGTCAACTCTACTCCCTGCATCCTCACCATTCCTCTATCCTCCCTCTCATTCACACACATAGATTCTGTCTTAGTCCTGCTGACCTTCATTCCTCTCCTCTCTAGAGCATATCTCTACCTCTCCAGGGTCTCCTCACCCTGGTCCCTACTCTCACTACAGATCACAATGTCATCTGCAAACATCATAGTCCATGGGGCTTCCTGTCTGATCTCGTCTGTCAACCTGTCCATCACCATTGCAAATAAGAAAGGGCTCAGAGTTGATCCTTGATGTAATCCCACATCTACCTTAAACACATCTGTCACTTCCAGTGCAGACTTCACCACTGTCACACTACCATTGTACATATCCTATACCACACTTACATACTTCTCTGCCACTCCTGACTTCCTCATACAATACCACAACTCCTCTCTAGGCACCCTATCATATGCTTTCTCCAAGTCCACAAAGATACAATGCAACTCCTTCTGACCTTCTCTATATTTCTCCATCAACACTCTCAGAGCAAACATTGCATCTGTAGTGCTCTTTCCTGGCATGAAACCATACTGCTGATCACTAATCATCACCTCCCTTCTTAACCTAGCTTCCACTACTCTTTCCCATAACTTCAAGTTGTGACCGATCAGCTTTATCCCTCTGTAGTTACTACAGCTCTGCACATCACCTTTATTCTTAAAAATAGGTACCAAAACACTTTCTCCACTCCTCAGGCATCCTCTGACTTTCCAAGATTTCATTAAACAGTCTGGTTACAAACTCCACTGCCATTTCTCCTAACCACCTCCATGCTTCATAGGTTCATACTAGGCTATCTGCCCTAGGGCATTTATAAGCCTAGCCAGACTGTGTTTGGCTTACGCCACTCCTTGGAATGAGTATACTGTGCCCATTTTAAGGTTTAGTTTACTGTACCTCTGTCTAGCAGTGACACAGAAGTGACCCCCGGGGTAAATCTACGATCTCCCATCCACTCGTCAAGATTTCTCTTCAAGAGAGTCAGTGAGGGGTTCTGCCTAACATGGACTGGGATTTTATTCCAGAGTGAAGGGAGCCTCTGGGTTATGAATCTGTCCCTCCAGCATGTCCTTTTTATTTCTGTGCTGTGGTTAAAATCTCTCGCTCGCGTAGCTCTGGTGGATTTGGATTTTCTGAGGTGGAGCATGTCCATTAATTCCGGGTTGGACATGGCCTTGTACATCAGGCATAGATCGCCACTGAGTATGCGGTATGCTACTGAGTAGAGCTAGAGTTTCTTTAGCCGGGCAGCATATGGCATATGTTTGAGTCCCTTGATCCTCTTGGTGAGGTACTTTTGGGGTCTTTCCAATTGCTGCAGGTGTCGGGTAAGGTATATTCCAAATGGGGCATTGTACTCAATTATGGGCCTGATGAGGGAAGAGTAAAGGGGCACAATGATGTCTCCCGATCTAGATGTGAATCCCTTCATGATAAGGTGGGCAATATAGAAGGTCTTTCTAACTACTTTGGCAATGTGAGTGTCAAACGAGAGGTTACTGTCAACTTGGGTCCCTAGGTCCCTAATTACTTCTTCCATACTTAATGGATTACCACCTATGTGGTAATTTGTGGGCACTTTGTATGACTATACACTTTTTGGTGTTTAGTTTAAGGCCATGGCTCTGGCACCAGTTTTCCGTTTCCTATGAGACCCTTTTTACGGATGCTTGTGTCCACTGGAGAATCAATTATGGCACCCAGTTTGCAGTCATCTGTGAACTTGGTCAGCCACAATCCTCCCATGTTAGCCTGTACCTCAGAAAAATAAGTACCGAACAAGAGAGGTCCCAGGACCGAGCCCTGTGGGATGCCACTTGTGACTGGTTTAGAGTCTGACATGGCTCCAGCAGTTCTGACCTTGTGGGTTCTGTCCTTGAGCCAGTTTGCAACCCATCTAATGGCATAGGGGTTTATATTTAAGCTGGAGAGCTTGTCTATGATGCCCAAGTGGGGTATTGTGTCGAAGGCTTTTGCAAGGTCAAAGTAGGCTGTTTGAACTACCTTACCCTCATCAATGGCCTTGGTGACTGTTTCAAAGAAGTCAACCAGGTTCAAGAGGCAGGATCTGCCCTTAACAAAGCCGAATTGGGTAGGATCCAGTGTCTGTAGGTCCCCAATGTCTTTGTTTATGAGTTCCATAATGATCCTATCCATAGCTTTGCAGATGAAGCTCATCAAGCTTATGGGACGGTAGTTTCCAGGGTCTGTAGAAGCACCTCCTTTGTGGAGTGGGACCACTGTTGCTGTACGCCATTCTTTGGGTACATATTCTGTAGTAAGGCTGAGATTAAACAGCTGTCTTATGTGTGGGTTTAGCTCTTCTTGGAGTTCATGTAGCATGCAAACCGGAACACCGTCTGGTCCCATTGATGCTGTGTTTTTAGCTTTGGAGAGGGCGGCACTCACCTGGGCATCTGAGATGTCAGGGAGGCAACACTCTGCTGGGATAGATATTTGTCCCTTTGGGGGGGAGGGGGAGAAAAATTTGCACTGAACCTGTCTGCTAGTATGTTGGCAATGTCTGTGGGTTCAGTGTATTTTTTGTCATTTTGGACTAACTCTGAGCATATCTGGGAGTTTCCACTCAGGTTTCTAACATAACTAAAGAAAGCCTTGTGATTATCTTTAGTGTCTTGTGCAATTTTTCTCTCAAAGTTGGCCTTGGATGATTTTATGAGTGATCGTAGTTTTTTGCTAGTACTGATCCGAGATGCCTTCCCTTTTAGGGATTTTGCTCTGTCATGTAATAGCTTCCTCCTTCTGTTGTATAGCTTATTTATGGCTGGGGTCTACCAGACAGGACACCTACCTTTGGTGGAATGGGTCTTGGTTTTATTTGGGATTGCATGATCCATGCATTCCTGTAGGTGTCCATAGAATGCGTTTATAAAGGATTCAGCAGAGTGGGCTGTGGATCCACTGGCCCAGCAGCCTTGAAGGATTCCACTTTAGTCTTAAGAAGTGTGAAGTCAGCTTTTGAGAAGTTCTTCACTGTGGTCTTCTGTGCTGAGGGTGGGGACGGGATGTGGATTTCCAGGGAGATTAATTTATGGTCCGATCTTACCAAAGAGGGGTATACTTCTGGTATGGAGCATTGTGTCCCGATGTTTGTGATGATCAGGTCCAATATGTTTTCCCCTCTTGTGGGAGAGGTGACTAGTTGTTCCATAGCATTTGAGTTTATGAATTCTAGGAACCTTTGGGCTAGGGTATTGGGGCTTGAGTAATGCTCCCAGTCTATGTTTGGGTAGTTGAAGTCCCCTTCCACTGGTATGTCATCTGGATAAACAGCCTTTCCATTCTTCATCCTATTCATAGCTGTCCTTACTTCCTTCTTGCTAATCTGTTTCACTTCCTGATTTACTATCCCCACATCATCCAACCTTCTCTCTCTCTCTCATTCTCTTCATTCATCAGCCCCTCAAAGTACTCTTTCCATCCGCTCAACACACTTTCCTTGCTTGTGAGTGCATTTCCCTCACTATCCTTTATCACCCTTACCTGCTGCACATCTTTCTCAGCTCTGTCCCTCTGTCTGGCCAATTGGTACAGGTCCTTTTCTCCCTCTTTAGTGTCCAACCTTTCATACAACTCTTCATATGCCTTATCCTTATCCTTCGCCACCTCTCTCTTTGCCATGCACCTCATCTCCCTATACTCCTGTCTACTTTCTTCATCTCTCTGACAATCCCACTTCTTCTTTGCCATCCTCTTCCTCTGTATACTCCCCTGTACTTCCTCATTCCACCACCAGGTCTCCTTGTCCTCCTTCCTCTGTTCAGATGTCACATCAAGCAGCTTTCTAGCTGTTTCCCTTACCAACTCTGCTGTAGTTACTCAGCCATTCGGTAACTCTTCACTGCCCCCCAGTGCCTGTTTTAACTCTTCCCTGAACTCCACCTCACAATCACCCTTTTTCAACTTCCACCATTTGATCCTTGGCACTGCTTTCACACTTGTCCTCATCTTCTTGATCACCAGCATCATCCTGCAGACCAACATTCTATGCTGCCTAACTACACTTTCCCCTGTCAACACTTTACTGTCTCCAATCTCCTTCAGACTGGCACTCCTGTGTAGGATATAATCCATCTGTGTGCATCTTCCTCCACTCTTGTACATCACCCTATGCTCCTCCCTCTTGTTAAAATACGTATTCATCACAGCCATGTCCACCCTTTTTGCAAAATCCACTACCATCTGACCTTCTGCATTCCTCTCCTTAACACCATACCTGCCCATCACTTCCGCATCCCCTCAGTTCCCTTCACCAACATGCCCATTGAAGTTTGCTCCAGTCACCAGTCGCACACTTGGGTACACTCACCACCACTTCATCCAACTCACTCCAAAAATGTTTCTTTCTCATCCATCGCACACCCAACTTGCGTTGCATATGCACTAACAACATTCATCATTACACCGTCAATTTCCAGCTTCCTAAACGTCACTCTAACCGACACTCTTTTCACCTCCAAAACACTCTTGGCATACTGTTCCTTCAGGATAACCACTATCCCATTTCTCCCTCCATTCACACCATGATAGAACAATTTGAACCCACCTCCAATACACCTGGCCTTACTCCCCTTCCATCTGGTCTCTTGCACACACAATATATCAACCTTCCTTCTCTCCATCATATCAGCTAGTTCTCGTCCTATACCAGTCATACTGCCAACATTCAAAGTTCCTACCCTCACTACTACACTCCTAACCTTCCTCCTCTCTTTCTGATTTCGGGCATGCCTTCCCCCTCTTCTTCTCCTTCAGCCAACAGTAGCCCAGTTTCCACCAGCACCCTGTTGGCTAACAGTACTGGTGGTGGTCATTGTTAATCTGGGCCTTGACCGATCTAGTATGGAAATCTGTATTGTTGCACTCATATGTAATTTGGCAGTGGCTTTACACCAGATGCCCTTACTGATGCAACCCTTCTCATTTATCTGGGCTTGGGACAAAGAAATGCACTGGCTTGTGCATCCCCAGTGGCTGGGTTAGTATAATAAGCATGAGTACACAGACATGGGTAATATAAAAAGCATGAGTACACAGACACAGTATAATAAGCAAGAGTACACAGACACAGGTAGTATAATAAGCATGAGTACACAGACATGGGTAGTATAATAAGCATGAGTACACAGAAATGGGTAGCATAATAAGCATGAGTACACAGACATGGGTAGTATAATATGCATGAGAACACAGACATGGGTAGTATAATAAGCATGAGTACACAGACACGGGTAGTATAATAAGCATAAGTACACAGACATGGGTAGTATAATAAGCATGAGTACACAGACATGGGTAGTATAATAAGCATGAGTACACAGACATGGGTAGTATAATAAGCATGAGTACACAGACATGGGTAGTATAATAAGCATGAGTACACAAACATGAGTAGTATAATAAGCATGAGTACACAGACATGGGTAGTATAATAAGCATGAGTACACAGACATGGGTAGTATAATAAGCATGAGTACACACACATGGGTAGTATAATAAGCATGAGTACACAGACATGGGTAGTATAATAAGCATGAGTACACAGACATGGGTAGTATAATAAGCATGAGTACACTCACATGGGTAGTATAATAAGCATGAGTACACAGACATGGGTAGTATAATAAGCATGAGTACACAGACATAGGTAGTATAATAAGTATGAGTACACAGACATGGGTAGTATAATAAGCATGAGTACACAGACATGGATAGCATAATAAGCATGAGTACACAGACATGGGTAGTATAACAAGCATGAGTACACAGACATAGGTAGTATAATAAGCATGAGTACACAGACATGGGTAGTATAATAAGCATGAGTACACAGACATGGGTAGTATAATAAGCATGAGTACACAGACATGGGTAGTATAATAAGCATGAGTACACAGACATGGGTAGTATAATAAGCATGAGTACACAGACATGGGTAGTATAATAAGCATGAGTACACAGACATGGGTAGTATAATAAGCATGAGTACACAGACATGGGTAGTATAATAAGCATGAGTACACAGACATGGGTAGTATAATAAGCATGAGTACACAGACATGGGTAGTATAATAAGCATGAGTACACAGACATGGGTAGTATAATAAGCATGAGTACACAGACATGGGTAGTATAATAAGCATGAGTACACAGACATGGGTAGTATAATAAGCATGAGTACACAGACATGGTAGTATAATAAGCATGAGTACACAGACATGGGTAGTATAATAAGCATGAGTACACAGACACGGGTAGTATAATAAGCATGAGTACACAGACATGGGTAGTATAATAAGCATGAGTACACAGACATGGGTAGTATAATAAGCATGAGTACACAGACACGGGTAGTATAAGCATGAGTACACAGACATGGGTTGTATAATAAGCATGAGTACACAGACATGGGTAGTATAATAAGCATGAGTACACAGACATGGGTAGTATAATAAGCATGAGTACACAGACATGGGTAGTATAATAAGCATGAGTACACAGACATGGGTAGTATAATAAGCATGAGTACACAGACATGGGTAGTATAATAAGCATGAGTACACAGACATGGGTAGTATAATAAGCATGAGTACACAGACATGGGTAGTATAATAAGCATGAGTACACAGACATGGGTAGTATAATAAGCATGAGTACACAGACATAGGTAGTATAATAAGCATGAGTACACAGACATGGGTAGTATAATAAGCATGAGTACACAGACACAGGTAGTATAATAAGCATGAGTACACAGACATGGGTAGTATAATAAGCATGAGTACACAGACATGGGTAGTATAATAAGCATGAGTATACAGACACGGGTAGTATAATAAGCATGAGTACACAGACATGGGTAGTATAATAAGCATGAGTACACAGACATGGGTAGTATAATAAGCATGAGTACACAGACATGGGTAGTATAATAAGCATGAGTACACAGACATGGGTAGTATAATAAGCATGAGTACACAGACATGGGTAGAATAATAAGCATGAGTAGTATAATAAGCATGAGTACACAGACACGGGTAGTATAATAAGCATGAGTACACAGACATGGGTAGTATAATAAGCATGAGTACACAGACATGGGTAGTATAATAAGCATGAGTACACAGACATGGGTAGTATAATAAGCATGAGTACACAGACATGGGTAGTATAATAAGCATGAGTACACAGACATGGGTAGTATAATAAGCATGAGTACACAGACATGGGTAGTATAATAAGCATGAGTACACAGACATGGGTAGTATAATAAGCATGAGTACACAGACACGGGTAGTATAATAAGCATGAGTACACAGACACGGGTAGTATAATAAGCATGAGTACACAGACATGGGTAGTATAATAAGCATGAGTACACAGACATGGGTAGTATAATAAGCATGAGTACACAGACATGGGTAGTATAATAAGCATGAGTACACAGACATGGGTAGTATAATAAGCATGAGTACACAGACACGGGTAGTATAATAAGCATGAGTAGACAGACATGGGTAGTATAATAAGCATGAGTACACAGATTTGGGTAATATAATAAACATGACCGGTAGTATAATAAGCATGAGTACACAGACATGGGTAGTATAATAAGCATGAGTACACAGACATGGGTAGCATAATAAGCATGAGTACACAGACATGGGTAGTATAATAAGCATGAGTACACAGACATGAGGTATAATAAGTATGAGTACACAGGCATGGGTGGTATAATAAGCATGAGTGCACAGGCATGGGTAGTATAATAAGCATGAGTACACAGACATGGGTAGTATAATAAGCATGAGTACACAGACATGGGTAGTATAATAAGCATGAGTACAGGTAGTATAATAAGCATGAGTACACACATGGGGGTATAATAAACATGAGTACACAGACATGGGTGAATGAGTACAGGTAGTATAATAAGCATGAGTACACAGAAATGGGTAGTATAATAAGCATGAGTACAGAGACATGGGTAGTATAATAAGCATGCGTACAGGTAGTATAATAAGCATGAGTACACAGGCATGGGTAGTATAATAAGCATGAGTACACAGACATGGGTAGCATAATAAGCATGAGTACACAGACAGATTAGTATAATAAGCATGAGTACACAGACATGGGTAGTATAATAAGCATGAGTACACAGACATGGGTAGTATAATAAGCATGAGTACACAGACATGGGTAGTATAATAAGCATGAGTACACAGACATGGGTAGTATAATAAGCATGAGTACACAGACATGGGTAGTATAATAAGCATGAGTACACAGACATGGGTAGTATAATAAGCATGAGTACACAGACACAGTTAATATAATAAGCATGAGTACACAGACATGGGTAGTATAATAAGCATGAGTACACAGACATGGGTAGTATAATAAGCATGAGTACACAGACACAGGTAGTATAATAAGCATGAGTACACAGACATGGGTAGTATAATAAGCATGAGTACACAGACATGGGTAGTATAATAAGCATGAGTACACAGACATGGGTAGTATAATAAGCATGAGTACACAGACATGGGTAGTATAATAAGCATGAGTACACTTACATAGGTAGTATAATAAGCATGAGTACAAGGACATGGGTAGAATAATAAGCATGAGTACACAGACATGGGTAGTATTATAAGCATGAGTACACAGACATGGGTAGTATAATAAGCATGAGTACACAGAGACAGGTAGTATAATAAGCATGAGTAAACAGACACGGGTAGTATGGTAAGCTTGATTACACAGACACGGCTAGTATAATAAGCATGAGTACACAGACATGGGTAGTATAATAAACATGAGTACACAGACATGGGTAGTATAATAAGCACGAATACACAGACATGGGTAGTATAATAAGCATGAGTACACAGACACAGGTAGTATAATAAGCATGAGTACACAGACATGGGTAGTATAATAAGCATGAGTACACAGACATGGGTAGTATAATAAGCATGAGTACACAGACATGGGTAGTATAATAAGCATGAGTACACAGACATGGGTAGTATAATAAGCATGAGTACACAGACATGGGTAGTATAATGACCATGAGTACACAGACATGGTAGTATAATAAGCATGAGTACACAGAGATGGGTAGTATAATAAGCATGAGTACACAGACATGGGTAGTATAATAAGCATGAGTACACAGACATGGTAGTATAATAAGCATGAGTACACAGACATGGGTAGTATTATAAGCATGAGTACACAGACATGGGTAGTATAATAAGCATGAGTACAGAGACAGGTAGTATAATAAGCATGAGTAAACAGACACGGGTAGTATAATAAGCATGAGTACACAGACATGGGTAGTATAATAAGCATGAGTACACAGACATGGGTAGTATAATAAGCATGAGTACACAGACATGGGTAGTATAATAAGCATGAGTACACAGACATGGGTAGTATAATAAGCATGAGTACACAGACACAGGTAGTATAATAAGCATGAGTACACAGACATGGGTAGTATAATAAGCATGAGTACACAGACATGGGTAGTATAATAAGCATGAGTACACAGACATGGTAGTATAATAAGCATGAGTACACAGACATGGGTAGTATAATAAGCATGAGTGCACACACATGGGTAGTATAATAAGCATGAGTACACAGACATGGGTAGTATAATAAGCATGAGTACACAGACATGGGTAGTATAATAAGCATGAGTACACAGACATGGGTAGTATAATAAGCATGAGTACACAGACATGGGTAGTATAATAATCATGAGTACACAGATATGGGTAGTATAATAAGCATGAGTACACAGACATGGGTAGTATAATAAGCATGAGTACACAGACACAGTAAGTATAGTAAGCATGAGTACACAGACATGGGTAGTATAATAAGCATGAGTACACAGACATGGGTAGTATAATAAGCATGAGTACACAGATATGGGTAGTATAATAAGCATGAGTACACAGACATGGGTAGTATAATAAGCATGAGTACACAGACACGGGTAGTATAATAAGCAAGAGTACACAGACATGTGTAGTATAATAAGCAAGAGTACACAGACATGGGTAGTATAATAAGCATGAGTACACAGAGACAGGTAGTATAATAAGCATGAGTACACAGACACGGGTAGTATAGTACGCTTGAGTACACAGACACGGGTAGTATAATAAGCATGAGTATACAGACATGGGTAGTATAATAAACACGAGTACACAGACATGGGTAGTATAATAAGCATGAGTACACAGACATGGGTAGTATAATAAGCATGAGTACACAGACATGGGTAGTATAATAAGCATGAGTACACAGACACGGGTAGTATAATAAGCATGAGTACACAGACATGGGTAGTATAATAAGCATGAGTACACAGACATGGGTAGTATAATAAGCATGAGTACACAGACATGGGTAGTATAATAAGCATGAGTACACAGACACGGGTAGTATAATAAGCATGAGTACACAGACACAGGTAGTATAATAAGCATGAGTACACAGACATGGTAGTATAATAAGCATGAGTACACAGACACGGGTAGTATAATAAGCATGAGTACACAGGCATGGGTAGTATAATAAGCATGAGTACACAGGCATGGGTAGTATAATAAGCATGAGTACACAGACAAGGGTAGTATAATAAGCATGAGTACACAGACAGGGGTAGTATAATAAGCAGCATGAGTACACAGACATGGGTAGTATAATAAGCATGAGTACACATACATGGGTAGTATAATAAGAATGAGTATACAGACATGGATAGTATAATAAGAATGAGTACACAGACATGGGTAGAAAAATAAGCATGAGTACACAGACATGGGTAGTATAATAAGCATGAGTACTCAGACATGGGAAGTATAATAAGCATGAGTACACAGACATGGGTAGTATAATAAGAATGAGTACACAGACATGGGTAGTATAATAAGCATGAGTACACAGACATGGGTAGTATAATAAGCATGAGTACACAGACATGGGTAGTATAATAAGCATGAGTACACAGACATGGGTAGTATAATAAGCATGAGTACACAGACATGGGTAGTATAATAAGCATGACTACACAGACATGGGTAGTATAATAAGCATGAATACACAGACACTGGTAGTATAATTAGCATGAGTACACAGACACAGGTAGTATAATAAGCATGAGTACACAGACATGGGTTGTAAAATAAGCATGTATATACAGACATGGGTAGTATAATAAGCATGAGTACAAAGACACGGGTAGTATAATAAGCATGAGTACACAGACATGGGTAGTATAATAAGCATGAATACACAGACATGGGTAGTATAATAAGCATGAGTACACAGACACAGGTAGTATAATAAACATGAGTACACAGACATGGGTAGTATAATAAGCATGAGTACACATACATGGGTAGTATAATAAGTATTGAGTACAAAGACATGGGTAGTATAAAAAGCATGAGTACACAGACATGGGTAGTATAATAAGCATGAGTACACCGACATGGGCAGTATAATAAGCATGGGTTGTATAATAAGCATGAGTACACCGACATGGGTAGTATAATAAGTATGAGTACACAGACATGGGTAGTATAATAAGCATGAGTACACAGACATGGGTAGTATAATAAGCATGAGTACACAGACATGGGTAGTATAATAAGCATGAGTACACAGACACGGGTAGTATAATAAGCATGAGCTCAAAGACATGGGTAGTATAATAAGCATGGGTTGTATAATAAGCATGAGTACAAAGACACGGGTAGTATAATAAGCATGAGTACACAGACATGGGTAGTATAATAAGCATGAGTACACAGACACGGGTAGTATAATAAGCATGTGTACACAGACACAGGTAGTATAATAAGCATGAGTACACAGACATAGGTTGTATAATAAGCATGAGTATACAGACACGGGTAGTATAATAAGCATGAGTACAAAGACACGGGTAGTATAATAAGCATGAGTACACAGGCATGGGTAGTATAATAAGCATGACTACACAGACATGGGTAGTATAATAAGCATGAGTACACAGACATGGGTAGTATAATAAGCATGAGTACACAGACACAGGTAGTATAATAAGCATGAGTACACTGACATGGGTAGTATAATAAGCATGAGTTCACAGACATGGGTAGTATAATAAACATGAGTACACAGGCATGGGTTGTATAATAAGCCTGAGTACACAGACACAATAGTATAATAAGCATGAGTACACAGACAAGGGTAGTATAATAAGCATAAGTACACAGACAGGAGTAGTATAATAAGCATGAGTACACAGACATGGGTAGTATAATAAGCATGAGTACACAGACATGGGAAGTATAATAAGCATGAGTACACAGACACGGGTAGTATAATAAGCATGAGTACACTGACATGGGTAGTATAATAAGCATGAGTACACAGACATGGGTAGTATAATAAGCATGAGTACACAGGCATGGGTCGTATAATAAGCCTGAGTACACAGACACAGTAGTATAATAAGCATGAGTACACAGACAAGGGTAGTATAATAAGCATGAGTACACAGACAGGAGTAGTATAATAAGCATGAGTACACAGACATGGGTAGTATAATAAGCATGAGTACACAGACATGGGAAGTATAATAAGCATGAGTACACAGACACGGGTAGTATAATAAGCATGAGTACACAGATATGGGTAGTCTGATAAGCTCGAGTACACAGACACGGGTAGTATAATAAGCATGAGTACACAGACATAGGTAGTATAATAAGCATGAGTACTCAGACATGTGTAGTATAATAAGCATGAGTACACAGACATGCGTAGTATAATAAGCATGAGTACACAGACACGGATAGTATAATAATCATGAGTACACAGACACGGGTAGTATAATAAGCATGAGTACACTGACATAGGTAGTATAATAAGCATGAGTACTCAGACATGTGTTGTATAATAAGCATGAGTACACAGACATGCGTAGAATAATAACCATGAGTACACAGACATGGGTAGTATAATAAGCATGAGTACACAGTCACGTGTAGTATAATAAGCATGAGTACACAGACACGGGTAGTATAATAAGCATGAGTACACAGACATGGGTAGTATAATAAGCATGAGCACACAGACATGGGTGGTATAATAAGCATGAGTACACAGACATGGGTAGTATATTAAGCATGAGTACCCAGATATGGGTAGTATAATAAGCTCGAGTACACAGACACTGGTAGTATAATAAGCATGAGTACACAGACATAGGTAGTATAATAAGCATGAGTACTCAGACATGGGTAGTATAATAAGCATGAGTACACAGACATACGTAGTATAATAAGCATGAGTGCACAGACATGGGTAGTATAATAATCATGAGTAAACAGACACGGGTACTATAATAAGCATGAGTACACAGACACGGGTAGTATAATTAGCATGAGTACACAGACATGGGTAGTATAATAAGCATGAGTATCACATTGAAATTGTAGAGGTGGCCAACTGTACTCTTACCCTGTGACCATGCCTACTGCACACAGATATATGACCACCTACACAGCTGTATGGCCTCACCAGTACCTTACTTGTGAAACCTGTCCCCAACAAGTAGGTTAAACCCCTTTGCTGGACAGCAGCAATGCACAACGCACATAATGGGATGCTATATTGGCTGTATAGGGCAAAATAGGAGCAGGCAGCATGTCAACATTTGTCTGAATGAGCATATTAGGTCACAGGTGGAGTACTCTAAGGGTAACTATGAGTACAAATTGGACACATTCACTGTTGTTCAATCACAGCACATGCACACACAACATAGCTACAGCCAACCTGCTTCAGACAGGTTTAGGGCAAACATCATTCCCCTGGCTCATCATCAGTATAGGTGGATATGCACAGCACAACCCCTCCCCTCATCATCATGGATCAGGTGCAAACTGGCTAATCAAAGTTAACAAAAACAAGTCCCCTTGGGACCTGATAACATTCCTGTCTGCATCCTACATGAACCCAGGCATATGCTTCCAGCTACATTACACACTGTATGCAAGCATAACCTGAGCAATATTGACATCCCATCTGCAAGGAACATGGCCACTGTCATCCCTCTACACAAACCTGAATGATGAATGGTGGTTTAAGCAATGTACTTGCCCTCATTGGGGGGGAACATGACACATCAGGACCAGAAGTACAATGCATGTTCATACAGTGCTGCCAGGTACAGGGGTATGATGTGTCTGTAAGTGGTGGCTAATGATAGTCCATATGCATGTGCTGGCTCCGTAAAGAACTCTGGGCAATGTTTGAGGTCTTGTGATGTGTTTCCCTGTGTATGTCCTCCAGGTGCCATGCAGTGGCAACCGCTTTACACTGATGCGGAGACAGCAGCCATCACAGAAGCTGTAACCTTAAACTATGCCAGCCTTTCTAGCCATAGAAGGCAAAATCTACAGGAGCGGACTGCCCTGTCAGATAAGATCATCCACAGAATGAACATGTTGGGCCACCATGGATGCATATATGATTAGGTCAGGCATAGAGCAACTGACCTGATTCGTGATGCACTGCAAAGGGCTGCTGCTGTAGCGAGGAACTGTACTGCTACAAGTGGGGGGCCAGCCACACAGTCCCCACTTACGGTGACAGAGGAGCTCCTTGCCAACCTTGGGGTAGATCCCACACAAAATCAAACATGGGAAACAGCAGTCATGGAGGTGGTTGGCACCCAAGCAACAGGTGAGGAGCATCCAGGTAAGGCCAAAGTGCACATCAATGAAATGAGGTAGCATTTAAACTGTCTTCTATAGAGTCTCTACTTGCATATGTCAGTGCAAAAAAGATTAGTGGGTGGGGTGTAGTAATGCACGCAAATGCACATCAATGGTGAAGGACAGAAAAACTGTGTAATGTCATAGTGTGTACTGTACCTGTGCAGAAACGTAGAATTAATCTTGTACCAATGCCTAATGTGAATCTGCTGACAATACTTCTCCCTCACAACTACATAGGTCCCTCTGGTCTGCACATGGAACAGCAGCCTGAAGCCGGTAAGTATGTGATTTTCCAGTTTGGCTCATGAGTACCCCAGGCATGCTAAAGATAATGCATGTGACCATGCACACAATTGTTACACTCAGCCATTTGGCAATATCTGCATGTTCACTTGTGGTGGTGTTTACTGCATTGCATCACAGTGGTCATCACAGAGGCCTATTTACAGGAGGTGTCACATATCTGTAGCATACCTCACAACCTGTCATTGCAGGATGTCTGGACAAAGAATGACAAAATGAGGGGACAAAGGCCCAAAAGTAGGGTCATATTGTATAAATTAGTGCTATACAGTGCATAAAAATGGTGTACACACCTGTTAGAATGCCAGGTATTTGTGATATACAAAAATGAGAGCACAATAGACAAGGTAAAAATACTGCCAAACTTTAATGTGACCTATAACCTGTACAATTCAATTATAAAGCAAACAAACCTTTTAGGGGAACAATAATGACACATAACAACAGTACAACAATCTAGATGCATATGTGTGCACAGGCTGATGCTACTACTGTGTTGAGTCAGCTTTCAATATAACTACATCAGTACATCTTATTGGGTACACACCTGCCATCAATTACAGAGACCCTATGATTAACAGCAAATAATGGTCAGCTGTCCTACTAGGATTATCCTAACATATACCCAGTTGCTGCTACAATAACAGCCATGGTTGGCATAGAGCTGAAGAACCTGCTAAGGGACCACATGTTTCAGATGTATCAGCCTGGAGAAGGATACAAAAAATATTTCCACAGCATGGCATATCCCATGGAACACAGTCCAGACAGTCATAAAAAGGTGGTGAAAATATGGGGCTACAGTGACATTGTGAAGGAGTGGACATCCCACCAAAGTCTATGAGAATACAAGACCAAAACTGGCCAGGGAGGCTGCCAAGAGTCCTACAGCATCACTGAAGGAGTAGCAGGAATCTCGGGCAAGTACTGGCTGTGTACTACATGTCACAACAATCTTCCATGGTCTCCATATGTCCTGCTCTAAGTGTAAGGTTGGAAGATGTTAGAAGTTCCTCACACCAAACAATATCCAGGCCTGGTGAACGTCTGAAAACAATACATCAGGTCTCCAAAAAGCAAGTGGGAAAATGTGTTATGGTAATACGGGACCATGGTTGAACTCATTGGCCACAAGTCTAACAGGTGTGTTTGGCGCAATAACACCACTGCACAGCACCATAATAACACCATCCCCACAGTGAAGCATGGTGATGGCAGTGTCCTGCTTTGGGGTTGCTGTTCACCAGCTGGAACTGGGGTTGTAGCCAAGTTAGAGGGGATTATGTAGAGTTCAAAACACCAGTCCCTTGTTCATAGGTTCATAGGTAGGTACTAGGCTATCGGCCCAAGGGCCTAAGTAAGCCTAGCCAATAGGGTTCCCTGGCTTACACCACCCAAGAAAGTTATTTTCCTGTGCCACTGTTGAGCAGAGCCACAGAAGTGATCGCCGGGGTGTATTTCCTATTTCCCATCCACTCATCAAGATTTTTCTTGAAGAGTGCTAATGAGGAACTTTGCTTGATATAGATGGGTAGCTTGTTCCAGAGTATGGGAAGTCACTGGGACAGGAATCTACCCCTCCAGCAAGTCCTGTTTATTGTGGTGACAAGGTTTACGTCCCTAGAGCATGTAGTTCGGAGGGATTGTGATTTATTTAGGTGTAGCATGTCCAACAGCTCTGGGTTTGACATAGCTTTATATGTTAGGCAGAGATCTCTTCAGTGTAGGCAATATGCTATGGAGTAAAGCTGGAGTTTTTTGAGACGGTCAGTGTAGGGCATCTCTTTGAGGCCAGTAATCCTCTTTGTGAGGTACTTCTGTGGCCTTACTAGCTGCTGCAGATGTCTTGTGAGGTACATTCCAAAAGGGGCATTGTACTCTATAATGGGTCTAATGAGTGTCAATTAGAGAGGAACAATGACCTCTTTTTTCCTGGATGGGAACCCTTTTGTGATGAGGTGTGCCACGTAGAAGGACTTCCTGACTACTGTGGCAATGTGATTATCAAAGGAGAGACTACTGTCCACCTGGGTCCCAAGGTCTCTTATCACACATTTGGTGTTAAGTAGACTGCTGCCTATGTGGTAGTTCATGGGTACAGAGTTTTTACCAAAGGGGATGACAGTGCACTTTTTGGCATTAAGCTTGAGGCCATGGGCCTGACACCAGGCATCTGTCTCAGTGAGGCCCTTCTGTAGGATGTCCACATCATTTGGGGACTCGACTATGGCTCCAAGTTTGCAGTCATGTGCGAACTTCATTAGCCAGAGGCCGTCTATGTTAGCCTGTACTTCAGAGAAGTAGATACCAAACAGTAGATGTCCCAGGACTGAACTGTGTGGTACTTCACTTGTCACTGTTTTGAAGTCAGATATGGAGTCTACAACTTTTACAGTGTGGGTTCTGTCAGTGAGCCAATTGGCAACCCATCTTTGTGATGTAGGGATTTATACCTAGTTTAGTGAGTTTAGCTATAATTCCAGAATGGGGGATGGTGTTGAAAGCCTTGGCAAGGTCAAGATAGGCTGTGTGAACCACCTTACCCTCGTCTACGCCTTTGGTGACTGCCTCAAAGAAGTCGATCAAGTTCAGGAGGCATGATCTGCCTTTCACAAACTCGACCTGGGTGGGGGTCTAGAGTTTGGAGTTTACCAATGTCTTTGTTTATAAGCTCCATGATGATACATTCCATGGCTTTGCAGACCAGGCTCATCAGGCTAATAGGGTGATAGTTCCCAGGATCTGTGGTGGCTCCCCCTTTATGGAGTGGAATAACTGTTGCTGTGTGCCATTCAGTGGGCAAGCATTCTATAGCTATGTCAAGAATCTCAATTGCAACACCCTGATCTGCTCTGAGTTACAGCACAACGGCACGAAAATTACAGAACCAACTGATATTGCCAACATCCTGGCAGATAAGTTCAGTGCTAACTTTACCCCCCACCCCCTAAAGGGCCCATATCTATACAGGAAGAATGCAGTGCCCCTGTAATTACAGCTACGCAGGTACAAGCTGCACTCTGTAAAGCCAAAAACGCATCATCCATAGGACTGGACAACATCCCAGGCTGCGTTTTACACAAACTTCAGAAGTAACTGGCTCCCCACCTAACACCATGTTCAGTCATAGCCTCACATCAGGCTTCTTGCCAAGTCCAAGTTCTCTAGCATCTTCCTTTATGTAGAATGTTCAAAACACACACACACACACACACTCAAAGAGTGCAGTCTTCACAAGGGACAATTTCATGCACATGCACCTAGAGCTAGCCTTCCTGATATCAATCAGGGGATTCTTTTATGATAGAAAATTCCACTTCCTTCCCATTAAGTAAGTGAACTGACTTTTGGTCACATAATCCAACCATTCATTGCTGAACCCTTAAGAAAAAGTCCACTACTCAGACCTAGGTAACCTTCTTTATAGTCAGGGCTTGAATCTGTGCACCAGCAAAGCTAGCTTTTAGGTTTTGATGAAGTTTGTTGAGTTAGTATGAGAAGGTTCATTCTCGTCAACAGCAGGACTAACACCATTATTCATCTTGGCACATGAAACTTTCCCATGATTCTAACCCATGCCCTGTTATCCATTATGGCCTGTAAAGAGACTTTCTCACAAAAGCTTATTTACCAACCATTGAAGATGGTCACATCTGAGAGTAACCCAGGCAACATTTTATATTTAGTTACTTCTTAAAGTAAAAATTTGAACAAACATTTTCTTATGCAGTGCTTCTGATTCCAGGTTTAGGTCAGAGCAGACTTTTTATCTTCTTTTGGTCTGTTTGTAGTCTTATACTCTTCTCTTTCAAGATGTTTTCTTGCTTCATCTTATCTAGTTGTCATCTTCACTATTGCTCTGCAAAATGTAATGCTTTATTGTGGCTCCAATATTTCTGGGGTCTGTCACATAGCTGTGGATGGTGAGGAATTCCACCCTTCCACACAACGATGGCCCAAACCATACATCCAAATCAACAAAAGGATGGCTTCAGCAGAACACATGCAATGGTCTGCACTGGCTGATGCACAGCCCACACCTACGTCCAGTAGGATATGCAGGGTGACCTGAAGAAGGCAGTGCACAGGGAATGCCCTTGCAATTTGACATAGTTGGAGGTGTTTTGCAAGGGAGAGTGTTCAAACACTGGCAAGTCAGGATGTGCCATGCTGATAGGCACATTCCCAAGAGGACTGCATGCCGTGATTAAATCAAAAGGTGCTTTAACAGACTATCACTTTAAGGATGTGCAGACTCATGCAACCAGCTTATTGTACCTATTTCATTTACCATATGTTACCTGTAACTGATGTGTATGTTCTTCACTTGGATTGCACAGGTTCTATGTCATATGACATGATGACAATGTTATGATCTGATTTCTGAGGTCTCATGTGATATATCATGCAAACCTGGCATGTTAACAGGTGTGTGTATGCTTACTTTATCCACTGCAATCTTGGGAAGTTGTTTGAGTAACCAGCTTTGTTTTAACATGCATGTACTGCAGATTATGCAGTCTGCACCTCAAATTAGGACATTAATTAGTGGCGCCAATCCACAAGTAAACCCAGTAATGCATCACACAAACACAGGAGTTATGAGGAACAGACCAAACATATTTCTTAGATTTCTTACATTAGTGCTAGGCTAACTGCCCTTTTGGCCTATTTTAAGCCTAGCCAGTTACGCCATTTGAGAATCAAACCTTGCACATTGTGTCTGCAAGGTAAACACCCAAACCATTATACCATCTTCCCTCTCAAATAACTGTTCCAGGTAGGGCTTGAACCCAGGGCTGGTCATACTATAGTCTGAAACCATACCACTAGCCCATCTGTGATTTTAAAAATCACACTCCTTTAGGAATTATTACTCATATATTAGTACTAAGCTAACTGCCCTTGTGAGCCATTTTAAGCCAAGCCAATTATGCCTTGTGAGACTCGATCCCTGCACCTTGTGTTTGCAAGGCAAACACCTTAACCATTAGGTCACACAAGTAGACACTTAGGAAAACCCTGTACAGTTGGAAAGTATGTTCTGTAGGAGTTGCCACAGTGCTATACAAGTGATCAGCAATCATTTACATGGGTGCAGTGTGTGCTAGGTGAAGGGCCATCACCTACTACTTCTTACCTTTCAGAGCCATACTGCCACTGCCAGACCTGCTGTGATATCACTGTGTAAATCTATAGGTGGGAATTTCATGGATGTCACCATGTGGGGGCCTTTGCCAGAAATTTCTGTATGGTTTTCTAAGCTGATCTGCTGGGTGAGGCTAGGGGTGAGTATGGGACCCCCACTTTGACATCCATGCATGTGACCTATAACCCACCCCTAGTTATTAGGCTCACCACATATACTGCAGTGGTATTTGTCAACTAGGGTGATACTGCATAGTGTGGGTAAGCCAGTACTGGGCATAAACTTCCTGCTATCCCACATAGCTGTCAGTTGTTTGCTGCTGTCCCAGTAAGCCACCCCATTCCCTTGCATGCTTGCATCAATACCATAGATATGCTATCAGAACATTCTACTCCATTCATTTATTGTTAAGAAGACCGACTTACCTTGTGCCTGAGGCAGTTGTGAGGATGGTGCTTGAAGGCTGACTATGTTGGATGCACCCAGTACACTGCCTATACATGGTAAGGTATACGTGGTGTGATGTCTGGCATCCATTTTATTGTGTGTGTGAGTCAGAGAGAGATATAAGTCCCTCGGGCCCTACAGTGTCAGTGTATGTGCCATGTGTTGCCTCTTTGCCAAGGACAGGGCATACTGGGCATGCCTCCATCTGCCTACAGGGGCAGGTTCAAGATGCTCCTCCTCAGAGTCCCTCTGTGACTGTGGAGACCTTGGCAATGGTGCTGGGCTGTGTGGCCCTTCCCTGTTTTGTTCCTGCTGCAGCAGTTTCTGCAGGATCACATTGTGTAGCATGGCACATACTATGAACATGTGTGCACATGCGGCTGGAGAGTACTGCAAGGCTCCACCGGATATGTCAAGCAGCGGAACCATGACTTGAGCATCCCAAACACATGCTCTATAATGATCCTGGTTTGTGCACGTGCCTCATTATAGTGTTCTTGTATGGGTGTGTGCATTTCTGATGGGTGTCATTGGCCACAGCTCCTGTGCATAGCCAGTATCCTCCACCAGACGACCATATGGGATGTCCCCACTGGCAAATGCCTGGTACAGCTGTGACAAATTCCAGGTGTGGGTGTTGTGATAGCTTCCAAGACTACAAGCACACACATTCATGATAATGCCCTGGGCATTCCACATGAACTGACAGTTGATGAAGTGGAACCCCTTCGGTTAAGGTAGACCCTATTCTGCTCACTGGGTGGTGCTTTGATGTGGATATGCATACAGTTTATGGCACCCAGTACCTCCAGGCATTCTGCTACATGGTGGAAGAGATGCATATTGCTGATCATCTCTTCACGGATGTTGGGGAAGTAAATCTGCTACGTGGCATGTGGTCACATGGCATCCAGGAACTGGTGGAATATCCTGAATGCAGATGTGTGTGAGAACCACATGATATCCCCAGTTGGTCTTTGGAAAGTACCTGTAACTAGTATTCTTAAGTCTACACATACCTTGGTATCACTGGGAGGGGTTCCCCACTGTTGGTTCTGGGTCTGAGGTGAGGCCGGCACAGCTCAACGAGTTGCTGAAGTATGTCCCTGTCCACCCTGTAGTGCTCCACTATCTCCAGATAATGTAGCCTCTGGTAGGTTACCCGTGGTCTGAACACTCTTCTCCTCCTCCTCGGTCTGAGTCGGTTGTAAGTATTATCTTCCTCAGCACCCTCGGCCTCTTGCACATACTGGTAGATCAATGTGACAGCAGCCCCTAACATTTTTTGTTAATTTTATCAGTTAAAATTCCCCCATGTGTGTACACCAATGGTGCAGAGTTTGTGGGAAAAACCTTTCTGGAATGTGTTTGCATAGTTTACAGTGGTGTGCTGCAGATGCATGTGTGATTGGCTGACTATGATACCTAGTTTATAGTGGTCTGCTGCAGATGCCTGTGTGATTGTCTGACTATGATACATAGTTTATAGTGGTGTGCTGCAGATGCTGCCTGTGTGATTGGCTGACTATGATACATAGTTTATAGTGGTGTATTGCAGATGCTGCCTGTGTGATTGACTGACTATGATACATAGTTTATAGTGGTGTGCTGCAGATGCCTGTCTGTTTGGCTGACTATGATACATAGTTTATACTATTGTGCTGCAGATGCTGCCTGTGTGATTGGCTGACTACGATATATAGTTTATAGTGGTGTGCTGCAGATGCTGCCTGTGTGATTGGCTGACTATGATACATAGTTTATAGTGGTGTGCTGCAGATGCTGCCTGTGTGATTGGCTGACTATGATACATGGTTTATAGTGGTGTGCTGAAGATGCTGTCTGTGTGATTGGCTGACTATGATACATAGTTTATAGTGGTGTGCTGCAGATGCTGCCTGTGTGATTGGCTGACTATGATACATAGTTTATAGTGGTGTGCTGCAGATGCTGCCTGTGTGATTGGCTGACTATGATACATAGTTTATAGTGGTGTGCTGCAGATGCCTGTGTGATTGGCTGACTATGATAATTAGTTTATAGTGATGTGCTGCAGATGACTGTGTAATTAGCTGATGATGATACACAGTTTATAGTGGTGTGCTGCAGATGCATGTTTGATTGGCTGACTATGATACATAGTTTATAGTGGTGTGCTGCAGATGCTTGTGTAATTGGCTGACTATGATACATAGTATATAGTGGTGTGCTGCAGATGCTGCCTGTGTGATTGTCTGACTGTGATACATAGTTTATAGTGGTGTGCTTCAGATGCTGCCTATGTGATTGGCTGACTATGATACATAGTTTATAGTGGTGTGCTGCAGATGCTGCCTGTGTGATTGGCTGACTATGATACATAGTTTATAGTGGTGTGCTGCAGATGCCTGTGTGATTGGCTGACTATGATACATAGTTTATAGTGGTGTGCTGCAGATGCCTGTCTGTTTGGCTGACTATGATACATAGTTTATACTGTTGTGCTGCAGATGCTGCCTGTGTGATTGGCTGACTATGATATATAGTTTATAGTGGTGTGCTGCAGATGCTGCCTGTGTGATTGGCTGACTATGATACATAGTTTATAGTGGTGTGCTGCAGATGCTGCCTGTGTGATTGGCTGACTATGATACATAGTTTATAGTGGTGTGCTGAAGATGCTGTCTGTGTGATTGGCTGACTATGATACATAGTTTATAGTGGTGTGCTGCAGATGCTGCCTGTGTGATTGGCTGACTATGATACATAGTTTATAGTGTGCTGCAGATGCTGCCTGTGTGATTGGCTGACTATGATACATAGTTTATAGTGGTGTGCTGCAGATGCCTGTGTGATTGGCTGACTATGATAATTAGTTTATAGTGATGTGCTGCAGATGACTGTGTAATTAGCTGATGATGATACACAGTTTATAGTTGTGTGCTGCAGATGCATGTTTGATTGGCTGACTATGATACATAGTTTATAGTGGTGTGCTGCAGATGCTTGTGTAATTGGCTGACTATGATACATAGTATATAGTGGTGTGCTGCAGATGCTGCCTGTGTGATTGTCTGACTGTGATACATAGTTTGTAGTGGTGTGCTTCAGATGCTGCCTATGTGATTGGCTGACTATGATACATAGTTTATAGTGGTGTGCTACACATGCTGCCTGTGTGATTGGCTGACTATAATACATAGTTTATAGTGGTGTGCTGCAGATGCTGCCTGTGTGATTGGCTGACTATGATACATAGTTTACAGTGGTGTGCTGCAGATGCCTGTATGATTGGCTAACTATAATACATAGTTTATAGTGGTGTGCTGCAGATGCCTGTGTGATTGGCTGACTATAATACATAGTTTATAGTGGTGAGCTGCAGATGCTATGTGATTGGCTGACTATGATACATAGTTTATAGTGGTGTGCTGCAGATGCTGCCTGTGTGATTGGCTGACTTTGATACATCGTTTATAGTGGTGTGCTGCAGATGCCTGTGTGATTGGCTGACTATGATACATAGTTTATAGTAGTGTGCTGCAGATGCCTGTATGATTGGCTGACTATAATACATAGTTTATAGTGGTGTGCTGCAGATGCATGTGTGATTGGCTGACTATAATACACAGTTTATAGTGGTGTGCTGCAGATGCTGCCTGTGTGATTGGCTGACTATGATACATAGTTTATAGTAGTGTGCTGCAGATGCCTGTATGATTGGCTGACTATAATACATAGTTTATAGTGGTGTGCTGCAGATGCTATGTGATTGGCTGACTATAATACACAGTTTATAGTGGTGTGCTGCAGATGCTGCCTGTGTGATTGGCTGACTATGTTACATAGTTTATAGTGGTGTGCTGCAGATGCCTGTGTGATTGGCTGACTATAATACATAGTTTATAGTGGTGTGCTGCAGATGCTGCCTGTGTGATTGGCTGACTATGATACATAGTTTATAGTGGTGTGCTGCAGATGCCTGTGTGATTGGCTGACTATGATACATAGTTTATAGTGGTGAGCTGCAGATGCTGCCTGTGTGATTGGCTGACTATGATACATAGTTTATAGTGGTGTGCTGCAGATGCCTGTGTGATTGGCTGACTATGATACATAGTTTATAGTGGTGTGCTGCAGATGCTGCCTGTGTGATTGGCTGACTATGATACATAGTTTATAGTGGTGTGCTACAGATGCTGCCTGTGTGATTGGCTGACTATAATACATAGTTTATAGTGGTGTGCTGCAAATGCTGCCTGTGTGATTGGCTGACTATGATACATAGTTTACAGTGGTGTGCTGCAGATGCCTGTATGATTGGCTGACTATAATACATAGTTTATAGTGGTGTGCTGCAGATGCCTGTGTGATTGGCTGACTATAATACATAGTTTATAGTGGTGAGCTGCAGATGCTATGTGATTGGCTGACTATGATACATAGTTTATAGTGGTGTGCTGCAGATGCTGCCTGTGTGATTGGCTGACTATGATACATAGTTTATAGTGGTGTGCTGCAGATGCTGCCTGTGATTGGCTGACTATAATACATAGTTTATAGTGGTGTGCTGCAGATGCCTGTGTGATTGGCTGACTATGATACATAGTTTATAGTGGTGTGCTGCAGATGCCTGTGTGATTGGCTGACTATGATACATAGTTTATAGTGGTGTGCTGCAGATGCTGCCTGTGTGATTGGCTGACTATGATACATAGTTTATAGTAGTGTGCTGCAGATGCCTGTGTGATTGGCTGACTATAATACATAGTTTATAGTTGTGTGCTGCAGACGATGCCTATGTGATTGGCTGACTATAATACATAGTTTATAGTGGTGTGCTGCAAATGCTGCCTGTGTGATTGGCTGACTATGTTACATAGTTTATAGTGGTGTGCTGCAGATGCCTGTGTGATTGGCTGACTATAATACATAGTTTATAGTGGTGTGCTGCAGATGCTGCCTGTGTGATTGGCTGACTATGATACATAGTTTATAGTGGTGTGCTGCAGATGCTGCCTGTGTGATTGGCTGACTATGATACACAGTTTATAGTGGTGAGCTGCAGATGCCTGTGTGATTGGCTGACTATGATACATAGTTTATAGTGGTGTGCTGCAGATGCTGCCTGTGTGATTGGCTGACTATGATACATAGTTTATAGTGATGTGCTGCAGATGCCTGTGTGATTGGCTGACTATGATACATAGTTTATAGTGGTGTGCTGCAGATGCTGCCTGTGTGATTGGCTGACTATGATACATAGTTTATAGTGGTGTGCTGCAGATGCCTGTGTGATTGGCTGACTATGATACATAGTTTATAGTGGTGTGCTGCAGATGCTGCCTGTGTGATTGGCTGACTATGATACATAGTTTATAGTGGTGTGCTGCAGATGCCTGTGTGATTGGCTGACTATGATACATAGTTTATAGTGGTGTGCTGCAGATGCCTGTGTGATTGGCTGACTATGATACATAGTTTATAGTGGTGTGCTGCAGATGCTGCCTGTGTGATTGGCTGACTATGATACATAGTTTATAGTGGTGTGCTGCAGATGCTGCCTGTGTGATTGGCTGACTATGATACATAGTTTATAGTGGTGTGCTGCAGATGCCTGTGTGATTGGCTGACTATGATACATAGTTTATAGTGGTGTGCTGCAGATGCCTGTGTGATTGGCTGACTATGATACATAGTTTATAGTGGTGTGCTGCAGATGCTGCCTGTGTGATTGGCTGACTATGATACATAGTTTATAGTGGTGTGCTGCAGATGCTGCCTGTGTGATTGGCTGACTATGATACATAGTTTATAGTGGTGTGCTGCAGATGCTGCCTGTGTGATTGGCTGACTATGATACATAGTTTATAGTGGTGTGCTGCAGATGCTGCCTGTGTGATTGGCTGACTATGATACATAGTTTATAGTGGTGTGCTGCAGATGCTGCCTGTGTGATTGGCTGACTATGATACATAGTTTATAGTGGTGTGCTGCAGATGCTGCCTGTGTGATTGGCTGACTATGATAAATAGTTTATAGTGGTGTGCTGCAGATGCCTGTGTAATTGGCTGACTATGATACATATTTTATACCGGTGTGCTGCAGATGCTGCCTGTGTGATTGGCTGGCTATGATACATAGTTTATAGTGCTGTGCTGCAGATGCTGCCTGTGTGATTGGCTGACTATGATACATAGTTTATAGTGGTGTGCTGCAGATGCTGCCTGTGTGATTGGCTGACTATAATACATAGTTTATAGTGGTGTGCTGCAAATGCTGCCTGTGTGATTGGCTGACTTTGAGACATTCCACCTGCCAGCTGTTTTACTTGTATTTGAGTGGCTGTATTTTGCTATTTCCCTTTTTTTTCCTTTTTCCCCTTCCCATCTCTGCCCCTTTGAAGCTCCAAGGTGTGGAGCACAAACCCGCTTCATAAATGTAAACCGTGCTGCTATTTCCATGATTTTTTTTTAAATCCCAGTGTGCATCGCTCAAGCCTGTTTAGCTAAAGTAAACACATTTTAGCAGAAATGGCTCTCCCCTGGACACGAACATGGTCTTCATTTCATGGTATAAGACATTACAGTCTCAGACATATACCCTTGCTTAGTTGTGCTTAGCTAAGCGCAAACCTGGGTAACGGAGCTCCAATGTGCTTACACAAGCATGACACACCCCCTTTTCATGTTAGCTGCTCCTCCTGCCTACACTATCCTGGTCTAGCACCTACACAGTTAAGTACAGTGTGTGGACTTAGAATATTTTGTGAGTCAGTAATTTTCCCCTCATTTGCATACTCCACTGCCTTAGTCCATAGATACTGCTCTGACACTCAGCCTTTCTACTTGACAACCACTGTTCCCTGGTAATGTTTTGATTCTGCATGCCATTGACTATAATGGCAAAATGCAGATTTCCCCTAAAATTGAATTTTCATATTTTTTTTTGTATTTTCGGCACAATCCCGTTTGCTCACCACTGCCCTATACTTAAATGGCTGAGATCGGTCAAAAAATACTTTGATTTTTTTATTAAATTAAACACTTTCCCATGCCAATGGCTATATATTTGGACATTGGCATGCCTAAAGTTTACAATGCATGCTTTTATTTCAGCTGTCATGCCTCTCTTTTGCTATTTATTTATTTATTATTTATTACATTTTGTTGACCGGAAATGTCAGACTGGGCCAGAGGCCCATTTTCAGATTAGACCCAGGGAGAAAAGCTCCACAGAAAATAAAATACAAGTAGATTTTAGATACACAAATCATTACAAAAATAGAATGCATTTGTACAATATCAAAAAGCATTACATATCAAGAAGAAACATTACATGAGTATTGTGTGTTTACTGGTGGAGATCCAAGGGGAAGATCTCCCAAGATGTAAAACCACAACAGGATGGTGGGAACTGAAAACCTGCTAACAGAAACAGCTCAGTAGAGAATAAACCAGAAGCTGAAGTAAAGCATTAATCTCAAGTTGAGAGAGCTAATGGCAAAGGGGGTAGAGGAAGTAGAATTAAATTACAAAAGAAGCAGGAGGAGCGACTGTTTGGTGAGTAGCTAATTTAACCAGGGGAGCAACAGGAGCATAGTCAATGGCTGCTAAGGTGGTGTTTTAGTAGTGTTTTGAATTGGTCATGTGAGGGTATGTTCCTTAGGGTTTCTGGGAGGGAGGTCCAGAGTTTGGCTATATTGTGGGAATAGAGCGACTTGCCATGTTGGTTGTGGGAGTTGGATACCTTAAGTAAGAGTTTGTTGGAGTATCTGAGAGCTCGACGGTTGGAGTATAGGTGAACTAAGGAGGATATCTCAGGGCAGTTATTGGGATGGTAGATTATTTTGTGGGTTAAGGCTAGATGACTGAGAGACAGAAGGTTGGGTAGCTCTAGCCAGTTTAATGCTGAAAGTGATGAGCAGTGATGGGATGTGAGTGGGAGGTTGGAGGCAAATGTAGCAATTTTATGGTAACATGATTCCAGTTTATTGAGGTCCAGTTTCCGGAGGTTAGTGAAGGCAATGGAACCATAGAGAAGGGTACTTAAAAGGTATGTGTGTGTGTACAGTGGCAAGCCTGGCATTGGGTGTTAGGAATGGTTTGTCTCTATACAGGGTACCTAGTTTAATGTGGACATTTTTGATTGTTTGGGCAATATGTATGTCAAATTTGAGGTATTCCTCTAAGGTAATACCTAAGAGTTTTGTGTGGTAAGTGGGGGCAATTTTAGTAATATTAGCAGAGGTGATGGATAGCGAGATTTGTGAAGTTTTGGATTTTTTATTGCTAAATACTATAACTTTGGTTTTATTGGGGTTTAAAATGAGTTGGTGTTGTGAGAGGTAGGAGTCGATGTCCTGAAAAGCAGATTGCATTCTAATTTGGAGGTCTGTGGTGGAGGGAGCAGAACAGATAAGGGTAGAATCATCAGCGTACTGAACATTGGAGGCATGCTGGGTTGCTGTACAGAGATTAACAGTGAATATGATAAAGAGGAGTGGACGGGTGGTTGGGAAGGTGGCCTAATGGTTAAGGTGTTTGCCTTACTAACACAAGGTGCAAGGTTTAAGTCTCACAATGGATAATTGGCTAAGCTTAAAATGGCTCGCAAGGGCAGTTAGCTTAGTACTAATCTATGAACCTATGAACATATGAACCAAGAATTGAACCTTGGGGGACTCCCACAGAGGTGAGGAGGAGAGGGGAAATTGAGGTGTCCCATACTGTGGCCTGTTGATGGTTAGAAAGAAATCTATGGAACCAGGTTAGTGCAGGAGAGCTGAGGCCATAGGTGGACAGTTTGTTAAGAAGGAGCTGGTGGGACACTATGTCGAAGACTTTAGACATGTCTAGAAATATAGAAGTGACCTGTTGTCCTTTGTTCAAGTGTTGATGGATGGAGTTACTAAAGGCAAGGAGAGCTGTACTAGTACTGTGATTTGGCCGGAAACCATGCTGAGTTGGAAAGTAGATTGTTGATAAGGAAGTAGTTTAAGAGTTGGTTGTGGATGCATTTCTAGGATTTTTAGGTTCATAGGTTCATACTAGGCTATCTGCCCTAGGGCATTTATAAGCCTAGCCAGAGTGTGAGTGAGGAGAGGATTGCTATGGCACGGAAGTTAGTTATTTCCTTGGATGGGCCACCTTTATGGAGTGGAATAATATGAGATATTTTCCAAATGCAAGGGACATACTGTTCATTGATAGAGCAGATGAAGAGTATTGAGATGGGATATGCAATTACAGGGGCTGCCAGTTTCAGGAATTCATTAGGGAGTTTGTTTTCAGCTGTGCGGATTGGTTTGAGTTTGGACAAGAGAGTTTTTATGCAGTTAGTTTGTGTAGTGTGTGTAGTTGTGAAGGAGACAGGATTGTGACTCACTATAGTGATGCTATGGATGGTAAATGGCTGAGCTGGTTGGTTGTCCAGAACAGAGATTACTGCACTGATGAATTGTGTATTAAACTGGGTAGGAATGGGGTCAGTGTTATTAGAGGAGGATTGGGGGGTTGACCTGGGGTTAAGAGTTGGTTGATGCAATACTAGAATTTTTTGGGGTTGTTTTGCTTTTTTTGCTGACATGATAGGAAGTATGCTTGTTTGTCACTTTTTATTTGTTTGTTTGTTAGGTTTCTTAGCTGTTGCAGAAGTTTGTAGCTATTTGCAGAAATTTCTGCAACTAGCACTGTTCCTGCACAAATGACTGCTTGCTTCCTGAATTGCTAATTCACCTAATTTTCATGGTTTTCACCAGCAAATGAGGTAATTAGCATTCTGCATGGCTTTCCGTGCAGGAACAGTGTTGGCAAGCTTGTACACGTCAGATCAGCTGTTTCCTGAATCATTCGGTGGCCCTATTTCGTGCAGGAGCGGCTTGACTAAAGGTTTACTGAACCCCAGGGATTGCCTTTGTTAATTTAATTTTATGTAAATGTTTCTTGTCAATATTACTATTGTAATTTTTAGTCCTTGTAATAATTACTGTTTTTTTTTTTTTGGCATGTCTGTAATTGCAATTGGAGCTTTTCTCCTCAGGTTTCCACTAAAAATGGGCTGTGTGTTCAGTTGGACCAAGTCGGATAACAAGTAAAAATAAATAAATAGATAAATTAAAAAATGATGACCATCATGCTACAGTGAGCTTCCATTATATCCCCCCTTTGGCTTGATTCTTGTAATAATAAAAACATGTACACACGTATGTATATATGGATTCACTTTATAATCTCAAAATACTGAAATATCGAATTTCAGTATCTAGAGACTATAAAGCCGAAAACTCACAAACCGAAAACCAAAACAGCGAAATTCAAAACCACGAATGTCAACAAAGCACTACACCACACATATAAATACAAATACACCTACCTCCTGATACTACAACAATGCAAAACAACACACACGAACACAACAAAACAAACACACACACACACACACTTACCCTTCCTATAAGCAGGGAGGCAAGCCCCCCTGCACCCCACACCCCACTACTTATATATATCAACTCCGAGATCACACTAAACACTGAAAGACAGAAAACTCACCACCACACATTCTAGACCCCCCCTTGGACAAACACACATCACATACATACAAACACCACCACTCTCAACACTGACACACTCACACTCTAACCTATCTACCCTAACCCACAACTAAAACTCCCCAACAAACTCACAAACACACAAATCCTCCACAAAACCCTTAAAAAAATAACACTTACCTAATGCGTCATCAGTGCCGTGGGTTTGACATTTCTGGGTTCGATCCAACTGCTACAAAAACAGTAAGGTACTTTTTAATTGTATTTTAATAAACAAACGTATGTATTTTTAATAGTGATGCTGATACCATCATTGCTTTAATAGTGCTATTAGAAGTTTCACTTTAAGAAATTATGTCATGAACCATTTTCATGGCGCGAAAATGAGTTATTTAAACAACTTCTTATCATTACGCAGATGTTTGGCAGTTAGTCTGAAGAAGTCCAAATACTGTTTTAGGACGAAAAGTGTATTTTAAATTTCAAACGCTTCATTTTATTTCAATAAAGCGAGTTGGAAAAGCGTTCAGCCTAAGTGGATTTAATTTCTGGGTTCGATATTCTGCAGTTTTGCGCAATTGCAGATTCCACAATTTGGTCTCGAGATACTGAAATTTGACATTTCAGTATTTTGAGATTTTAAATGGAACCCATATGGATATATATAAATATATATATATATATATATATATATATATATATATGTGTGTGTGTGTGTGTGTGTGTGTGTGTATGGGTCTCATTTAATTTATTGAATTTACATTTAATTGAATGTGAAATAACCAAGACCACTTTAACAAAACAGCACTATGCCGAAACCTCAGTATGCCGAGTTACCTTTAAGTGAAATACTTACCGTGATGCTGGTAGTGCGAGACGCAAACAGAAGTGCATACCAGTGCTGTAGCATAGCAGATATGCTGGTAGAGTTAAATATATTCAGCTTGTTTAAAAGTAAATTTACAGCACTCATAGCTTGCACATGGAGATCACACTACAGTAAGGATCAGGTAATCAACCTGTGTTTTCACTGTAGTGCAATCTCAGAGTTGGTATAAATAATTTCAAGAGGTGTGGGGGAATGCAGGGGGGCTTGACCCCTGCAAAAACAGAGAATATGTGTTATGTGTATAATGCGCAAATAACTGTTCTGTAGGTGTTTTATCGTTCGGTATACTGAGGTTTCGGCATAGTGGTGTTTCCTTAAAGTGGTCTTGTTTATTTCAAATCCGATTAAATGTAAATTCGATAAATGAAATGAGACCCATATGTGTGTGTGTGTGTGTGTGTGTGTGTGTGTGTGTGTGTGTGTGTGTGTGTGTATATATATATATATATATATATATATATATATATATATATACACACACACACATATATATATATATATATATATATATATATATATATATATACACACACACACACACACACACACACACACATATATATATATATATATATATATATATATATGTGTATACATATATATATATATATATATATATATATATATATATATATATATATATATATATATATATATATATATATATATATATATATATATATATATATATACATATATACATAACATTTCACTGAATCACATTTCTCTGAATGTAAGTACTATTGGGCAAATAAAACATGTATGCTGGAGTTAGTATTTATAGTTAGGGGGTGTGGGGGCACAGTCCCTCACATTGTGGGGTGTGAGGGTGAAGCCCCTCACCTACTTTTGATGTAATATATTGTTAGCTTTCAATGAAATGAGATTCCTAAATATAAAAACGAAGTAGGTTGGGCGCTGTGCCCCCCACACCCCCCTGCTATATATACTAACTCCAGGATTGCGCTACAGTGGGGAAAAGGCCATATATATATTTTATTTGCCCAACAGTACTTACATTCAGTGAAATGTGGTTCAGTGAAATGAGTTTTCAGTGCTTTGAGCTTTAAGTGATTTTTGAGGGTGAATTGAAATTCAGTGAAATGAGTTTTCAGTGAATCAAACTAGACCAATATATTTATATACAAAAAACAAAGAGTAAGAGGGTCACACAGACAAGCTGCTCAGTAAAAACAGCAAGAAAGACTCAGGCAATGGATAGTTTTCATGGTGTAGCTGCTTGGTTGGATCTTTCTTTTACCGTTTTTACTGAGCCGTTTGTTTCTGTAATCTTTTTACCCTTTGATTTGGATGTTATTTGGGATATTTTGCAGGCACACTACTGTTTACGGGCATCAGACTTGATTGTAAGCTCTGTGTTTCTAAAGTATAGTCAAACAATCCTCTTATGCTGAACTAATGAGGTCAAAATAAGTTTGAAATATGTACGTATACAGCTAGTGGGGGAGCTTCACAAAAGTGCTTGTGCTAAATGGAACATGATCCTTCTAGGAATAAGATGAGATAGACAAGACAGAAGCTTTTTGATCTTTCATCTTTATTTAATCAGAGCTTTTATCTTTATGTAGTCATAGCTTGCAAACTGGCTATGTTCCTGCAGAATGGAGAACAGCAACAGTAATCCCCCTGCACAAAGGGGGGGCATCAACTGACCCTGGGAACTACTGACCCATAAGTCTAACCAGCCTCATCTGCAAGGCCATGGAAAGAATTATCATGGACTTTATGAACAAGGACATAGGCAACCTCCAAACACTGGACACAACTCCAGTTTGGCTTTGTTAAGGTTAGATCATGCTCATTAAATCTGGTAGACTTATTTCAGAATGTCACCAAAGCCATGGACAAAGGTAAAATAGTGCACACAGCCTATCTCAACCTTACCAAGGCTTTCTACACAATTTCCCACTCTGGCATCATTGAGAAACTCTCCCAGATAGCAATTGATCCTTATGTTTTTAGATGGGTAGCCAATTGGCTCACCGACAGAACACATTCTGTCAAAATTATTGACTCCACCTCCACCACTAGACCCATCACCAGTGGAGTACCACAGAGGTCTGTGTTGGGCCTCTTACTCTTTGACCTCTATTTCTTAGAAGTCCAAGCCAAAGTAGATGGACTTTGGATCACCAAGTTCACTGATAATTGCAAACTGGGAACAATCATTGAGTCCCCCAATGATGTCAACATATTACATGAAGGGTTAGCACAAACAAATGATTGGTTCCAAAGCTATGGTCTAAAACTAAATGCAAAAAAAATGGATTATTATTCTTTTTGGCAAAATGGACTTCCCTACAAATTACAATATTGACAGCAACCCCATGAATTCCAACCCAGTAGTGCAAGATTTAGGAACATAGGTTGACAGCACAGTCGTAAGGAAAGCCTTCTATGTGGCACACCTCATAAGCAAGGGCATAGCGTCCAGGTCAAGGGGTGTTATAACTCCACTGTACTCGACCCTCATCACACCACTAACAGAGTATAATGCACCCTTTTGCATGTACCTCACCAGACACCTGCAGCAGCTGGAGAGACCTCAGAGGTTTCTCACTAAGAAAATGCAGGGTCTCCAAACCATGTCCTACGTGGCCAGGCTGAAAGCACTGTCACTTTACTCTGTGTTTTATAGGCTGCTGAGAGGTGACCTTTCCCTGCCCTAATGGAAATGCTGCACATCTGCAAGTCAAATGGCTCAAGAGTCACCTACACTAGGGATATCAGCTTAGCTTGTGACATTAACAGATCATGCTGTAGAGACAGATATGTCTCCCAGAGACTGGTGTTCTCTGGAATAGACTACCGATTTATGTAAAACAGAGCTCCTCACTGACCATATTCAAATGCAACCTAGATAATTGGATGGGACACTGCAAATTCTCCCCTGGGGCAGTACCCATTTCCCTCATGGATAGGGGTAGCCAGTGTTGATCACAGACCTGGTCTGTTCATAAACTAGTTCTGCAAACTACCCAAAAAAGGACAAATGGGGATACATGGGATTAACATGGCCAGGCTTGTAAAAGATCTAGTTCTCATATGCACCTATTGACAAAGGACTGGTTGGCTACCCCCCCCATATTTACCCACACTATTACTTTAATAGCCACTTTCACACCAGTTCAAATCTCATGTTATGCATGTACAACCTGTCTTTTGTCCCTCACTCTAACTTCCATTTTTATCTAAGTTTTCTTCTCAGCTAAAACACTTATTATGCTATCTCTTAAAAGCTATGCATCTCTTTACATCTTAAATCAATAATTCTTCTAGCTACAACTTTGATCTCATTATGTTTCTCTGAGTATGCAGTGTACTACAATCATGTTCCACTGCATACTTGTGCTGACTTCATTTTGTAACCTTCATATTTTTGAATGCATGCCAGATCTCTCAGTAGAAATTTCTCATGTATGAATGTACTCCTCAAGAGCCGTCTGTAAGCTCTTTGGCAAAAAATTCAATAACTTATAAATATTTTATAGATTCCTTGTTAAAACATGCATGCAATATTGTAAACTCTTTGTTATGAACTAATATGTTTCTTGTGAAATGTAGTTTTGTCCAGTGAAAGGCACTATGCAAGTTGTCTGTAATTTTGTACACTTTGCAATTGGCAAAAAAGAGTCCAAGGTCTAATACACTATGGACAGACACACAGACACACCCATGTAGTTAGATAGATAGATAGATAGATAGATAGATAGATAGATAGATAGATAGATAGATAGATAGATAGATAGATAGATAGATAGATAGATAGATAGATAGATAGACAGACAGATAATGTTAAAACATTTTTTTTATTTTCCTATAAAAATGCTGTTTTTGATGTTAAACATCTGCTTTATTATGAAAATGCTGCTTTTCTATGAAAATGCTGTTCAAAAGTAAATGCCTATTTGTACCTAAAACAATTTTGTAAAGCCTGTAGTAGTAGCACAGAGCATGCCACAGTAAAGACTAATATGGGACACCTGGAACACATGCAGTTAAAGGAAAATCTTAGAACAACATATTTGAGAAGTTTGCCACCAAATGGAAATGGAGTACTGAAGCCAACAATTTATATTTGTTTACCGGGGTAATGTACTGATCAGTATGGATGAATTTCAGGCTCAGTCTGGGTAAATAATAACACTTGCAACTTTCCTGCAAAAAAAATACTGGATGAGTGCATGGAGCATGGACACCTACTGACCTATTTTAAGAATTTCTTGAAATTTGCCTTATATGATTTGAAACATTTGATGGATGTGAGAAACAGAACTGAAAGACTATGTTTTTTTAAAAGAATTTTACTGCTGCAGAAATAAGCTTATAATTTTCACTTTATACTTCACTATAAACAAAGCATACTGAAGTTAAAATTATGTCTGCAGTGTATGTGTGTGTGTGTGTGTGTGTGTGTGTGTGTGTGTGTGTGTGTGTGTGTGTGTGTGTGTGTGTGTGTGTGTGTGTGTGTGTGTGTGTGTGTGTGTGTGTGTGTGTGTGTGTGTGTGTGTGTGTGTGTGTGTGTCCTCTTTCTTGCAGGCTGCAAATGCATTTGTATTTGTTGTGTAATTTCTTCAGCTTGTGCTAGTGAACTGTTACCCTTTGGTTTAATAAAATGAGGAAATTTGTGGAAGCTGTGGTGCAGAACAGCATGGACATGATGAACTTTAAAAAGGAGGATGCCTGAAATCACCCATCACTGAAAAAATGAGTAAGAATGATTACATTGAGACATAACATTATGTTACCCAGAGGAACTGGTTGGGTCTGGCTGAATGTGTCAACATTTTGTCTTCTGTATTGGACTTGGACATATAAGCCATATATTACAAACACAGCAAATAATTTGTTGTGTGGACTGGTGTGTCCTCTGAAACATCAAGATACAAGTTTATATCCAGACTTATGATTTAAAACATGTTTCACACTTATGGCTAGAACAAGAATTAAGCAGCCAAAACAAAATAACAGATACATTACCTATATTAATTTAATGAATGTTATTTTTAAAAACCTCACTTACAGCTGAAAAATGAGAGATACCTGCAAATACCAGAACATGTGTATTAAGTGTGGAAAGATCGGTCTATCCAAAATTAATGTATCTAACAAAATTATGATATCTTTTGCCAAACTGCTAGCAAAGAAAATCTAAATGATGTACTTTTCAAAATGAGATTTCTCCTAATGAAATCGCACTGTTGAACTGTAATAAAATAATTTCAACAACAGACCAAAAACTAATCTCACTGGATATTCAAATCCCGACCCCAACCCTGCCCAGAAAACCACAGTGAAAAACTTCTCTAAAGCAAATTTCACACGCCTCAAAACCAAGGCGAAATCCTTCAAAGCCCCCGGGCCTGTGGAAAATATGGCCCAGACCACAGAATCCTTTATAAATGCATTCTATGAACACCTTCAGGAATGCATGGATCATGCAATCCCAAATAAAACCAAGACCCAATCCTCCAAAGGCAGGCATCCTGTCTGGTGGACCCCAGCCATAAGCAAACTATACAATAGAAGGAGGAAGCTACTACATGATAGAGCAAAATCCCAAAAAGGGAAGGCATCTCTGATCAATATTAGCAAAAAACTACGGGCACTCATAAAATCGTCTAAGGCCAGCTTCAAGAGAAAAATTGCACAGGACATTAAGGATAATCACAAGGCTTTCTTTAGTTATGTCAGGAACCTGGGTGGGAATTCCCAGATATGCTCAGAATTAGTCCAAAATGACAAAAAATACACCGAGCCCACAGACATTGCCAACATCCTAGCTGACAGGTTTAGTGCAAACTTCTCCCCCCCTCCCCACCAAAAGGGCAAATATCTATCCCAACAGAGTGCTGCCCCCCTGACATCTCAGGTGCTCAGGTAAGAGCCGCCCTCTCCAAAGCAAAAAACACAGCATCAATGCGACCAGATGGTGTCCCGGGCTGCATCCTACATGAACTCCAAGAAGAGCTAAACCTAAACATAAAACTACTGTTCAATCTTAGCCTTACTACAGGATATGTACCCAAAGAGTGGCATAGAGCAACAGTGGTCCCTCTCCACAAAGGTGGTGCCTCAACAGATCCTGGAAACTATCGCCCCATAAGCCTGACTAGCTTGGTCTGCAAAGCTATGGAAAGGATCATCATGGACCTCATAAATAAAGATATTGGGGACCTACAGACACTGGATCCTACCCAGTTTGGCTTTGTTAAGGGCAGATCCTGCCTCTTAAACCTGGTTGATTTCTTTGAAACAGTCACCAAGGCCATTGACAAGGGGAAGGTGGTCCACACAGCCTACCTGGACCTCGCAAAAGCCTTCGATACAATACCCCACTCAGGCATTATAGATAAGCTCACCAGCTTAAATATAAACCCCTATGTCACTAGATGGGTTGCAAACTGGCTCAAGGACAGAACCCACATGGTTAGAATTGCTGGAGCCATGTCAGACTCCAAACCAATTGCAAGTGGCATCCCACAAGGCTCAGTCCTGGGACCTCTCTTGTATGGTATATATTTCTCGGTGGTACAGGCCAACACTGAAGGACTGTGGCTGACCAAGTTAGCAGATGACTGCAAACTGGGCGCCATAATCAACTCTCCAGCCGACACAAGCATCCTCCAAAAGGGCCTCATAGAAACAGACAACTGGTGCCAGAGCCATGGCTTTAAGCTAAATGCCAAAAAGTGTATAGTCATCCCCTTTGGCAAAAACAAAGTGCCCACAAATTACCACATAGGTGGTAATCCATTAAGTACAGAAGAAGTCATTAGGGACCTGGGGACCCAAGCTGATAGCAATCTCTCATTTGACAACCACGTGGCCAAAGTGGTTAGAAAAACATTTTATATAGCCCACCTAATCATGAAGGGATTGACATCTAGATCAGGGAGGTCATCGTGCCTCTTTACTCATCCCTCATCAGGCCCATAATTGAGTACAATGCCCCTTTTGGGATGTACCTTACCAGACACCTGCAGCAACTGAAAAGACCCCAAAAGTACCTCACCAAGAGGATCAAAGGGCTCAAACAGATGCCATATGCTGCCCGGTTAAAGAAACTCCAGCTCTACTCAGTGGCATACCACCTGCTCAGAGGTGATCTGTGCCTGACGTATAAAACCATGTCCAACCCGGAATTAATGGACATGCTGCACCTCAGAAAATCCAAATCCCATCGAGCTATGTGCTCAAGAGACTTGAACCTCAGCACTGAAATAAATAGGACATGCTGGAGGGACATATTCATAACCCAGAGGCTCCCTTCACTCTGGAATAAAATCCCAGTCCAGGTTAGGCAGAGTCCCTCATTGACTCTCTTTAAGAGGAATCTTGATGAGTGTATGGGAGATCGTAGGTTTACCCTGGCTATCACTTCTGTGTCACTGTTAGACAGAGGCACAGTATACTAACCTCAAAAAAAGGCATAGCAAAATTAATTTAAAATGGGTGGCGAAAGCCAAACACACTCTGGCTAGGCTTATAAATGCCCTAGGGCAGATAGCCTAGTATGAACCTATGAACCTAAGTAGACTCAGTGTATTATATCTTTTCATGTACTAAGTTAGCTAATTGTACAGCACTGGTGAATTGAAGGAGTTGAAGATTTTATTAGATTCTAGGAACATGATTACACTTACTATGGAGCCGTATGTCTGCAAACATAAAACATGCAACAAAAGAAAGCTGAATGTGATATGTGTTCATAGAGATAGGAATAAGTACCCAATAGCACACATTAAAAATTAGCCATTTTTGTGAAAACTATTGCATCCCCTGTCTTTAGTTCCTTGCTTAATCCATGATGGTATAATATGTGAAAATGTCTGTCTTGTTTGATGACACTATGAAAGTTGTGTGTGGGAACAAACACAGTTTGGGTGTCTGTGGCATTGCCTCAAGCAAATATGTGATGATGACAGCTGCCTGATACAATACTAAGCTAAATACAGCCTTGGAATGAAGGTTGGGCAGCAGTAGTAGTCTAAGATTAGTAAAACACACAGTTCTGAATATTGCTCTAGTAAGAATAGAGGAAGTCATGGTCAGCCTAATACACTGCAAATATACATATTCTTGATAAATGAATCAATTTAGAAACTTCAACGAAAACGGACAAAAGAACATCTGTGTTACCAGGAACTTATTACCATGTTTTACCAGAAAATCACAGTTGTTAAGTTAGCAAAATAAATCATTATAGAAACAGAAGATTGAAGAACCATTGGGCATGATATAGAAACCTGTCCAAACTTCCACTTCATAAAGTAATGAAAGATTCCAAACTTCCACTTCATAAAGTAATGAAAGATTCCAAACTTCCATTTAATAAAGTAATGAAAGATTCCAAACTTCCACTTCATAAAGTAATGAAAGATTCCAAACTTCCACTTAATAAAGTAATGAAAGATTCCAAACTTCCACTTAATAAAGTAATGAAAGATTCCAAACTTTCACGTAATAAAAACTTCTACTTCATAAAGTAATGAAAGATTCCAAACTTCCACTTAATAAAGTAATGAAAGATTCCAAACTTCCACTTAATAAAGTCATGAAAGATTCCAAACTTCCACGTCATAAAGTAATGAAAGATTCCAAACTTCCACTTCATAAAGTAATGAAAGATTCCAAACTTCCACTTAATAAAGTCATGAAAGATTCCAAACTCCCACGTCATAAAGTAATGAAAGATTCCAAACTTCCACTTCATAAAGTAATGAAAGATTCCAAACTTCCACTTCATAAAGATTCCAAACTTCCACTTCATAAAGTCATGAAAGATTCCAAACTTCCAAGATTCCAAACTTCCACTTCATAAAGTCATGAAAGATTCCAAACTTCCACTTAATAAAGTCATGAAAGATTCCAAACTTCCACTTCATAAAGTCATGAAAGATTCCAAACTTCCACTTCATAAAGTAATGAAAGATTCCAAACTTCCACTTAATAAAGCAATGAAAGATTCCAAACTTTCACTTAATAAAGTAATGAAAACTTCCACTTCATAAAGTAATGAAAGATTCCAAACTTCCACTTCATAAAGTAATGAAAGATTCCTGTGTGCATAAAAATGAAATGAAGAAACTGTTGCTTATCATCATTTTTTTCTCCAAACCTTTACCTAGACACAAGCAACCCTCTCTTAATCAAAAATGTATCTCTCTGGGTGATTTTACACTCAAGTACTACTTACAAATGCTACATCAAATCTCTCTCATCAGTCTGAGATTTGTCATTGCCATTCCTTTCATACTCAGCATTTCAACATTTCTCAGTTCTTCCTATTCTATTCATACTTCTGGTCCTACAATCAGGTGACATTCATCTTAAACACAGATCCTATTGCTGCTCATTAGCCAGACAAAATGTCTGAAGCTTGAACAGCAAATTATCCCAGACGGAACCCTGACTTAACCAATAACATTTAGCTATAGTCAGAATCTTATTGGATGGCATAGTGGTACAGCTGTTGCATTGTTGCCTCATAGCAAGCGGCTCTCTGGTTCAATTCTCGGCTGGGGTATCTTCTGTGCAGAGTCTGCATGTCCTCCCTGCATTCACATGGGTTTCTTCCAGGAGCTCCGTTTCCTCCCACGTTAAAAAGACGTGCGTCTGGAGTGTTTCTCCCTGGGCCTCTGCTGAAAATTGGTTTTGTTCCAAGTCGGACTTTCCTGGTAAACAAATGTTAAATTTTTATTTTATTTTATTTTATTTTACATTTGTTGACAGGGATGATCTGACTCGATAAATGTCCATTTTCAGCAGAGGCCCAGGGAGAAAAGCTCCAGTTTTAGTAAAAATAGCAAGTCATAAAAAGGTAAGCATAAAACATACAGAGTTATATCACATATACAGAGACAAGGTACACATCATGACATTTTTAGAAAAAATACAATGTTATGGCTCAACATTTTGGAGGTACTTAGGCACACAAATATATAGTATTCGTGAATGGTAGCAAGCTATAATAGTTGTCATAACAGTATTTTCTATCTGAATTTCTGAGAGTTGGGTCAAGTTAGTATTTAGAGAGTAATGGGGGAAATATCAGGGGAACAGTAGTTGTAGGGGGTCAACCTGGGGGAGGCAGGGGCATGGCCTATTGGCAAGTAGATGTTCCTTTAGTAGATGTTTAAACTTATTGATAGAATTTGCTGAGGTAATATTGGGGGTAGTGAGTTCCAGATTCCACCTATGTAGTTAGGAAATAGGGAGTCTCTTGCTGAGTTGTTGGATTTAATGATTTTGATTAAGGTCCTGTCACTAGAGCATAGTTGTCTTGGGTTTTCGTGCATTATAAGTAAATTAGATAGTGTTGGTATTCTCTCTGGATATAATAGGAGTCTTTTAGAAAAAAACAGTTGGTGGAAAGTAATGAGACTTTGAAATTCCAATCATCTGAGTTGGTATAGCGAGTGGCAATGATGGGAACGATAAGGGGCATTTGTGGCAAATCTGGCGATTTGATTATAACATGTGTCTAGTTTTATAAGTTCTGTTTTGGATAGGTTGGTGAGGATGGGGGGCAGTGTACAGAAGTGTGGATAGTAGTAGAGTTTGAGCCATGGTGGTTTTAGTCTGTTGATTTAGGTATGGTTTATGTCAGTACAGACTGCCTAGTTTTCTGTGTATGTTTTTGATGGTTAGATTTATGTGTAGGTCAAACTTCAGTCTGTTGTCAATTGTAACACCCAGTAGTTTTGTTTGGGAATGTGGAGAGATAATGGCACCATCACTAGAAGTAATATTGAAAGAGTCAGTGTCTACGTTGGGTTTATTTGTTTTGAAGATTAGTCGTTTGGTCTTTTTTGGGTTCAGTAACAGGTTTTTACTGAGAAACCAGGCTTCAGTGTTATTGAATACCTGCTGGGTTGCAGAAAGGAGTGTGAGGGGGTTGGTGGCTGAGCAGATTAAGACTGAGTCGTCAGCATATTGTATTACAGTTGCATCTTGGGTGATCTTATTCAGATGATTGATAAATATGGAAAATAATAGAGGGCCTAAGATTGATCCTTGTGGGACTCCAGTTGTAATAGGGAGCAGTGTGGAAAGTTTGTTATCCCATCTGACTGCTTGCTGTCTACCTATAAGGTAATTTTGAAACCAGACCAGTGAGTTCGTGGCTAGACCAAGATCGGAGAGGGACTCAAGAAGTTTGGGATGGTTGACCATATCAAATGCTTTTGATAAGACAAGAAATATGGCTGATAGTTTCCCTAAGTTTCGGTTCTGGTTTATTAGGTTAGTGAAGGAGAGGATGGCAGTTGTCGTACTATGGGCTGGTCTAAATTCATGTTGGGTAGGTGTGAGAAGTTGGTTTTTTAGTAGGTATTTCATAAGTTGGTGGTGAATGCATTTTTCTAATAATTTGGCAAGTGGGGATAATATGGCAATGGGACGATAGTTGGTAAGGTGTGTACAGGTACCACCTTTGTGTAGTGGGGTGACATATGCTATTTTCCAGATTGCTGGTATTTTGCTTTCCTTGACTGATCTATTCAGGAGGATAGATATTGGATAGGCTAATTAGTTGGCAGTTATTTGTAGATATTCAGTTGGAATATTGTCGGCAGCTGGGCTAATTGGTTTGAGTTTACCTAGTAGTCTTTTTATATAATCTGTGGGAATAGGTTCAAATTGGAAGGTGATATTGGAAATGGTAGCTAATTTGGGGTTGCGAGTAGTATGTGCTGTGTGTTGTTGGTTAACTAATTTTGAAATGGTTTCTATGAAACATCTATTAAAGGCTTCTGGGATTTCACTGCTAATTGTTACAGTGGTTGGCGCTGGTGTACTTGCTCTGCCGGGGTGGAGTAATGTCTTTAGTCCTGCCCAGAGTTTTTGGGGTTGTTGTGATGTCTGAATTGCAAATTTAGGAAGTAATTCCTTTTGTCTAATAGGATTTGTTTTTTTGTTTTGTTTGTGAGTTTTTGGAATTCTTGTTTGGTTGCTATGGTTTTACTGGCTCTAAATTGATGCCAGGCTCTATTTCTTTGGGATATCATGGCTTTAGTGGTCCTAGTGATCCAAGGGGCTACTTTAACTTTTTGTAATCTTACACGTGGTGGGGCGTGGGTGTTTAAGATGTTTAAAAAGGTAGTGTTAAATAGCTCAATCGCTTTGTCTAGTGGGAGGGTCTTCAGAAGATTACAATTTTGGTATTGTAGTTCTAGTTTGAATTTTGTTATGTCAAAGTTTGTTTTGTTTCTAATGGTCCGGGTCAGTCGTTCAGAGTTGGTGTGGAATTTGAGTTTTAGTAGGAATGTGGGCTGGTGGTCACTGAGGTTATCTGGTAGGACACCTGCCAGATAGAAAGTATTGGCATTGTTTATTATGGTCCAGTCTAGGAGGCTTTCTTTGTTTTTATTATTAACTAGCCTTGTACTGGCTTTAATGATTTGGGAGAAATTATACCGATTTATACAGTTGCAGGGTGTGAAACTCGATTATGTATGCCAGTCTATGTTAAAGTCCCCTAAGATAATTATTTCTTGGGGTAGGTTTTGATTTGTCCAATGTAAAAGGGCTTCCAGGGTTGGGATGTTGTTACCTTGTGGTATGTATCCTATTACAATGGTTATTGATTTTTTGTCGGTTAGTTCAAGTTTGGCTAGTAGTAGTTCTGAGGGCATTAGGGGGAGTATCGGAGGGTCAATACTAGTAATCTTTAGGTTTTTTAATAAAGTAATGCTACCCCACCTCCTTTTTTGGAAAGTCTATCATTACGTAGTATATTATAGCCTGGGGGAAGGGATTCACTGTTGGGAGTGGTTGGTTTAACCAGGTTTCAGTTAGGAATAGTAGGTTTGGGGAGTAGGTATCTATTAGAGTATGAAGTAAATGTATTTTATTATTAATGCTACTTATATTTAAGTTAATGAAGAGTAGGCTATTCTTTGGTCTGGAGAGTACGTTTAAGTTGTTGGATGGAGGTGGGGAGGAGTGGGAGAGAGTGCAGGAGTTTGGGCCTGGATTAGGGTGTATGTCACCTGCTAGTTTTAGCTGGTGACTGATATGGTAGAGAAGTTTGGATAGTTTGGAAAGAATATGTATGTACTTGTGTGTGGAAAGAGATTTTGTGGTTGTTTTGATAAGTGTTTTGTATGCTACTGGGATTGGGTAGTGGTGGTAATTACTTGAGGGTGTATGTAGGCTATTGTGTTTGGTGTGGATGAAGTAGGTGGATGTATGTTTTGATGTGGTGGTGATGGTGTATGGAAGAGTAGTGTGATAAGAGGAGTGGTGATAGGTTACAGCTAGTATTGTAAGGATGATGGTGTTGATTGCATTCATGGTGCGTGGTTGTAGTGGAATGTGAGTGAGAATCTGTAGGAGAAGTGAGTTAATTAGTGGGAGGTGTGTGTAGTATTGAATTTGGTTAGGTATTTGTTGTGATTGGTGGTAGGGGTTGTAGGGGGGAGTGTATAGGTATAAATCTAGAGATAGCAGGGGTGGGTTGGAACTGGGGGTAGGGTAGGGGAGCAGAGTGAGCCAGCAGGGCAAGCAGAGCAGGGAAAAGCAAGAGAAAGGCTGACTGGCAAAAAAAAGCAATCAGCCAGTTGTAGTTGGAAAGTGGGAGCTTGAGTGACTTTGTGGGGAGATTAGGAGGAAAGGTATGTAAGGGTGAGAAAATCAGAGGGCAACAGTACTTGTTTCAGGTTATGAGAGAGTAGGGGGTACAAGGAGGGAGATAGACATAGTATGGTTAAGCTGGTGGGAAATTAAGGGGAAAGGATGGTAAGTATAGGAATGAAGGAGTGATTAAGGAAGGTCCCTGAAGGCTGGGCAGTAGTGCGGGCTTGGTGTTGGTTTAGAGAGTGGAGCAAAGTATAAACGGAGGGTTCACAGGGCAGGGACAGGATTAACTGCTGACATCTCTGTTAGGGAGTGTACTCTAATTACTTAACTAAGGGAAGGCAAGATTAAAAGTCTGTTACAGTTAAACTATATATACACATACTTTGGTTTTCTATTTGTTGTCAAATGTCTGGGAGTAGCTCTCGTTGGAGACCTTTACTGGCCCTGGAGTGCAGGTGTAATTAGATATCCAGCCGGGCAGACCCAAGTAGACAAAAGGCTAAGGGGATAGAGAAAGAGAAAGACTTATAATTACTGGAAAGCAATAAGGAGTTAGTGTTAAAAGCAGTGTAAAAAAATCAACAGCATCCACAGTACGAGGTAGGTAACATTTAGGGACAGTTTCAATCAGGTAAATCAGGCAGTATCAGTAGTACATAGCAGTCGTTCCTGATTCATTGCATAGCTATTTACCACTAACGCTATTACACACTCCAGTAAAGTACATTTCTCAGATGTAGCCTCTGATTGTGCAAGTGGAACTAATGAAAAACACAGAATAGACAAAGCAAAAGTGTCAAATTAAAGGGAAATTGTACATGTCCTTCAATCTTTCTGATTATAGTCATTTCGCATTACAAAACAGTTTAAATCAAAGAAAGCACATAAAAAATTATTTGAAACGACAAAAATCTGTAACCCACGCTCTCGTTGGTAGCGCTATTGTGGCGAAGCTATCTGGTATAGTTTTAGTGAGTTAAGCCAAGAACCAGGCTATGTTAATTAAACATAAATGGTACATGTATAAAAAAACACATATTAGCCATAGGGTTTGTGTATACCTATAAAAGATACACGAACTTGTTTGTCCGCCTTTCTTGTTGTACAAGCTGTTGCGCATTGCCAGTGGAAACAAATTAGTGTGCGCAGTTATAACAACATTGTAAAACTATAACAGCTGCTAACAATGCCAAGAATCTGTAACCTGTGCACCCTTGGAGTACGTACTGCAGCTAATTGATCAGTTACAGCTTGGTTATGATGCTAGGGAGCAGGTTACATTGTGTAACAGTCAGTCTGAACATTCAGCTTAGTCACTAACAGAAAAGTTGGTAAGCATTGTACAACATCCAGTTCATACGCTAGCAAAAGGAGCATTTCAACATCAGCTATTATTTCAACTTACTTTGTAGCGAGAATGCTAGGGCAGGGACGCACAGCAGCCGTGAGGCAGTTGCAAGAGATAAAGATGGCGCCCAGAGGGGCTAGGTACTTATGATACATCCAAGGTGGAAATTAGGTAGGGGGAGGAGTGATAGGAAGGGGAGTACAGGTAGGAACCAGAACAGAGTGAATAAAAACACGAGAGTGAGTCTGGCTTGAAAAAAAAACAATCAGCCAGTTGTAGTTGGGAAGCGGGAGCTTGAGTGACTTTGTGGGGGGATTAGGAGGAAATCTAGGTAAGGATGAGAAAATCAGGGGGCAACAGTAGTTGTTTCAGGTTATGAGATAGTAGGGGGTACAAGGAGGGAGACAGACACAGAATGGTTAAGCTGGTGTGAAATTAAGGGGAAAGGATGGTAAGTATAGGGAAGAAGGAGTGATTAAGGAAGGTCCCTAAAGGCTGGGCAGTAGTGTGGGCTTGGTGTTGGTTTAGAGAGTGGAGCAAAGTATAAACGGAGGGTTCACAGTGCAGGGAGAGGATTAGCTGCTGACGTCTCTTTTAGGGAGTGTACTCGATTTACTTAACTAAGGTAAAGCAGGACTAAAAGTCTGTTACAGTTAAACTTTATATACACATACTTTGGTTTTCTATTTGTGGTCAAATGTCTGGGAGTTGCTCTCGTTGGAGTACTTTACTGGACCTGAGGTGCAGGTGTAATTAGATGCCCATCAGGGCAGACCCGGGTAGACAAAAGGTATGGTTTTCTATTTGTGGTCAAATGTCTGGGAGTAGCTCTCATTGGAGTCCTTTACTGGACCTGGGGTGCAGGTGTAATTAGATGTCCAGCAGGGCCCGCCTGAGTAGACAAAAGGTTTGGTTTTCTATTTGTGGTCAAACGTCTGGGAGTAGCTCTTGTTGGAGTCCTTTACTGGACCTGGGGTGCAGGTGTAATTAGATGTCCAACAGGGCAGGCCCGAGTAGACAAAATGTTTGTAGCGAGAGCGCTAGGGCAGGGATGCACAACAGCTGTGGAGCAGTTGCAAGAGATAAATAAAATTTATCTAAAGGAGGGCTCTTGTGTTCCTCCTCTTTTCACTTAAATTTACCGATGACTGACTTGACAATAGGATGGGAAGCAGAGCCCTTACTGTAGTTAAAGCATATGCAGTTTTGGCTATCTCCCTCATAAATATAAAATGCTGGCAGTGACCCCAAATGTACATTCATTGGACTAAAAATTCCAAAAAATGTTGGAGGGTTGGTGTAATGGTTAAGGTGTTTACCTCATAAACACAGAGAACACGGTTTGATTCTCACCTGTAGGGGAAATTAGCTAGGCTAATAATGGCCCACAAGACCAGCTAGCCTAGTAATTACCTATAAAATATTTCTGACTACAAAAACACACAACAGGCAGTCCGGAGCAAAAATGACCCCAATCTACTGCAAAATACAGCCTCACAAGTAACAAAAGATGACTAAGCACTTTCACCTTGCATAGACATCATCAGAGTCATGTTACAAACACAGAGTACACCGTTTATGGCCAATCCACCACGTAACTTCCTGTTATCCAAATAACATTATGTTAAACAACCATAACAAATTCCTGTAGTTAAACTGTCAATTATAAATATTATTTAAAAAACAATATCGTTGAAAAGTTGTTAATATTTTTATTAAATCAGTCCCAACAGTCATGATATTTTTATTTTTAGTCTTTATTTGTACGATTAATGTTTTTAGGATACATTATCTAAACATGACTGTTAGGACTGATTTAGTAAAAATATTAACTTTTCAACGATATTGTTTTTTAAACAATATTTATAATTGACAGTTTAACTATAGGAATTTGTTATGGTTGTTTAACATAATGTTATTTGAAGGACAGGAAGTCACGCGGTGGGTTGGCCATAAACAGTGTACTCTGTGTTTGTAACATGTCTCTGATGATGTCTATGCAAGGTGAAAGTGCTTAGTCATCTTTTGTTACTTGTGTGGCTCTATTTTGCAGTAGATTGGATTCGTTTTTGCTCCAGACTGTCCTTGGTGTGTTTTTTGAACTTCTTACAGTTTGCCTTTTTTGTGTTTGGTTATTTGTCACTACAGTTTACATTCCCCCAACAGCCTCTCCAGCTACATTTGAATCCAATCCTGATCTGCTCAGGCATTACAAAGTAGTAATAAGTAGAGGGCGGCGCAGTGGTGCAGCGGTTAATGCTGTCGCCTCACAGGAAGAGGTTCTCTGGTTTATTCTCAGCAACACAAAGTAGTAATTCTAGGTTACTTTAACCTTGATTTTTCTTGCTGTTTAAATTTGCATCTCAGTCCACCATAACACTACCCAAATCATTCTTGAAGGAGCCAGTTTAAATCCCATCACCAGCAAATCTGCTCTATTGGACTTCACACTTAATAACTTTCCTGAAAAGTTTACACAAATCATTCTTGAAAACACCAGATTAAATGCCATCACCAGCTCTTTGCTTGACTAGAAGCCAGTTTGCTTTTGAAATGCTGACATAATAATGCTCAATTTTTTTTAAATCTCAATTTTTTTTAATCTCTTCAAGTCTTTTGGGTTTCTAATACCATGGCAGGAATGGACCTCATTAAGTAAAAGTCTGAGTAAAGTTCATAAGATTAGTATTGTTTCAAACTTTGTTAGCCAGAAGTGCTCTTTGCATCACCCACAATGTGCCCTGAATTGACTCTTTCTGTAACTCACACAGCGTTGTATGTAATGGTAACATCTAAGTATGATTGTCATTCTTTTTTATAAGAGCTGTTGTTCCTACTACTATTGCAACTGTCTGGGTATCCTTCTTCCACATTGCTCAACCCTAGAGGAGTTAATAATGAACAGATAGATTTTATTAGACACCGAATGGGAGGAAGCCTTTAGTTAGAAGCTCAGTCTGTTATAGAAAATCCATATTCTAAATGAAATGAGCAAAGAGGATATCTTTAACTGAAGCTGTTTATGCAGGTAGAGACAGGTAGGGGCAGATTTTCCTGGCTTAGAATAGAAGGCTGTTGATTTTTGTCCATGTTTTTTTACATGGCCTTGGAATTTCAAAGTCTGCACAAGCCAGATCCGAGTTATTTAGAAGTGGTTGTTGTTTCTACTTTATGGTGCTTTCCTCTTGGCTGAGGATAGTAGTGGGACTTTTGTTATTTTTTTGAGGAGCCTCAAAAAGCATGGTTGTGATTTTGCTGAAGACTTGTGGTAGTATATTGGTGTTAGACCAGTTGGCATAATAGTTAAGGTCTTTAAGTACCATGCACAAGGTACAAGATTTGATGTTGACCTCCAACCAGTACCCGTATGGAGTTTTCATGTTCTCGCTGTGTCTCTGTGGGGTTCCTCCCACCTCCAAAAACATGCTGTGTGTTTTCAAATCAAACACACACAAGAACAGAGTTGTGGGCCACAACACAGACTCTAGATGGTGCCTATAGGTGGAATAGTTGTTTAAACCAACCACTTTGGGCATCAACTGTGGGGTGTAATATCCTCAAGACAGGAGAACACAGATCACAGACAGTGTGCTGAGGCAGGGCTACAACTCAAAGGTGGAATCATTTTGACTAATATTGCTAGATGGACATGGTGATTTGCCAGTGATAACTGGGATGAGGATCCAGCCTACTTTGACCTATGCCAGGAACCCTTGACTCCAGTGTAACGATCGTGCAATATTCATAATCTCAGCATATGCCCCACAGCAGGGTTATGATAGTGAGGAAAAGAGTGCATTCAGGCACCAGTTGCAGGACCTACTAGATACAGCAGGGTGACATGAATTGGTGTTGATAATGGATGAACAAAGTACACATACAAGGACAAACAGAAGAGGATATGAGAATTGTCTAGGTCCACATAGGTGGGGCAACAGGAATAAAGAAGGAGCAGTCATTCTAGATGTCTCTCTGGCAAATGGCTTGATGGTGACCAACACATGGTTCAGCAAGAGAGACAGTCACAAGATTACATAGTGGCCAAAATGCAACTCAGGTAGACACCCTCTGAGTAAGGAAAGGGCACTCAGGCAAAATCAGTGGCTGCAATGTCATCACCCAGTGAAGAAGTTGGCTCACAACATAAACCACTAGTTACCAGAATCAGCTGCATGCAATGGTCAGAGAAGGCTCTAAAGTCAATAGAGAGTAGGTTAAAACCTGGAAGTTAACTGGAGAGAAGTGCAAAATTAAAAAAAAAATACTCATGGCTCTAGCAGTCCAGGAAGAAGAAGAAATAGGTGGAATTGATGAAGAATGGCAGCACCTCAAAACAGCATGTCTGAGGGCTATAAAACAGATGTGTGGCTAAGTCAGGTATAGAAATAAGGTAGATAAGGAATGTCAGCAAAATAAAGAAGTACAAGAAAAAGTGGGAAATAGAAAAGAGGAAGAAATGCTGGTTGGCTAACAAAGAGGCGAAGGTTGGGAGGGTGGTCTAATGGTTAAGGTGTTTGCCTTACAAACACAAGGTGCAGGGTTTGAGACTCACAAGGGATAATTGGCTAAGCTTAAAATGGCTCGTAAGGGCAGTTAGCTTAGTACTAATCTATGAACCTATGAACTTATAAGAGTAGAGTTGCACTTGCAAAGAACAAGGCATCAGGGGCACTCTACCAGCTTCTGGAAAGTGACTCAGTAGATGGCACAAAGAAAATCTGAGTCTGCAAGGCAAAGACAGAAAGTTAAAGAATATAGTTAGGCACCTTTCATAAGGGATGCCAACAACAACCTGCTCACCAGTCCACAGGACATCAAAAGCAGATAGACAGAGTACTTCCACCATCTTCTGAAAGAAGAAAAACCCCACATAAGCCGTGCTGCCCCAGACACAACCTGTGATGAAAGAAGAGTAGTAGCCCACCCTAGAAAAAGTAAGATCAGAGCCAGGAAAAATGAAGTCAGGGAAATCGGCAGACCTCGATGAGATTGCAGCACATCTGATGAAGATGATGGAAGAGAGAACAGAAAGCTCCTGTGGGTGGTCACAGCAGTATGGAGAGAAAGGTGTATCCTCAGATGAGTAGCAAATAAGCATTCTAGTGTCAGTGTTCAAAAACAAAGGGGACATTCACAAGTATCAAACCCCTGGCACACTGCATGACAGCTCTGCAAAGGGTGATTGATAAACTAATACACAGAGTGGAAGAAAGTAATACAGGAGATGCTCAGTTCAGATTCAGATCAGGAAGCAGCACAATGGACCCAATGTTTGCAGTGAGACAGATAGTTAAGAAGAAGCTAGAAATGAGGAAATAGTCCAGTTGGGCCTTCCTAGACTTGGAGAAAGTATATAACAAGGTCCCAGGAAAACTGATTTGGGCAGTCCTGTGGCAGTTCAAAGTCCCAGAAACATTGTTAGAATTAGTGCAGGCTATGTTCAAGGACCAATGACTCAAGCACAAACAGTGTTCGGCCTCACATAGGGGGTCTAAGAGGGAGTGGGTGTAAGTCACATGATGAACGGAAATAAAGCATTTATTAACCAAACTAAACTCAATAAGACATTCTTCTAATATAAATTCTAAATCAATTAAAATGGTCTCTGAACAATGAGGTGCTTTCCAGAATGGTTGGCTGAGTGGTTAAGGTGTTTAACTCACATTCAAATGGTAAAGAGTTTGATTCTTACCTTTGGGTTGGAAAATTTAGCTAGGCTTAAAATGACCAACAAGGGCAGATAGCCTAGTGCTGCCTGATGATCTATTATCTTATATCACTAGAACTGTGATGATAAGTACATGTATTATTAAATAATATTACTTTATGTACATGTCTGTCTTTATAATATTAAATTTGGTAATCAATCTTTTTCAACTTTAACCTGCAAGTGTTTAAGATTGTCTCTAAGTCTGCACGTATGAGTAAAAGCAACATTATTGTTCATAATTGTTAGCTAGTTAATTTTATTCTTTTGTTTTTGTATTGTTTTGGAGTTTTGAATGGAAAATCTTAATAAAATACTTTTTTAAATAAGTGCATTTCTGATGTCAAGCTGCAGCATAGCAAGAGAGCTGACTGGGTGGAACAGGTGATGCGACATTATATGTCAACAGACATGAGAAAAATAAGAGTGGATTCAGAGAGAAACCTAAAAAATGAAAGATAAGGCATGACTGACTGTTCTGCCATGCAGAATATACAATAATTCTTTGGAGGAGCAGGTATATCTCACAGATGATACCACTGCTCTGGAACAAAATCCCCATCCACATTAAACAAAGTTCATCCTTTTCCATATTCAAGCACAACTTGGATCTATGGACGGGAAACAGAAAATTTACTCAGAACTGCCCCATGTTTCTAATGGACAGATGCAGCTCCTGAATGCTTTATCCCATTCATGGTATTCATAGTATCTATGGTATGATCCCAGTTATTCTCATTAAGGGTAATATAGAATTATTGACCATGGAATGGGTAAGGCCAATCTCTAACCAAATGGGAAAGTTTAATCAAAACACAAAAAGGGAGATTGGGTCAGCTTAAAAATGGCCTGCAAAGGCAGCTAGCCTAGTATATATGCCTTTTCTAACTAGTATAGTCCAGTTTCCAGGCTTTGCTTGTTTCAGGACTTTATTTTCTGTGTTCAGAGCTATTCAGACCTTGCTGTGGTAGAGGGAAGTCCTACTGCTTACCAGTGGGAGTGGTGAGCATTGTACTGCCTATCTAACACTAGAGGAGAAATTGAAATCTGAAATTGCAATTTTATCAGCCATTTGAGGCTGATTTCTATCGCTTTCAACTTTCTGGCATATATACACGTGTTTGCACATGTTTGAGCTTGTTTTAGATCAGCAGATCCTGTTTGGTCACCCTGCAGACTACTACAGCACCAGAAATGACAAAGAGAGAGTTTTTGTGCTAATTGCAAGTACTTTTTGCTGAATTTTTGATTTTTTACTGATTTTGGTCGTTTTTATTACCTGCACTTCTCAGAAAGCTTAGCTACTTATTTCACTGTATTTCTGCCTGTAAGTCATTTTCCAGTTGTGCTTTTGCCTTGCTTTATTTAAAAAGTTTAAATTTTCAAATTTCTAATTTTGCAAAGTTTTAATTGAGTTTACTGTTCTGGGCTATACACTCACGTGCATTAGCCTTTCTGAGCTTATTTAGGGTATAACTGCATTGTTTAGCCTGATTTAACAAAAAAAAAGCAAAAAAATTCTATCTTGTTTGCTAATTTCCTGCATTTTCTAACAAGAATAGTCCAGTTTCTAGGCGTTGCTGGTTTCAGGACTTTAGTTTCAGTGCTCAGAGCTATCCAGATCATGCTGTGGTAGAGGGAGATCCTACTGCTTACCATTGAGATTGGCAGCATTACACTGCCTATGTAACACCAGGGGAGTGGTTTCCAGCTCTGAAATTGCAATTTTATTGGCCATTTTGGGCTGATTTCTATCCCTTTCAACTTTCTGGCATAAATACGCATGTTTGCCCACATTTGCACACTGCGCAGAACCGCGGGGCTAAGGTTAAAGTATTCCCGGTGCCAGAAAGTCTGCTCTTCGAATTTTCCCTTAGAATGAGCTAGTTTATCAGCATTAAAATCTGTACACCTGTAACTAGCACTTGCTCTAAAATTCGCTAAAAAGCATCAGGAAACCTTAATTTTTTACAAGCACTCACCTTTCCTTGGTAATAAGGAGAAAATAGTTGTAGGCACTAGACAACCTACAATCGCAAGTACCTTGCCAAAGAGTAAGGGAAAACAGCTCTTGTACTACTCAAAGAAAGCACCTAACCAGGCATGTCCAAGGGTCAGCTTCCGGTGATTTCTGCTGTCCACCTGGTGAATCTGGGCATACTGGGGCAATGCAGCAATTACCTGATGTACACAGACAACCCTTTCCTCCTACCATGAAACACTACAACCTGCAAGAGATGCAGTCTCCAGCCAAGATTGTGCTAGACAGTCAAGAGGAGAAGGTTAACACCCACACAACACCTCAAACAACACATAGTCCTTCAAAACCCACACCACCAAAACCCACACATAGCAACACAAAATCCACATATGTGGAGGCTCTTAACATTAACCTGCCCAAGTAGCAAGGACCGCTGAAGCTTAAATGCAAACAAACACCACCCTCAAACACAACCAAAGAGTCACATAGCTCACAACACCAGTGTGTCACCCAACAGCAGCCACTAAGGCAAGACAACGTACCCAACACTTTGGTCATAGGTGAGTCTATAGTCAGGCACACTGATGTCCCACTCACCAGGCTGAACAAGGAGAAAATTACAGTTATTTGCCTATCGGGTGCCAGCATCTTCCACAAAACACATGCACTCAAGTCACTCCACAACAGGTACAAATATGACTGTCATTGTCCATGTTGGAGTGAATGACTTAAAACGTACCTCCCTGGACTACATGAAAAGAGACATGGAAGAGCTTTCGGATCATGTAGCCCAGGTAGGTATCACCCAACACTGAGTAGCATCCTGTCATCACCCAGAATGATACCACAGTATAAGGACAAAATGATTGACTTCAATAATTGGCTAAGCTTCTGGTGTCATTCAAAGGGGATCCAGTATCGGTCTGCCTGGGATGACATGTTCGACAAACCACAATGTTTTGCAAGAGATGGTTTGCACCTGTCACTCCTGGGATTCAGGTTACTGGCTAAGGCTCTTGCCACCCCTATAGTGCCTTTTTTAGGCAAGGTTCAAAGGACAAAACTACCACCATAATGGGTACAAGCAAACAAAATCTGAAGGTAATGCTACTCAATGCAAGAAGTCTAAACCTCAAGATGCACTCTCTCGAGGCTCTCCTAAAAATGGAGAACATCGATATCTGTACAGTAACTGAGACCTGGTTCAAAGCTCTAGAGAACACCCTTTTAATACCAGGCTACAACTCATACCATGTTTTTCAGTCACCAAACCAGGACTGAAACAATAAAGGTGGAGGTGTGTCCATATTCACCAAGGATATTCACACCTCCAGGCTGGTTGCACAACACAATGCATCTGAAATTCCCTAGGTGAAATTAACACTAGGTAAGACTGCAATACAAATTGTAGCTTGCTACAGATCCCCCACCATGCCCCAAGATTCTCACTACACCTTTCTAAACATACTAGAAAATATTAAGATACAACCAAACACCCTAATACTGGGTGATTTCAAATACCCTGTCATTAGCTGGGAAAACTACTCTTGTACTAACACCTTTGCTCAACGGTTCTTGGAATTCATAAATACCAATGCCCTAGAACAAATAATTCATAGTCCCACCAGGGGTACCAATATTCTAGACCTGGTCATTACCAACATGAGAGATCGATGCTCCACACCAGTGGTCACCCCCTTGTTGGTCAGATCAGAGCATAAGCTAATCACCTTTGACATCCACATCCCACCCCCACCCCCATTTAAGGAAACCTCCACAAAAAAACTTCTCCAAAGCCAATTTCATGCTTCTCAAGTCAGAAGTAGCAAACTTCATGACACCCATGCAAATGGGAACTGGAAGTTCAACTGCTGAATCCTACACTAAGGTGCTGTATGAGCACATTCACTTGTGCATGGACCAAGCCATCCCAAATAGAACCAAGACACTGTCCTCTAAAAAAAGGAAGCCAATCTGCTGGTCCCTTGCCATAAACAAGCTGTACAACAGAAGGAAGAAACTGTTGCAGAAAAGAGGAAGAACCCAGGATTCAAAAAACTCCCTCACCAACCTCAGTAGAAAGCTGAGATCCCTCATAAAATCTTACAAAGCTAGTTATGAAAACAAAATTGCCAAATATTCCAAAGACAACCACATGGCATCCTATAGTTATGCAGGAATCTAAATGACAGTACCCAGATCTGCTCTGAGCTACAGCAGAATGGCACTAGATATACTGATCCCAAGTATATTGCCAATATCCCGGCAGATAGATTCAGTTCCAAATTCACCCCCCCCCCCTCGCCCTAAATGGCCCATCTCAATACCAAAAGAATTTCAAATTCTGGTAATCACGACCATTTGGGTAAAAAACGCAATCTCCAAAACCAAGAATACAGCATCCATGGGACCAGATGACATCCCAGGATGTGCAAAAAACATAGTAGGCAACACAATCCACAAAAATCATGTCCTTGAATTGATATACATTTTTTACATGTATTTATATAACTTTACATTTTATATGAACATATGTATATGTTTATTAACAGCATTTTTAACCTATACCACTTTGACAAGAGCATGATTTTTGGGGATTGGTGGGTTATTTGCTGTACATTTTAGTGTGTTTTTTATCATGACATGGGTTCTGTGGTTGAATTGTACTGTGACTGTTGAGTATTTATGAACTTTATGAATATTCATTATATGGATTTATTCTGTTGGTTCAATGTTAATTGGGGGTGGATCTGTTTGTTTAAATTGAGCTCAGTAACAGTTTTCTAATTTCCTTAAAAAAGTCTCTGATTCACCAGAGATGAAAGCGCTTGGAATACTGTTTATACCTTTTGGATTTTTATGTGACTACAACTTTCGGGTGTTTTATTGAATAAATTCCTGGATAAACTCTGAGTCGGCTTTTGTACCTGAACCCACTGCTGCTGTTTTTGTCATCCCAGGCTGTGAACTGTATGAACTACAAAATGAAATGGCACCTCACCTATGTGCCATGTTTAATCATAGCCTCACCTCAGGCTTCGTGCCCACAGAGTGGTGATCCACTTTGGATCCCAGGAACTACCTTCTCATCAGTCTGACGAGCCTGATCTGCAAGGCCATGGAACGTATTATCATGGAACTTATAAACAAAGACATTGGCAACCTTCAAACACTGGATCCCACCCAGTCTGGGTTCGTGAAGGGCTGATCTTGCCTCCTAAACCTGATTGACTTCTTCAAATCAGTCTCCAGAGCTGTGGACGAGGGTAAGGTGATTCACACAGCCTACTTGGACCTCGCCAAGGCATTCGACACTATCCCCCACTCTGGAATCATAGATAAACTTACTAAGCTGGGCATTAATCCCTACATCACTCGATGGGTTGCAAACTGGCTTAGTGACAGAACACACACTGTAAAAGTAGCCAACTCCAAATGCAGCTGCAAACAAGTGACAAGTGGTGTACTACAGGGTTCTGTCCTGAGACCACTCTTGTTTGGCCTCTACTTCTCTGAAGTACAGGCCAACAATAAGGGACTCTGGCAAACAAAGTTTGCAGATGACTGCATGCTGGGAGCCATTATTGAATCCCCAAATGATGTGGATATACTATAAAAGGGCCTTACTGAAACAGATGCCTGGTGCCAGAGTCATGGGCTCATGCTAAATGCCAAACAATGTATAGTTGCCCCCTTTGGTAAAAACCACATACCTGTGAACTACCACATAGGTGGCAGTTATACTAAACAGCAAAAGTGTGATAAGAGACGTTGGGACACAGGTGGACAGTGGTCTCACTTTTGATAACCACATAGCCACAATAGTTAGAAAATCCTTCTACGTGGCACACCTCATCACTAAGGGCTTTTCATCCAGAAAAATGGAGGTCATTGTCCCTCTGTACTCATCCCTCATTAGACCCACTATAGAATACAATGCCCCATTTGGTATGTACCTCACAAAACATCTGCAACAACTAGAAAGGCCACAGAAATACCTCACAAAAAGAATCACAGGCCTAAAGCAGGTACCTTATGTTGACCATCTAAAGAAACTCCAGCTTTACTCTGCCGCATATCGCCTACTCAGAGGTGATTTCTTCCTAACATACAAGGCCATGTTAAACCCAGAGTTGTTGGACACGCTACACTTAAAGAAATCCCAATCCCTCCGAGCCACATGCTCCAGGGATCTTAACATTGTCATCACAATGAATAGAACATGTTGGAGGGATAGGTTCCTGACCCAGAGACTCCCCATACTCTGGATAGGCTGTCCATACATGTCAGGCAGAGCGTCTCAATGGCCCTCTTCAAGAGGAACCTTGACGATTGGATGGATAGGAGATAGGAAATTCACCCCGGGGATCACATCAGTAGCAATGCTTGAAAGGGGTCCAGGAAAGTAAATATTTGTGGGAAGCAATAGCCAGGGAATCGTTATAGCTAGGCTTGTATAGGGCCTAGGGCCGATAGCCTAGTACCTACCTATAAACGTATGAACCTATGTATGTATGAAACTATGAACCTATAATCACAGATCACTGTTTGGGGAAAGTACATTTTGGGGAAGGTGGAGTGAGGGTAGGTGTTGGGGTGCTAGAGTGTAAAGGCCTGAGGTAGATGCCAATATCACAACTGTATGTTAATAATGGTAGGGTATCTGCACATAATGCACAACACTATTTTTAGAACACCTGAAAATACACAGTGTACCTTTGTGTAAAATGCAAATAGAATTACACAGTCAGGTGGAATATATCACATAAGCTGTGTCATATTATTAATGGGAAACCCTCACTAGTAATAGCAGTAGGGTGTGAGATCAGGTAAGTAAAGCTGAAACCAATTTTACCAGGTGTTTATTAATAGTCATCCAGCTATAAAAAGTTCTATTAAGCCCAAGACTTTTAAATTTTGTGAACTGTGTATAATTATATGTCCTAAATGTCTGACAATGGTCTGGCTCTTATGTCACAGCCATAAAAGTTCTAAAGTGGACCTTAAACCAATCTTATGAGATATTATCATTGTTATACACTGTGCACAGCATAGCTGTTATGCGTAGTAGTTATTATACATTGCTATGCATTGTGCACAGTATAGCTTTTGTGTGTATAACTTATTATAACATAGTTATACATTGTGCACAGCATAGCTGTTTTGTGTAGTACTTATTATAGCATTGTTATACACTGTGCACAGCATAGCTGTTGTGTGTAGCAGTTATTATAGCACTGTTATACACTGTGCACAGCATAGCTGTTGTGTGTAGCAGTTATTATAACATTGTTATACACTGCGCACAGCATAGCTCTTGTTCATAGCAGTTATTATAACATTGTTATACACTGTGCACAGCATAGCTCTTGTGCGCAGCAGTTATTATAACATTGTTATACACTGCGCACAGCATGGCTGTTGTGTGCAGTAGTTATTATAACATTGTTATACACTGTGCACACCATAGCTGTTGTGTGTAGTAGTTATTATAGCATTGTTATACACCGTGCACAGTGCAGCTGTTGTGTGTAGCAGTTATTATAGCATCATTATACACTGCGCACAGCATAGCTGTTGTGTGTAGTAGTTATTCTAACATTGTTATACACTGTGCACAGCATAGCTGTTGTGTGTAGTAGTTATTATAACATTGTTATACACTGTGCACAGCATAGCTGTTGTGTGTAGTAGTTATTATAACATTGTTATACACTGTGCACAGTATAGCTGTTGTGTGTAGCAGTTATTATAACATCATTATACACTGCGCACAGCATAGCTGTTGTGTGCAGTAGTTATTATAACATTGTTATACACTGCACACAGAATAGCTGCTGTGTGTAGTAGTTATTATAACATTGTTATACACTGTGCACAGCATAGCTGTTGTGTGTAGCAGTTATTATAACAGTGTTATACACAGTGCACAGCATAGCTGTTGTCTGCAGTAGTTATTATAACATTGTTATACACTGTGCACACCATAGCTGTTGTGTGTAGTAGTTATTATAACATTGTTATGCACTGTGCACACCATAGCTGTTGTGTGTAGCAGTTATTATAACATCGTTATACACTGCTCACACCATAGCTGTTGTGTGTAGCAGTTATTATAATATTGTTATACACTGTGCACAGCATAGCTGTTGTGTGCAGCAGTTATTATAACATTGTTATACACTGCGCACAGCATAGCCGTTGTGTGCAGTAGTTATTATAACATTGTTATACACTGTGCACACCATAGCTGTTGTGTGTAGTAGTTATTATAGCATTGTTATACACTGTGCACAGCATAGCTGTTGTGTGCAGTAGTTATTATAACATTGGTATACACTGCACACAGCATAGCTGTTGTGTGCAGTAGTTATTATAACATTGCTATACACTGCAAACAGCATAGCTGTTGTGTGCAGTAGTTATTATAACATTGTTATACACAGCACACAGCATAGCTGTTGTGTCTAGCAGTTATTATAACATTGTTATACACTGTGCACAGCATAGCTGTTGTGTGCAGTAGTTATAACATTGTTATACACTGCACACAGCATAGCTGTTGTGTGCACTAGTTATTATAACATTGTTATACACTGTGCACAGCATAGCTGTTGTGTGCACTAGTTATTATAACATTGTTATACACTGTGCACAGCATAGCTGTTGTGTGTAGCAGTTGTTATGAATGGAACGTTTATAAATACAATCTCCATAATACCTGATGATGGAGGAAGACAGTTACTGTGTGCTTTTCATTCTCCTTTAATGAACAGACAGCTCAGATCATATCAGCTCACACCTTTGTTACCTTGGGATCAGAACTGCCCACCTTAAGACACTTGTCAAATGATTAAGGCTCCAGCAGTTTGTCTGAATCAAACTTTAACATTAGGTGACCACAATGCACTTCCGTCTATCTTATGGTTAATGCCAAATGATTAAGGCTATGAGATAATAATAAGCCTCCATGCATTCACCAAACATTCAATTTCCCTCGTTTTTCACTTAGAAAATGAACAGTCACTTAACTAGGCAGTAGCCTGAGCTTGGGCTAAGGAAGATGTACTAATGTTTAAGACGCCTATCTGTTTACTAAATGCAATTCTGATAAATAAATCGTCTTGAATGAAACTGAATGCTTGACAATTTGTCAGGGGGAAATCAGTTTCTGTGCTCATAATACCAGAATCAAGACCTTTAACACTAGATTGTAAAAAGCAACAGACATTTTTGCCAGCATCACAAACCTGCTAGTAAATATAGCTACTGCATTTTGGTTTTAGCCTCTAAAAGTGTAGTTAACTAAATAACAGATGTTAAATTTATTTATTCCCAAATCAAGTAGGCCGTAGTTTGATGCCTTACTCCAATTTATACTTGAGTAAATGAACATTTTCACAAAGTATCTTCCTCTTATATGAAACATAACATATTTGGCACTTTATAGAACAAGCTAGTGCTGTTTTTTTCTAGGTCTTGTTTGGCCCCTGTGTCACCCACACATAAGACCTCTCTAATGTCACTTGTTTGTTTCCCTGTTCTCTTATGAAAGCAGCCAGTTTTCAGACAGCCATGATGGTGCTTTGTGTCTTTGCAGGATTCTCAAAAATTATAACATATAGTCATTGGGAAACAAGTATCCTGCATCCCTGCAGGATCCTCTGGTATGCATCACTGCATGATCCTTTGACACGCATTACTGCATGACCTGCTGACATGCATTACTGCAGGATCCCCTGACATGCATCACTGCAGGATCCCCTGACATGCATTACTACATGATCCCCTGACATGCATCCCTGCATGATCCCCTCAGATGCATCACTGCAGGATCCCCTGACATGCACAACTTTAGGATCGCTTGGCATGCATCACTGCAGGATCCCCAATATCCTTCCCCTTGAAAATGCATTCTCCAATGCAAACACAATAAAGTTTAGTGCATTTGCTGCTTACTGGCCACAAGCCAAAACCAGGAGATGATGGTAATGGATGGCTCTAGTCTAACCATTCATCCCTCCCCATTCAGGATATGTACCCCTATCCATCCAATGCTAGGTCATACAAACACTCACACCAGTAATCAAAATGAGATCACCTGAGCTAAAGTCAGCACATTGTCCCTGTATGTCACAGGACATGCGTGAGATAGCACACCTTCTTTGTATTTTAATTTGCAGACATGCATAAGTGGTAAATGTTTAAATGTATTAATTAGGTAACTGGATATGTGAACTGGTCCTCAGACCATTTGAGCCATTATGTGGGACCTGGACAAGGGTAACTGTGATATGTATTTAAAGGTAGGAGATTAAGAAGTATGTGAAACACTACCTATTCAAATCTTGGACGTGTTTTTGTGCTGACCCTACTTAGCCATCCTCCTCCACTACTTTCCCTCCTCTCTACTTCCTTTAACCTACCCCGTTTTAATCTTCTGCTTCTGTTTCCATAAAATCAGACATGAAGTTTACAACACTTCTTACAAAATTTACTCTACTATGTAAAATGAGTATACACCTTGTATCTGTAGATTCAACAGCTGTAGGTGTAATGAATACATAGTTAAACTTCTATACATTCTCTATGTACAGTTTATCTTGTGTTTATTGTATATGATTATGATGTTACTGTATCTAGATAAGTTGTATAAGAAACTGTATCTTATGTACCTCACTGGAGCTGTTCTCCTCGGGTTTCTGCTGAAATGGCCTTTCTGCCCAACCAGACTAACCTGGTCAACAAATGTTAAATAAATAAATAAATAAATAAATAAATAAATGCTCTTCAGATCCAAGAAGAAAAAAACAGACATCGAGATGCCCCCCCCCCAAAAAAAAAACACACAGACACATGAACAACATGCAGAATCCAGACAGAAAGGGGTCAGGTGGTCAATTCTGAACGTAGACCATGGAGCTCTGAGATGAAGATCTTAATTGTGGACCAGTAAAACATGCTTTATAAAATTAATTACATTTCCCATCAACTCACATAATCCAGTCTGACAGTAACAGTAACAGTAACGTAATGTACAATTTGACACCAGCAACATAACGTACTATTTAAGAACAGTAACAGCAACATAATATACAGTGCAGAAACAATAGCAGCAGTACAATACACAATCTGACAAGAGTAACAGCAACATAATGTACAATATGACAGCAGTAAAAATATAATATACATTCTGACAACAATAACATAATATACTCTCAGACAACAGTAACATCAACATAATATGCAGGTAAACAGCAGTAACAGCACTATAATAAACTCTTTGATAACAGCAACTACAACATACCCTGCAGTCTCACAACAGAAACAGCAACATAATCTACAGTCTGACAACAGGAATAGCAACATAATCTGCAGTCTGATAACAGTAACACCAACATACCCCTCAGTCTGACAACAGAAACAGCAGCATAACCTGCAGTCTGATAACAGTAACACCAGTATAATCTGCAGTTTGACATTAGTAACACCAACATAATATAAGACATCTGGTGACAATAACAGAACATAACCTGCTGACTGACAACAGTAACAGCAACATAATCTAAAGCCTGATAACAGTAACAGCAAAATAGTCTGCAGTCTGACAACAGTAACAGCAACATAATCTAAAGTCTGACAACAGTAACAGCAACATAATCTGCAGTCTGACAACAGTAACAGTAACATAATCTGAAGTCTGACAACAGCAACATAATCTGCAGGCTGACAACAGTAACAGCAACATAATTTGCAGTCTGACAAAAGTAACAGCAACATAATCTAAAGTCTGACAACAGTAGCAACAACATAATCTGCAGTCTGACAACAGTAACACAAACATAATATAAGACATCTGGTGACAATAACAGCAACATAATCTGCAGTCTGACAACAGTAACACCAACATAATCTAAAGTCTGACAATAGTAACAGCAGCATAATCTGCAGTCTGACAACAGTAACACCAACATAATATAAGACATCTGGTGACAATAACAGCAACATAATCTGCAGTCTGACAACAGTAACACCAACATAATCTGAAGTCTGACAACAGCAACATTATCTGAAATCTGACAACAGCAACAGCAATATAATATAAACCGTCAAACAACAGTAACAGCAACATAATCTGTAGTCTGACAGCAGTAACACCAACATAATATAAGCTATCGAAAAAAAAAGTAAAAGCAACATAATCTGCAATCTGGCAACAGTAACACCAACATAATATAAGCCATCTGACAACAGTAACAGCAACATAATCTGAAGTCTGACAACAGCAACATAATCTAAAGTCTGACAACAGTAACAGCAACATAATCTACAATCTGACAAAAGTAACAGTAACATAATATAAACCATCTGACAGCAGTAACAGCAACATAATCTGTAGTCTGACAAAAGTAACACCAACATAATATAAGCCATTTGATAAAGGTAACAACAACATAATCTGCAGTCTAACAACAGTAACAGCAACATAATCTGCAGTCTGACAACAGTAAGACCCACATAATCTAAAGTCTGACAATAATAACATCAACATAATCTGCAATATGAAAACAGTAACAGCAAAATAATCTTCAGTTTGACAGCATTAAAAGCAACATAATCTACAGTCTGACAACAGTGACAGAGACATAAAATGCAGTCTAACAACAGTAACAGCAACATAATATAAACTCTGACAATAGTAATAGCAACATAATCTGCAGTCTGACAACAGTAACAGCAACATAATTTTCAGTCTTGTAACACACACAAACCAAACAGTAACCAAGTAAAAATGGTCAAATCACAGTAGTGAAGGAATCAATAAGCCAAGTGAATCCTTTTTACACGTTTCGTTCACATTTATTACTTCATGAACTTCATCAGAAAAGGTTTACAAAAACCACATTGTGATTAAATAAACATAATGAGGTCACATGAATTACAAACTGTCCAACCACAAAACAGTAAGAAAGTTGATTAAAGACATATAGCTTATAAACTATTTATAACTAAAAAATATGTATATGTATATATATATATATTATAAGTGTATATATTAAAACATTTAAATCCTATTGAGTTGCAAAAAACATTTGATATTAATAACGTCATTCAACCCAGGTGGTTGATCTGCGTTTAACATAATCTGCCATATGGCTTCTCTGCATTCTAAAAATACTTTAAATGTCCAAGATTGGCCAAACTTTTCGGCATACCGAAACTTCATAAAGCTACTAGTACCATTCCTTTCAGACCGATCATCTCTGCTAGGGGGTCCAAAACAGAATTTATTTCTATGTGGATGGACAAATGGCTAAACCCAATTGTACAACAGACCAAGTCCTTTCTCAGAGATTCCTGGCATTTGTTAGAACAATTGAGTGAATTAAATATCGATGGTAAATTATGTCACTTTGTTTCATTAGATGTTGTGTCACTATACACAAGTATTAATCAAGAAGCTGGTGTTGAATATTTGAGAGAATACCTAACTGTGTACACAAACATGGACAATAGTTTTGTCAACACTTTGTGCACTTTGATGGATGTTATTTTAGAGAATAATTTTTTCCAATTTGAGGATTTATATTACCAACAAATCTTTGGAATAGCTATGGGTGCAAGAGTTGCGCCAAGTTTTGCAAACTTAGTTATGGCAATGTGGGAGCTTAAATTCCTGTTTTCTCATCCTTTAGCAAAGCACATTGTTTTCTACAGAAGATATATAGACGATTTGTTTTTCTTCTGGAGTGGGGATGAGGTGATATTTTTTGAACTTGTTGAACATTTGAACACTTCGACAGAGTTTTTAAAGTTCACTATTGGCTACTTCGGAGATACTATAGATTTTTTGGATTTACATTTGGAAATCAACACAGACAACAATGTGTTTGTTAGTAACATCTTTCGTAAATCTAATTTTGTCAATCAATACTTACATTATGACAGTTTACATCCCAAATTTATGAAAAAGGGAGTTGTGAAGGGACAATTCATCCGTTTAAGTATTAACTAGTAAAGATGTGGTATTCCATTCAGAGGCAAACAAGTTAGCTTCCTTCTTTGTTGACAGAGGTTACAATAGTTCTTGGATTAAGAAAATATTAAATGAAGTTTTGAGTTTGAGATCTAATGTTGCGTGTCCCATTTTATTCACCACCCACCTCATATCTAGAGGTACAAAAACAAACACTGGTATGAATAATTTTTCTTTGGCTTTTCCTATTCCAATATCAAATGAAATGGATTGGATAAGGGATATTATATCTAACAATTGGAAGGTCATTTTTGGTAATAGTGATTTGTGTTCAGTAATTGGGAAGGCACCAATGTTTACTTATAGGAAAACTACCAGTATTAAGACAATAGTTGAATCCATTAGACAACCTATGGACGAGGTCGCTTGTTATGGTACTTTCCCGTGTAACTGTCGTAAGCAGTGTAGATACATATCAGGGAATAGTTCAATTTTGTTTAAACACATTAATAAGACCATTTATAGTAATGGTCATTACACGTGCAAGACACAATTTGTCGTCTATGTGGCTATTTGTGATTCCTGTGAGCAATTTTACGTAGGTAAAACTATAAGGGAATTATATAAACGTATTTATGAGCACAATTTGGCCATTAAGAAAAAGGATTTGTCAAATGCTCTTGCTAGACATGCTTTACATTGTAGTTTGTTCAAAAAGTTCAGATTTTCAGTGCTGGAAAGTGTTAATTTCGATTTATTAGCTGGGAATTTTAAAGTATTTTTAGAATGCAGAGAAGCCATATGGCAGATTATGTTAAACGCAGATCAACCACCTGGGTTGAATGACGTTATTAATATCAAATGTTTTTTGCAACTCAATAGGATTTAAATGTTTTAATATATACACTTATAATATATATATATATATATATATATATATATATATATATATATATATATATATACATATACATATTTTTTAGTTATAAATAGTTTATAAGCTATATCTCTTTAATCAACTTTCTTACTGTTTTGTGGTTGGACAGTTTGTAATTCATGTGACCTCATTATGTTTATTTAATCACAATGTGGTTTTTGTAAACCTTTTCTGATGAAGTTCATGAAGTAATAAATGTGAACGAAACGCGTAAAAAGGTTTCACTTGGCTTATTGATTCCTTCACTACTGTGATTTGATCATAATTTTCAGTCTGACAACAGGATCACCAACATAATATAAGACATCTGACAACAGTAACACCAACATAGTCTGCAGTCTGACAACAGTAACACCAACATAATATAAGCCATCTGACAACAGTAACAGCAACATAGTGTGCATTCTGACAATAGTAACAGCAACATAACCTGAAGTCTGACAACAGTAAAAGCGACATAATCTGGAATCTGACAACAGAAACAGCAACATAATCTACAGTCTGACAACATGAATAGCAACATAATCTGCAGTCTGATAACAGTAACACCAATATATTCTGCAGTCTGACAACAGAAACAGCAGCATAACCTGCAGTCTGACAAGAGAAACAGCAGCATAATCTGTAGTTTGACAACAGTAACACCAACATAATATAAGACATCTGGTGACAATAACAGCAACATAACCTGCAGTCTGACAACAGTAACAGCAACATAATCTAAAGTCTGACAACAGTAACAGCAACATAATCTGCAGTCTGACAACAGTAACAGTAACATAATCTGAAGTCTAACAACAGCAACATAATATGCAGTCTGACAACAGTAACAGCAACATAATCTGCAATCTGACAACAGCAACATAATATAAACTGTCAGACAACAGTAACAGCAACATAATCTGTAGTCTGACAACAGTAACACCAACATAATATAAACCATCTGAAAACAGTAACACCAACATAATCTGCAGTCTGGCAACAGTAACACCAACATAATATAAGACATCTAGCAACAGTGACAGCAACATAATCTGAAGTCTGACAACAGCAACATAATCTAAAGTCTGACAACAGTAACAGCAACATAATCTGTAGTCTGTCAAAAGTAACACCAACATAATATAAGCCATCTGACAACAGTAACAACATAAGATGCAGTCTAACAACAGTAACAGCAACATAATCTGCAGTCTGACAACAGTAACACCAACATAATATGAGCCATCTGACAACATTAACAGCAACATAATTGCAGTTTGACATCAGAAACAGCAACATAATCTGCAGTTTGACAACAGTAACAGCAACATAATCTGTAGTCTGACAACAGTAACAGCAACATAATCTGCAGTTTGACAACAGTAACAGCAACATAATCTAAAGTCTGACAACAGTAACAGAAACATAATTTGCAGTCGGACAACAGTCACAGTAACATAATATGCAGTCTGACAACAGTAACACCAACATAATATGCACCATCTGACAACAATAACAGCAACATAATCTGCAGTTTGAGAACAGAAACAGCAACAAAATCTGCAGTTTGACAACAGTAACAGCAACATAATCTATAGTCTGATAACAGTAAAAGAAACATAATTTGCAGTCTGACAACAGTCACAGTAACATAATCTAAGATGTCTGACAACAATAATTGCAACATAACATGAAGCCTGATGATAGTAACAGTAACATAATCTTCAGTCTGATAACAGTAACAGCAACATTATCAGCAGTCTGACAACAGTAACACCCACATAATGTAAAGTCTGACAATAATAACATCAACATAATCTGCAGTCTGATAACATTAACAGCCACATAATCTGTAATATGAAAACAGTAACAGCAACATAATCTTTAGTTTGACAACATTAACAGCAACATAATCAGCAGTCTGACAACAGTAACGGAGACATAATCTTCAGTCTAACAACAGTAACAGCAACATAATCAAAACTCTGACAACAGTAACAGCAACATAATCTGCAGTCTGATAACAGTAACACCACCAAAATATAAACCATCTGTCAGCAGTAACAGCAACATAATCTGCAGTCTGACAACAGTAACACCAACATAATATAAGCCATCTGACAACAGTAACAGTAACACAATCTGCAGTCTGACAACAGTAACAGCAACATAATTTGCATCTGACAACAGTAACACCAACATAATATAAGACATCTGACAACAGTAATGGCAACATAATCTGCAATCTGACAACAGAAACAGCAACATAATCTGCAGTTTGACAACAGTAACAGCAGCGTAATCTGCAGTCTGACAACAATAACAGGAATATATTCTGCAGTCTGACAACAGTAACACCAACATAATGAGACATTTGGCAACAGTAACAACATCATAATATGCAGTTTGACAACAGTAACATCAACATAATCTGAAGTCTGACAACAGTAACAGCAACATAATCTGCAGTCTGACAACAGAAACAGCAAAATAATTTGGAGTCAGACAACATAAACAGCAACATAATCTGCAGTTTGACAACAATAACAGCAACATAACATGCAGTCTGACAACAGTAACAACCACTTAATCTGCAGTCAGACGACAGACAACAGAAACAGCAACATAATCTGCAGTCTGACAACAGAAACAGCAACATAATCTGCAGTTTGACAACAATAACAACAACATAACATGCAGTCTGACAACAGTAACAGCAACATAATATAAGGTGCCTGATAACAGTAACACCAACATAAAACATCTGACAACAGTAGCAGCAACTTAATCTGCAGTCTGACAACAGTAACAGTAACATAATTTGCACTTTGATAACAGAAACACCAACATAATCTGCAGCAACATAATCTGCACTCTGATAACAGAAACAGCAACACAATCTGCAGTCTAACAGTAAAGGCAACATAATCTGCTGTCTGACAACAGTAACAGCAACATAATCTAAAGTCTGACAACAGTAACAGCAGCATAATCTGCAGTCTGACAACAGTAACACAAACATAATATAAGCCATCTGACAACAGTAACAGGAACATTATCTACAGTCTGACAACAGTAACAGCAACATAATCTGAAGTCTGACTCAGTAACACCAACATAATATAAGCCATCTGACAACAGTAACAGTTACATAATCTGCAGTCTGACAACAGTAACAACAACATAACCTGCAGTCTGACAACAGTAACAACAACATAATCTGCAGTCTGACAACAGTAACACCAACATAATATAAGCCATCTGACAATAGTAACAGCAACATTATCTACAGTCTGACAACAGTAACAGCAACATAATCTATAGTCTGACAGTGCAACATAATATAAGCCATCTGACAACAGTAACAGCAACATTATCTACAGTCTGACAACAGTAACAGCAATATAATCTATAGTCTGACAATGCAACATAATATAAGCCGTCTTACAACAGTAACAGCAACATTGTCTACAGTCTGACAACAGTAACAGCAACATAATCTGCAGTCTGACAACAGTAACACCAACATAATATAAGCCATCTGACACCAGTAAAAGCAACATTATCTACAGTCTGACAACAGTAAGAGCAACATAATCTATAGTCTGACAATGCAACATAATATAAGCCATTTTACAACAGTAACAGCAACATTATCTACAGTCTGACAACAGTAACAGCAACATAATGTGCAGTCTGACAACAGTAACACCAACATAATATAAGCCATCTGACACCAGTAAAAGCAACATTATCTACAGTCTGACAACAGTAAGAGCAACATAATGTATAGTCTGACAATGCAACATAATATAAGCCATCTTACAACAGTAACAGCAACATTATCTACAGTCTGACAACAGTAACACCAACATAATCTGAAGTCTGACAACAGCAACATTATCTGCAATCTGACAACAGCAACAGCAACATAATATAAGCTATCGAAAAACAGTGAAATCAACATAATCTGCAAACTGGCAACAATAACACCAACATAATATAAGCCATCTGACAACAGTAACAGCAACATAATCTGAAGTCTGACAATAGCAACATAATCTAAAGTCTGACAACAGTAAGAGCAACATAATCTACAATCGGACAAAAGTAACAGTAACATAATATAAACCGTCTGACACAAGTAACACCAACATAATATAAGCCATCTGATAACAGTAACAGCAAAATAGTCTGCAGTCTGACCATAGTAACAGCAACATAACCTGCAGTCTGACAACAGTAACAGCGACATAATCTGGCACTTGCTCACTAAAGCAATTATATAGGTCAGCGCTAAAAAATTAAAAGCACTACAGCCTCACAAACTCCCCTTGAGTACCTTGTTCCCATTGGCCATTTTTTTCAATTATAAAGGAATTCCCAATACTATTCTAGCATGTCCAAAGGTCAGTTGTCAATCTCCTCTCTGTTCCAGCTGGTGAATCTGGGAATCTTGAAGCAATGTTACAACTGCCTCATGTACACAGACAACTCTCTCCTCCTCCCAACAAATTCCAACACATGTGAGAGATGCAACCATATAGCCAAACTGGAGGCTAAGCTCTCTCAACTCAGTAATGGCGTAACCAGTCAGGAGGAAAAGGAAACCACACTCACTACAATTCCAGTCTCACATAGACCTACCATGACAGCAAACCGAACACATAAAGACACAAAAACATACTCGGAGGCTCTAAATAAAAATCTGCCTAAGCAGCAGAGACCTCCAAAGCAGACACCCAAGCAACCGCTACCCCAAAATAAAACACGTGCAACACATAGCTCACAAAGCCAGTGTGCCGAACAGTCACAGCCATTAAGGCTAAACAACACACCTGATACACTTGTAATAGGTGACTCTATCATCAGGCACACTGACGTCCCGCTCACCAGGCTGAACAAGGAGAAGGTCACTCTGAGCTGCCTGTTGGGTGCTAGGATCCACCACATAACACAAGCACTCAGGTCACTCCAACCCAAGTACAAATATGACTCCGTCATTGTCCATGCTGGTGTGAATGACAGGAGACGTACCTCCCTGGACTACATGAAAAGAGACATAGAGGAGCTCTCTGAGCATGTAGCCCAGGCCGGTATGACCCTGACCTTGAGTAGCATCTTACCTTCACCAAGAATGATGCCACAATATGAAGACAAGAAGATCAATTTCAACAATTGGCTTAAGTATTGGTGTCATTCAAAGGGGATCCAATGCCTGTCAGCCTGGGATGACATGCTCGACAAGCCACGATGCTTCGCTAGGGACGGCTTGCACCTATCACCCCTGGGCTTTCGGATATTGGCAAAGGCTCTTGCTACCCCCATAGTGCCTTTTTTAGGCAAGGCTCAAAAGACAAACCCACCTCCATAGGTATCACAAGGCATAAGAAACTAAGAGTAATGCTACTCAATGGCAGAAGTCTAAACCTCAAGATACACGCACTCAAAACTTTCCTTAGCATGGAGAACATCGATATCTGTACAGTAACAGTAACCTGATTCAAGGCTCCCAAGAGCACCCCAGCACTACCAGGTTATACCTCATACCATGCTTTTCGACCCCAAAACTTGGACCGAACCATAAAAGGAGGGGGAGTATCAATATTCATCAATACCCCACTCGGGCATTATAGATAAGCTCACCAGCTTAAATATAAACCCCTATGTCACTAGATGGGTTGCAAACTGGCTCAAGGACAGAACCCGCATGGTTAGAATTGCTGGTGCCATGTCAGACTCCAAACCAGTTACAAGTGGCATCCCATAAGGCTCAGTCCTGGGACCTCTCTTGTTCGGTATGTATTTCTCAGAGGTACAGGCCAACACAGAAGGACTGTGGCTGACCAAGTTCGCAGATGACTGCAAACTGGGCACCATAATCGACTCTCCAGCCGACACAAACATCCTCAAAAAGGGCCTCATAGAAACAGACAACTGGTGCCAGAGTCATGGCCTCAAGCTAAACGCCAAAAAGTGTATAGTCATCCCCTTTGGCAAAAACAAAGTGCCCACAAATTACAACATAAGTGGTAATCCATTAAGTACGGAAGAAGTAATTAGGGACCTGGGGACCCAAGTTGATAGCAATCTCTCATTTGACAACCATGTGGCCAAAGTGGTTAGAAAAACATTTTATATAGCCCACCTAATCATGAAGGGATTCACATCTAGATCAGGGGAGGTCATCGTGCCTCTTTACTCATCCCTCATCAGGCCCATAATTGAGTACAATGCCCCTTTCGGGATGTACCTTACAAGACACCTGCAGCAACTGGAAAGACCCCAAAAGTACCTCACCAAGAGGATCAAAGGACTCAAACAGATACCATATGCTGCCCGGTTAAAGAAACTCCAGCTCTACTCAGTGGCATACCGCCTGCTCAGAGGCGATCTGTGCCTGACGTATAAAGCCATGTCCAACCCGGAATTAATGGACATGCTGCACCTCAGAAAATCCAAATCCCATCGAGCTACGCGCTCGAGAGACTTGAACCTCAGCACTGAAATAAATAGGACATGCTGGAGGGACAGATTCATAACCCAGAGGCTCCCTTCACTCTGGAATAAAATCCCAGTCCAGGTTAGGCAGAGTCCCTCATTGACTCTCTTCAAGAGGAATCTTGATGAGTGGATGGGGGATCGTAGGTTTACCCCGGGTATCACTTCTATGTCACTGTTAAACAGAGGCACAGTATACTAACCTCAAAAAAGGGCATAGCAAAATTAATTTAAAATGGGTGGCGAAAGCCAAACACACGCTGGCTAGGCTTATAAATGCCCTAGGGCAGATAGTCTAGTATGATCCTATGAACCTATGAACATATGAACATAATCTAAGCCATCTGACAACAGTAACAGCAACATAGTCTGCAGTCTGACAATAGTAACAGCAATATAACCTGCAGTCTGACAACAGTAACAGCGACATAATCTGGAATCTGACAACAGAAAGAGCAACATAATCTACAGTCTGACAACATGAATAGCAACATAATCTGCAGTCTGATAACAGTAACAACAACATACCCTGCAGTCTGACATCAGAAACAGCAGCATAACCTGTAGTCTGACAACAGTAACAGCAGTATAATCTGCAGTTTGACAACAGTAACACCAACGTAATATAAGACACCTGGTGACAATAACAGCAACATAACCTGCAGTCTGACAACAGTAACAGCAACATAATCTAAAGCCTGATAACAGTAACAGCAAAATAGTCTGCAGTCTGACAACAGTAACAGCAACATAATCTAAAGTCTGACAACAGTAACAGCAACATAATCTGCAGTCTGACAACAGCAACAGTAACATAATCTAAAGCCTGATAACAGTAACAGAAAAATTGTCTGCAGTCTGACAACAGTAACAGCAACATAATCTAAAGTCTCACAACAGTAACAGCAACATAATCTGCAGTCTGACAACAGTAACAGTAACATAATCTGATGTCTGCCAACAGCAACATAATCTGCAGTCTGACAACAGTAACAGCAACATAATCTTTAATCTGACAACAGTAACAGCAACACTATTTTCAGTCTGACAACAGTAACACCAACATAATATAAGACATCTGACAACAGTAACACCAACATAGTCTGCAGTCTGACAACAGTAACACCAACATAATATAAACCATCTGACAACAGTAACAGCAACATAGTCTGCAGTCTGACCATAGTCACAGCAACATAACCTGCAGTCTGACAACAGTAACAGCGACATAATCTGGAATCTGACAACAGAAACAGCAACATAATATACAGTCTGACAACATGAATAGCAACATAATCTGCAGTCTGATAACAGTAACACCAACATACCCTGCAGTCTGACAACAGAAACAGCAGCATAACCTGCAGTCTGACAACAGTAACAGCAGCATAATCTGCAGTTTGACAACAGTAACACCAACATAATATAAGACATCTGGTGACAATAACAGCAACATAACCTGCAGTCTGACAACAGTAACAGCAACATAATCTAAAGTCTCGCAACAGTAACAGCAACATAATCTGCAGTCTGACAACAGTAACAGTAACAGTAACATAATCTGATGTCTGACAACAGCAACATAATCTGCAGTCTGACAACAGTAACATCAACATAATCTTTAATCTGACAACAGCAACAGCAAAATAATATAAACCATCAGACAACAGTAACAGCAACATAATCTGTAGTCTGACAACAGTAACACCAACATAATATAAATTATCTGAAAACAATAACAATAACAAAATCTGCAGTCTGGCAACAGTAACACCAACATAATATAAGACATCTGACAACAGTAACAGCAATATAATCTGAATTCTGACAACAGCAACATAATCTAAAGTCTGACAACAGTAACAGCAACATAAGCCACAATCTGACAAAAGTAAAAGTAACATAATATAGATTGTCTGACAACAGTAACACCAACATAATCTGTAGTCTGTCAAAAGTAACACCAACATAATATAAGCCATCTGACAACAGTAGCAACAACATAAGATGTAGTCTAACAACAGTAACAGCAACATAATCTGCAGTTTGACAACAGTAACAGCAACATAATCAGTAGTTTGACAACAGTAACAGCAACATAATCTGCAGTTTGACAACAGTAACAGCAACATAATCTAAAGTCTGACAACAGTAACAGAAACATAATTTACAGTCTGACAACAGTCACAGTAACATAATATGCAGTCTGACAACAGTAACACCAACATAATATAAACCTTCTGAAAACAGCAACACCAACATAATCTGCAGTCTGGCAACAGTAACACCAACATAATATAAGACACCTGACAACAGTAACAGCAACATAATCTGAAGTCAGACAACAGCAACATAATCTAAAGGCTGACAACAGTGACAGCAACATAATCCACAATCTGACAAAAGTAACAGTAACATAATATAGATTGTCTGACAACAGTAACACCAACATAATCTGCAATCTGACAACAGCAACAGCAACATAATATAAACCGTCAGACAACAGTAACAGCAACATAATCTGTAGTCTGACAACAGTAACACCAACATAATATAAACCATCTGAAAACAGTAACACCAACATAATCTGCAGTCTGGCAACAGTAACACCAACATAATATAAGACATCTGACAACAGTAACAGCAACATAATATGAAGTCTGACAACAGCAACATAATCTAAAGTCTGACAACAGTAACAGCAACATAATCCACAATCTGACAAAAGTAACAGTAACATAATATAGCTTGTCTGACAACAGTAACACCAACATAATCTGCAGTCTGGCATCAGTAACACCAACATAATATAAGCCATCTGATAACAGTAACAACAACATAATCTGCAGTCTAACAACAGTAACAGCAACATAATATGCAGTCTGACAACAGTAACACCAACATAATATAAGCCATTTGACAACAGTAAAAGCAACATAATCTAAAGTCTGACAACAGTCACAGTAACATAATCTGCAGTCTGACAACAGTAACACCCACATAATCTAAAGTCTGACAATAATAACATCAACATCATCTGCAATATGAAAACAGTAACAGCAACATAATCTTCCGTTTGACAGCATTAACAGCAACATAATCTACAGTCTGACAACAGTAACAGAGACATAAAATGCAGTCTAACAACAGCAACATAATCTAAACTCTGACAACAGTGATAGCAACATAATCTGCTATCTGACAACAGTAACAGCAACATAATTTTCAGTCTGACAACAGTAACACCAACATAATGTAAGACATCTGACAATAGTAACACCAACATAGTCTGCAGTCTGACAACAGTAACACCAACATAATATAAACCATCTGACAACAGTAACAGCAACATAGTCTGCAGTCTGACCATAGTCACAGCAACATAACCTGCAGTCTGACAACAGTAACAGCGACATAATCTGGAATCTGACAACAGAAACAGCAACATAATATACAGTCTGACAACATGAATAGCAACATAATCTGCAGTCTGATAACAGTAACACCAAAATACCCTGCAGTCTGACAACAGAAACAGCAGCATAACCTGCAGTCTGACAACAGTAAAAGCAGCATAATCTGCAGTTTGACAACAGTAACACCAACATAATATAAGACATCTGGTGACAATAACAGCAACATAACCTGCAGTCTGACAACAGTAACAGCAACATAATCTAAAGCCTGATAAAAGTAATAGAAAAATAGTCTGCAGTCTGACAACAGTAACAGCAACATAATCTAAAGTCTCACAACAGTAACAGCAACATAATCTGCAGTCTGACAACAGTAACAGTAACATAATCTGATGTCTGACAACAGCAACATAATCTGCAGTCTGACAACAGTAACAGCAACATAATCTTTAATCTGACAACAGCAACAGCAACATAATATAAACCATCAGACAACAGTAACAGCAACATAATCTGTAGTCTGACAACAGTAACACCAACATAATGTAAACCATCTGAAAACAGTAACACCAACATAATCTGCAGTCTGGCAACAGTAACACCAACATAATATAAGACATCTGACAACAGTAACAGCAACATAATATGAAGTCTGACAACAGCAACATAATCTAAAGTCTGACAACAGTAACAGCAACATAATCCACAATCTGACAAAAGTAACAGTAACATAATATAGCTTGTCTGACAACAGTAACAGCAACATAATCTAAAGCCTGATAACAGTAACAGAAAAATAGTCTGCAGTCTGACAACAGTAACAGCAACATAATCTAAAGTCTCACAACAGTAACAGCAACATAATCTGCAGTCTGACAACAGTAACAGTAACATAATCTGATGTCTGACAACAGCAACATAATCTGCAGTCTGACAACAGTAACAGCAACATAATCTTTAATCTGACAACAGCAACAGCAACATAATATAAACCATCAGACAACAGTAACAGCAACATAATCTGTAGTCTGACAACAGTAACACCAACATAATGTAAATCATCTGAAAACAGTAACACCAACATAATCTGCAGTCTGGCAACAGTAACACCAACATAATATAAGACATCTGACAACAGTAACAGCAACATAATATGAAGTCTGACAACAGCAACATAATCTAAAGTCTGACAACAGTAACAGCAACATAATCCACAATCTGACAAAAGTAACAGTAACATAATATAGCTTGTCTGACAACAGTAACACCAACATAATCTGCAGTCTGGCAACAGTAACACCAACATAATATAAGCCATCTGATAACAGTAACAACAACATAATCTGCAGTCTAACAACAGTAACAGCAACATAATCTGCAGTCTGACAACAGTAACACCAACATAATATAAGCCATTTGACAACAGTAAAAGCAACATAATCTAAAGTTTGACAACAGTCACAGTAACATAATCTGCAGTCTGACAACAGTAACACCCACATAATCTAAAGTCTGACAATAATAACATCAACATCATCTGCAATATGAAAACAGTAACAGCAACATAATCTTCCGTTTGACAGCATTAACAGCAACATAATCTACAGTCTGACAACAGTAACAGAGACATAAAATGCAGTCTAACAACAGCAACAGCAACATAATCTAAACTCTGACAACAGTAATAGCAACATAATCTGCTATCTGACAACAGTAACAGCAACATAATTTTCAGTCTGACAACAGTAACACCAACATAATGTAAGACATCTGACAACAGTAACACCAACATAGTCTGCAGTCTGACAACAGTAACACCAACATAATATAAACCATCTGACAACAGTAACAGCAACATAGTCTGCAGTCTGACCATAGTCACAGCAACATAACCTGCAGTCTGACAACAGTAACAGCGACATAATCTGGAATCTGACAACAGAAACAGCAACATAATATACAGTCTGACAACATGAATAGCAACATAATCTGCAGTCTGATAACAGTAACACCAACATAACCTGCAGTCTGACAACAGAAACAGCAGCATAACCTGCAGTCTGACAACAATAAAAGCAGCATAATCTGCAGTTTGACAACAGTAACACCAACATAATATAAGACATCTGGTGACAATAACAGCAACATAACCTGCAGTCTGACAACAGTAACAGCAACATAATCTAAAGCCTGATAACAGTAACAGAAAAATAGTCTGCAGTCTGACAACAGTAACAGCAACATAATCTAAAGTCTCACAACAGTAACAGCAACATAATCTGCAGTCTGACAACAGTAACAGTAACATGATCTGATGTCTGACAACAGCAACATAATCTGCAGTCTGACAACAGTAACAGCAAAATAATCTTTAATCTGACAACAGCAACATAATATAAACCATCAGACAACAGTAACAGCAACATAATCTGTAGTCTGACAACAGTAACACCAACATAATATAAACCATCTGAAAACAATAACAAAATCTGCAGTCTGGCAACAGTAACACCAACATAATATAAGACATCTGACAACAGTAACAGCAATATAATCTGAATTCTGACAACAGCAACATAATCTGCAGTTTGACAACAGTAACAGCAACATAATCAGTAGTTTGACAACAGTAACAGCAACATAATCTGCAGTTTGACAACAGTAACAGCAACATAATCTATAGTCTGACAACAGTAACAGAAGCATAATTTACAGTCTGACAACAGTCACAGTAACATAATATGCAGTCTGACAACAGTAACACAAACATAATATGCACCATCTGACAACAATAACAGCAACATAATCTGCAGTTTGAGAACAGAAACAGCAACATAATCTTTAGTTTGACAACATTAACAGCAACATAATCAGCAGTCTGACAACAGTAACAGAGACATAATCTTCAGTCTAACAACAGTAACAGCAACATAATCTAAACTCTGACAACAGTAACAGCAACATAATCTGCGGTCTGATAACAGTAACACCAACATAATATAAACCATCTGGCAGCAGTAACAGCAACATAATCTGCAGTCTGACAACAGTAACACCAACATAATATAAGCCATCTGACAACAGTAACAGCAACGCAATCTACAGTCTGACAACAGTAACAGCAACATAAATTGCAGTCTGACAACAGTGGCACCAACATAATATTAGACATCTGACAACAGTAACAGCAACATAATCTGCAGTCTGACAACAGAAACAGCAACATAATCTGCAGTTTGCCAACAGTAACAGCAGCGTAATCTGCAGTCTGACAACAATAACAGGAACATATTCTGCAGTCTGCCAACAGTAACACCAACATAATAAGACCTTTGGCAACAGTAAAAACAACATAATGTGCAGTTTGACAACAGTAACATCAACATAATCTGAAGTCTGACAACAGTAACAGCAACATAATCTGCAGTCTGACAACAGAAACAGCAAAATAATTTGGAGTCAGACACCATAAACAGCAACATAATCTGCAGTTTGACAACAATAACAGCAACATAACATGCAGCCTGACAACAGTAACAACCACTTAATCTGCAGTCAGACAACAGAAACAGCAACATAATCTGCAGTCTGACAACAGAAACAGCAACATAATATGCAGTTTCACAACAATAACAACCACATAACATGCAGTCTGACAACAGTAACAGCTACATAATATAAGCTGCCCGATAACAGTAACACCAACATAAAACATCTGACAACAGTAACAGCAACTTAATCTGCAGTCTGATAACAGTAACAGCAACATACTTTGCACTCTGATAAACAAAACACCAACATAATCTTCAGCAACATAATCTGCACTCTGATAACAGAAACAGCAACATAATCTGCAGTCTAACAGTAACAGCAACATAATCTGCTGTCTGACAACAGTAACAGCAACATAATCTAAAGTCTGACAACAGTAACAGCAGCATAATCTGCAGTCTGACAACAGTAACACCAACATAATATAAGACATATGGTGACAATAACAGCAACATAATCTGCAGTCTGACAACAGTAACAGCAGCATAAACTGCAGTCTGACAACAGTAACAGCAGCATAAACTGCAGTCTGACAACAGTAACACCAACATAATATAAGACATCTGGTGACAATAACAGCAACATAATCTAAAGTCTGTCAGCAGTAACAGCAACATAATCTGCAGTCTGATAACAGTAACAACAACATAATATAAGCCATCTGACAACAGTAACAGGAACATTACCTACAGTCTGACAACAGTAACAGCAACATAATCTGCAGTCTTACTCAGTAACACCAACATAATATAAGCCATCTGACAACAGTAACATAATTTGCAGTCTGACAACAGTAACAACAACATAACCTGCAGTCAGTCAACAGTAACAGCAACATTATCTACAGTCTGACAACAGTAACAGCAACATAATCTAAAGTCTGACAATGCAACATAATATAAGCCGTCTGACAACAGTAACAGCAACATTATCTACAGACTGACAACAGTAACAGCAACATAATCTATAGTCTGATAATGCAACATAATATAAGCCATCTGACAACAGTAACAGTAACATAATCTGCAGTCTGACAACAGTAACACCAACATAATATAAGCCATCTGACAACAGTAACTGCAAAATTATCTACAGTCTGACAACAGTAACAGCAACATAATCTATAGTCTGACAATGCAACATAATATAAGCCATCTGACAATAGTAACAGTAACATTATCTACAGTGTGACAACAGTAACAGCAACATAATCTATAGTCTGACAATGCAACATAATATAAGCCATCTGACAACAGTAACAGCAACATTATCTACAGTCTAACAACAGTAACAGCAACACAATCTGCAGTCTGACAACAGTAACACCAACATAATATAAGCCATCTGACAACCGTATCAGCAATATTATCTAGAGTCTGACAACAGTAACAGCAACATAATCTATAGTCTGACAATGCAACATAATATAAGCCATCTTACAACAGTAACAGCAACATTATCTACGGTCTGACAACAGTAACAGCAACATAATCTGCAGTCTGACAACAGTAACACCAACATAATATAAGCCATGTGACAACAGTATCAGCAACATTATCTAGAGTCTGACAACAGTAACAGCAACATAATCTATAGTCTGACAATGCAACATAATATAAGCCATCTTACAACAGTAACAGCGACATTATCTACAATCTGACAACAGTAACAGCAACATAATCTGCAGTCTGACAACAGTAACACCAATATAATCTGAAGTCTGACAACAGCAACATTATCTGCAATCTGACAACAGCAACAGCAACATAATATAAGATATCGAAAAAACAGTAAAAGCAACATCATCTGCAATCTGGCAACATTAACACCAGCATAATATAAGGCATCTGACAACAGTAACAGCAACATAATCTGAAGTCTGACAACAGCAACATAATCTAAAGTCTGACAACAGTAACAGCAACATAATATACAATCTGACAAAAGTAACAGTAACATAATATAAACCGTCTGACAACAGTAACAACAACATAATCAGTAGTCTGACAAAAGTAACACCAACATAATATAAGCCATATGATAACAGTAACAACAACATAATCTGCAGTCTAACAACAGTAACAGCAACATAATCTGCAGTCTGACAAAAGTAACACCAACATAATATAAGCCATTTGACAACAGTAAAAGCAACATAATCTAAAGTCTGACAACAGTCACAGTAACATAATCTGCAGTCTGACAACAGTAACACCCACATAATCTAAAGTCTGACAATAATAACATCAACATAATCTGCAATATGAAAACAGTAACAGCAACATAATCTTCAGTTTGACAGCATTAACAGCAACATAATCTACAGTCTGACAACAGTAACAGAGACATAAAATGCAGTCTAACAACAGTAACAGCAACATAATCTAAACTCTGACATCAGTAATAGCAACATAATCTGCAGTCTGACAACAGTAACAGCAACATGATTTTCAGTCTGACATCAGTAACACCAACATAATATAAGACATCTGACAACAGTAACACCAACATAGTCTGCAGTCTGAAAACAGTAACACCAGTCTGACAACAGTAACCTGCACTTTTATCAAATAATACACAATTTAAAGTAATTTGTTTGTGTTGCATTAAGCAATGTCTAGCTGGAAGTTGACTGTTTTTTCTTGGTGTTAATCTTGGTGGCTTTGAAACTGCCTGCCCCTCCTGTAAATTTGCACATGGCTACTCCTCCTGGGCCCATCTCATTTGCTCACTCAAAAAAAAAAATGCATCTGCTTTTACTGTATTTGTGTTTCTTCCTACTTTATTTTGCTTTTGCGTCATCTTAAAAGTACTCAGTTGCATTTATTACTGCTTGGTGTAACTCATTCTAAGCCTTTTAGTTTAAGCACTTGGCTTCAGACCAGTTGTTTTACATTAAGAAGGTTTGTGGTCTGCACTGTAGTGGCAGGACAGGTAGCTTACATCCTTCTAAGTTGGGAACTGCTGATTGAGGGCTCAGTGTCTGTTATTCTAAAAGTGTATTAATTCTGGTTAAAGCACTTGGGCTTCAGGCCAGTTATTTTACATTAAGAGGGTTCGTGGTCTGCACTCTTGTGGGAGGAGAGGCTGGACTCTGCCCTTCTGAGCTGGGAATTTCTGGTTAAAGGCTTATAGTGCCTGCATATTTGAACTGCTTCTTACTGAAACTGGTACACCTTGTTTGCTGTAGCATAGACTAGATCCTGGCTTGCTGAATCTAGCTTTGTTTGTATAACTTGAGCACTAATCCAGGCATTCTTTAAAGTATTCAATTGTATTTATTACTACTTGGTAGTAACTTGATTAAAGTGTAGCTATCATTCTAAGTCTTTTGGATTAAGCACTTGGGCTTCAGACCAGTTGTTTTACATTAGGAAGGTTTGTGGCCTGTACTGTGGTGGCAGGACAGGTATCTTACATCCTTCTAAGTTGGGAACTGCTGATTGAGGGCTCAGTGTCTGTTATTCTAAAAGTGTATTAATTCTGGTTTAAGCACTTGGGCTTTAGGCCAGTTACTTTACATTAAGAGGGTTCGTGGTCTGCACTCTTGTGGGAGGAGAGGCTGGACTCTGCCCTTCTGAGCTGGGAATTTCTGGTTAAAGGCTTATAGTGCCTGCATATTTGAACTGTTTCTTACTGAAATTGGTACACCTTGTTTGCTGTAGCATAGACTAGATCCAGGCCTGCTGAATTTAGCTTTGTTTGTATGCTTGTTGTTTGTTTGCTTGTTATTTCCCTGAAATGCTAATTCCACCTAAAACACGGCTTTTCAGTGCTTCTGTGGATCTGCATTGCTTACTGTACTTATTTCCTTGTTTCACTTGAATGAAAGTTACTGTTTGTCGTTTTTGCATTTAAGTTACCTGTAGCACATTGCATTTAAGTTACCTGGCACTTGCTCACTAAAGCAATTATATAGGTCAGCTAAAAATTAAAAGCACTACACCCTCACAAACTCCCCTTGAGTACCTTGTTCCCCATTGGCCCTTTTTTTCAATTATAAAGAAATTCCCAATACTATTCTAGCATGTCCAAAGGTCAGTTATCAATCTCCTCTCCCTCCAGCTGGTGAATCTGGGAATCTTGAGGCAATATTACAACTGCCTCATGTACACAGACAACCCTCTCCTCCTCCCAACAAATTCCAGCACATGTGAGAGATGCAACCATATAGCCAAACTGGAGGCTAAGCTCTCTCAACTCAGTACTGGCGTAACCACTCAGGAGGAAAAGGAAACCACACTCACTACAATTCCAGTCTCACATAGACCTACCACAACAGCAAACCAAACACATAAACACACAAAAACATACTCGGTGGCTCTAAATAAAAATCTGCCTAAGCAGCAGAGACCTCCAAAGCAGACACCCAAGCAACCGCTACCCCAAAACAAAACACGTGCAACACATAGCTCACAAAGCCAGTGTGCCCTCTTAAGGCTAAACAATACACCTGATACACTTGTAATAGATGACTCTATCATCAGGCACACTGACGTCCCGTTCACCAGGCTGAACAAGGAGAAGGTCAAGGTGAGCTGCATGTCGGGTGCTAGGATCTGCCACATAACACAAGCACTCAGGTCACTCCAAGGCAAGTACAAATATGACTTAGTCATTGTCCATGCTGGTGTGAATGACCTGAGATGTACCTCCCAGGACTACATGAAAAGAGACATAGAGTAGCTCTCTGAGCATCTACCGCAGGCCGGTATGACCCTGACCTTGAGTAGCATCTTATCTTCACCAAGAATGATGCAACAATATGAAGACAATATGATCAATTTCAACAATTGGCTTAGGTATTGGTGTCATTCAAAGGGGATTCAATGCCTGTCAGCCTGGGATGACATGCTCAACAAGCCAAGATGCTTCGCTAGGGATGGCTTGCACCTATCACCCCTGGGCTTTCGGATATTGACAAAGGCTCTTGCTACCCCCATAGTGCCTTTTTTAGGCAAGGCTCAAAAGACAAACCCACCTCCGTAGGTATCACAAGGGATAAGAAACTAAGAGTAATGCTACTCAACAGTAGAAGTCTAAACCTCAAGATGCATTCACTCGAAACTCTCCTTAGCATGGAGAACATCGATATCTGTGCAGTAACAGAAACCTGGTTCAAGGCTCCCAAGAGCACCCCAGCACTACCAGGTTATACCTCATACCATGCTTTTCGGCCCCAAAACTTGGACCGAACCATAAAAGGAGGGGGAGTATCAATATTCGTCAAAGATACCCACACCTCCAGGTTGGTGGCTCAGCACAAAGCATCAGAGACTATCCATGTGCAACTAACAGTGGGTAAAACTGCCTTCCAGTTTATAGCCTGCTACAGACCACCCTCCCAAACCCAGGAACTCCACTCAGCCTTCCTGAAAACACTGGAAAATATGAAGGTCTCTCCAAACACCATTATATTGGGTGACTTCAACTACCCAAACATAGCCTGGGAGCATTACTCTAGCTCCAACACCCTAGCCCAAAGGTTCCTAGAATTTATAAACTCAAATGCTATGGAACAACTTGTTACCACTCCCACAAGAGGGGAAAACATACTGGACCTGATCATCACCAACATGGGGACTCTATGCTCCAGACCAGAAGGGTATCCCTCACTGGTAAGATCAGACAATAAACTAATCTCACTGGATATTCACATCCCGACCCCACCCCCTGCCCAGAAAACCACATTGAAATACTTCTCTAAAGCAAATTTTCACACTCCTCAAAACTGAGGTGGAATCCTTCAAAGCCCCCGGGCCTGTGGAAAATACAGCCCAGACTGCAGAATCCTTTATAAACACATTCTATGAACACCTTCAGGAATGCATGGATCATGCAATCCCAAATAAAACTAAGACCCAATCCTCTAAAGGCAGACATCCTGTCTGGTGGACCCCAGCCATAAACAAACTATACAATAGAAGGAGGAAGCTACTACATGATAGAGCAAAATCCCAAAAAGGGAAGGCATCTCTGATCAGTATTAGCAAAAAACTACGGGCACTCATAAAATTGTCTAAGGCCAGTTTCGAGAGAAAAATTGCACAGGACACTAAGGATAATCACAAGGCTTTCTTTAGTTATGTTAGGAAACTGGGTGGGAATTAACAGATATGCTCAGAATTAGTCCAAAATGACAAAAAATGCACCGAACCCACAGACATTGCCTACATCCTAGCTGACAGGTTCAGCGCAAACTTCTCCCCCCCACCAAAAGGGCAAATATATATCCCAGCAGAGTGCTGCCCCCATGACATCTCAGATGCTCAGGTAAGAGCCGCCCTCTCCAAAGCAAAAAACGCAGCATCAATGGGACCAGACGGTGTCCCGGGCTGCGTCCTACATGAACTCCAAGAAGAGCTAAACCCAAACATAAAACTACTGTTCAATCTCAGCCTTACTACAGGATATGTACCCAAAGAGTGGCGTACAGCAATGGTGGTCCCTCTCCACAAAGGTGGTGCCTCAACGGATCCTGGAAACTATCGCCCCATAAGCCTGACTAGCTTGGTCTGCAAAGCTATGGAAAGGATCATCATGGACCTTATAAATAAAGATATTGGGGACCTACAGACACTGGATCCTACCGTGTTCAGCTTTGTTAAGGGCAGATCTTGCCTCTTAAACCTGGTTGATTTCATTGAAACAGTCACCAAGGCCATTGACGAGGGGAAGGTGGTCCACACAGCCTACCTGGACCTCGCAAAAGCCTTTGATACAATACCCCACTCGGGCATTATAGATAAGCTCACCAGCTTAATTATAAACCCCTATGTCACTAGATGGATTGCAAACTGGCTCAAGGACAGAATCCACATGGTTAGAATTGCTGGAGCCATGTCAGACTCCAAACCAGTTACAAGTGGCGTCCCACAAGGCTCAGTCCTGGGACCTCTCTTGTTCGGTATATATTTCTCAGAGGTACAGACCAACACCGAAGGACTGTGGCTGACCAAGTTCGCAGATGACTGCAAACTGGGCGTCATAATCGACTCTGCAGTTGACACAAGCATCCTCCAAAAGGGCCTCATAGAAACAGACAACTGGTGCCAGAGCCATGGCCTCAAGCTAAATGCCAAAAAGTGTATAGTCATCCCCTTTGGCAAAAACAAAGTGCCCACAAATTACCACATAAGTGATAATCCATTAAGTACGGAAGAAGTAATTAGGGACCTGGGGACCCAAGTTGATAGCAATCTCTCATTTGACAACCACGTGGCCAAAGTGGTTAGAAAAACATTTTATATAGCCCACCTAATCATGAAGGGATTCACATCTAGATCAGGGGAGGTCATCGTGCCTCTTTACTCATCCCTCATCAGGCCCATAATTGAGTACAATGCCCCTTTTGGGATGTACCTTACCAGACACCTGCAGCAACTGGAAAGACCCCACAAGTACCTCACCAAGAGGATCAAAGGGCTCAAACAGATGCCATATGCTGCCTGGTTAAAGAAACTCCAGCTCTACTCAGTGGCATACTGCCTGCTCAGAGGCGATCTGTGCCTGATGTATAAAGCCATGTCCAAACCGGAATTAATGGACATGCTGCACCTCAGAAAATCCAAATCCCATTGAGCTACACGCGCAAAAGACTTGAACCTCAGCACTGAAATAAATAGGACATGCTGAGGGGATTCATAACCCAGAGGCTCCCTTCACTCTGGAATAAAATCTCAGACCAGGTTAGGCAGAGTCCCTCATTGACTCTCTTCAAGAGGAATCTTGATGAGTGGATGGGGGATTGTAGGTTTACCCCGGGTATCACTTCTGTGTCACTGTTAGACAGAGGCACAGTATACTAACCTCAAAAAAGGGCATAGCAAAATTAATTTAAAATGGGTGGCAAAAGCCAAACACACTCTGGCTAGGCTTATAAATGCCCTAGGGCAGACAGCCTAGTATGAACCTATGAACCTATGAACATAATATAAGCCATCTGACAACAGTAACAGCAACATAGTCTGCAGTCTGACAATAGTAACAGCAACATAACCTGCAGTCTGACAACAGCAACAGCGACATAATCTGGAATCTGACAACAGAAACAGCAACATAATCTACAGTCTGACAACATGAATAGCAACATAATCTGCAGTCTGATAACAGTAACACCAACATACCCTGCAGTCTGACAACAGAAACAGCAGCATAACCTGCAGTCTGACAACAGTAACAGCAACATAATCTGCAGTTTGACAACAGTAACACCAACATAATATAAGACATCTGGTGACAATAACAGCAACATCACCTGCAGTCTGACAACAGTAACAGCAACATAATCTAAAGCCTGATAACAGTAACAGCAAAATAGTCTGCAGTCTGACAACAGTAACAGCAACATAATCTAAAGTCTGACAACAGTAACAGCAACATAATCTGCAGTCTGACAACAGCAACAGTAACATAATCTGAAGTCTGACAACAGCAACATAATCTGCAGTCTGACAACAGTAACAGCAACATAATCTGCAATCTGACAAAAGCAACAGCAACATAATATAAACCATCAGACAACAGAAACAGCAACATAATCTGTAGTCTGACAACAGTAACACCAACATAATATAAACCATCTGAAAACAGTAACACCAACATAATCTGCAGTCTGGCAACAGTAACACCAACATAATATAAGACATCTGACAACAGTAACAGCAACATAATCTGAAGTCTGACAACAGCAACATAATCTAAAGTCTGACAACAGTAACAGCAACATAATCTACAATCTGACAAAAGTAACCATCACATAATATAGATTGTCTGACAACAGTTACAGCAACATAATATGTAGTCTGTCAAAAGTAACACCAACATAATATAAGCCATCTGACAACAGTAACAACAACATAAGATGCAGTCTAACAACAGTAACAGCAACATAATCTGCAGTCTGACAACAGCAACACCAACATAATATGAGCCATCTGACAACAATAACAGCAACATAACTTGCAGTCTGACAACAGAAACAGCAACATAATCTGCAGTTTGACAACAGTAACAGCAACATAATCTGTAGTCTGACAACAGTAACAGCAACATAATCTGCAGTTTGACAACAGTAACAGCAACATAATCTAAAGTCTGACAACAGTAACAGAAACATAATTTGCAGTCTGACAACAGTCACAGTAACATAATATGCAGTCTGACAACAGTAACACCAACATAATATGTACCATCTGGCAACAATAACAGCAACATAATCTGCAGTTTGAGAACAGAAACAGCAACATAATCTGCAGTTTGACAACAGTAACAGTAACATAATCTGCAGTCTGACAACAGTAACACCAACATAATATGAGCCATCTGACAACAATAACAGCAACATAACTTGCAGTCTGACAACAGAAACAGCAACATAATCTGCAGTTTGACAATAGTAACAGCAACATAATCTGTAGTCTGACAACAGTAACAGCAACATAATCTGCAGTTTGACAACAGTAACAGCAACATAATTTAAAGTCTGACAACAGTAACAGAAACATAATTTTCAGTCTGACAACAGTCACAGTAACATAATATGCAGTCTGACAACAGTAACACCAACATAATATGCACCATCTGACAACAATAACAGCAACATAATGTGCAGTTTAAGAACAGAAACAGCAACATAATCTGCAGTTTGACAACAGTAACAGCAACATAATCTATAGTTTGACAATAGTAACAGAAACATAATTTGCAGTCTAACAACAGTCACATTAACATAATCTAAGATGTCTTACATCAGTAATTGCAACATAACATGAAGCCTGATGATAGTAACAGCAACATAATCTTCAGTCTGATAACAGTAACAGCAACATTATCAGCAGTCTGACAACAGTAACACCAACATAATCTAAAGTCTGACAATAATAACATCAACATAATCTTCAGTCTGATATCATTAACAGCCACATAATCTGTAATATGAAAACAGTAACAGCAACATAATCTTTAGTTTAACAACATTAACAGCAACATAATCTAAACTCTGACAACAATAACAGCAACATAATCTGCAGTCTGACAACAGTAACAGCAGCGTAATCTGCAGTCTGACAGCAATAACAGGAACATATTCTGCAGTCTGACAACAGTAACACCAACATAATAAGACATTTGGCAACAGTAACAACAACATAATATGGAGTTTGACAACAGTAACATCAACATAATCTGAAGTCTGACAACAGTAACAGCAACATAATCTGCAGTGTGACAACAGAAACAGCAAATGAATGTGGAGTCAGACAACATAAACAGCAACATAATCTGCAGTTTGACAACAATAACAGCAACATAACATGCAGTCTGACAACAGTAACAAGCACTTAATCTGCAGTCAGACAACAGAAACAGCAACATAATCTGCAGTCTGACAACAGAAACAGCAACATAATCTGCAGTTTGACAACAATAACAACATAACATGCAGTCTAACAACAGTAACAGCAACATAATATAAGCTGCCTGATAACAGTAACACCAACATAAAACATCTGACAACAGTAACAGCAACTTATTCTGCAGTCTGACAACAGTAACAGCAACATAATTTGCACTCTGATAACATTAACACCTACATAATCTGCAGCAACATAATCTGCACTCTGATAACAGAAACAGCAGCATAATCTGCAGTCTAACAGTAACAGTAACATAATCTGCTGTCTGACAACAGTAACAGCAACATAATCTAAAGTCTGACAACAGTAACAACAGCATAATCTGCAGTCTGACAACAGTAACACCAACATAATATAAGACATCTGGTGACAATAACAGCAACATAATATTCAGTCTGACAACAATAACAGCAGCATAATCTGCAGTCTGACAACAGTCTGACAACAGTAACACCAACATAAGACATCTGGTGACAATAACAGCAACATAATCTAAAGTCTGTCAGCAGTAACAGCAACATAATCTGCAGTCTGACTCAGTAACACCAACATAATATAAACCAGTCTGACAACAGTAACAGCAGCATAATCTGCAGTCTGACAACAGTAACACCAACATAAGACATCTGGTGACAATAACGGCAACATAATCTAAAGTCTGTCAGCAGTAACAGCAACATAATCTGCAGTCTGATAACAGTAACAACAACATAATATAAGCCATCTGACAACAGTAACAGTAACATAATCTGCAGTCTGACAACAGTAACAGCAACATAACCTGCAGTCTGACAACAGTAACAGCAACATAACCTGCAGTCTGACAACAGTAACACCAACATAATATAAGCCCTCTGACAACAGTGACAGCAACATTATCTACAGTCTGACAACAGTAACAGCAACATAAACTATAGTCTGACAATGCAACATAATATAAGCCATCTGACAACAGTAACAGCAACATTATCTACAGTCTGACAACAGTAACAGCAACATAATCTATAGTCTGACAATGCAACATAATATAAGCCATCTGACAACAGTAACAGCAACATTATCTACAGTCTGACAACAGTAACAGCAACATAATCTGCAGTCTGACAACAGTAACACCAACATAATTTAAGCCATCTGACAACAGTAGCAGCAACATTATCTACAGTCTGACAACAGTAACAGCAACATAATCTATAGTCTGACAATGCAACATAATATAAGCCATCTGACAACAGTACAGCAACATTATCTACAGTCTGACAACAGTAACAGCAACATAATCTGCAGTCTGACAACAGTAACACCAACATAATTTAAGCCATCTGACAACAGTAGCAGCAACATTATCTACAGTCTGACAACAGTAACAGCAACATAATCTATAGTCTGACAATGCAACATAATATAAGCCATTTTACAACAGTAACAGCAACATTATCTACAGTCTGGCAACAGTAACAGCAACATAATCTGCAGTCTGACAACAGTAACACCAACATAATATAAGCCATCTGACAACAGTAACAGCAACATTATCTATAGAATGACAACAGTAACAGCAACATAATCTGCAGTCTGGCTCAGTAACACCAACATAATATAAGCCATCTGACAACAGTAACAGTAACATAATCTGCAGTCTGACAATAGTAACAGCAGCATAAAATACAGTCTAATAGCAGCAACAGCAACATGGACAACATAATATTCAATGTGTCAACAGTAACAGAAACATACTATTCAGTTGGACAACAGTAACAGCAACACAGTATTTGGTTTGACAGCAGTAACCGAAACATAATAGTCGGACAACAGCAGCCATAGCATATCTATTAGGTATGAGTAAATTATGCCATTTCCATTACACCTGTGCTGTATGAGCAGACTAATAATTTATAGATTGTATTTTATATTGTATTTCTAATTGTTTTTTAAAGTTTATTTTAGAATCGTTATCAAGTAAGGCTGGTTCTGAAAGTATTGGAACTGAACATACCTATATATGTATGTATATAACATATATATTTTTATAGTTTTTAGTATAGTGATCCACCTTAATAGAGGTGTATTTTAGGGTATGTGTTGATGTAATAGCATTTCCTGCTGCAACTAGTTTGCTGATTGGTTGTTTGTTCAATTGGATGCAAGATGGGATATTTAAATTGAGTCAAATGCATTTTTTTTTGTATTCTGATATAGTCCCTAGTTTTACGGATGAAAGATCTCAATACATTTGTAATTTAATAAAGGCAGGCACTTTTTGGAGTGCTCAGATCATTTTTATTTTATTTTATGAGTAAATATTTGCCAGAGATTTATCTATCACATAAATAATCGTTTCTGCTGCCTCGGGTAGAAGCAGTACCAACAGTCACATAGTAATCATGCAGAGCAAGTCATGACTCTGTATGCATCTGTTCAAAAAAGAGCAGTTTACAAGGTGACTGTGCAGGCACTGAACCCAAGGAACCAAATCACATTGACCTTCTAAGGCCATTTCTCTGCCACACTCACCCATAGATGTAAACATCCATATATCGCATTCACTGTAACACAGCAGTTGATTCAGTTAGTTACTAACAACGCCATAAAATGCCAAACACCATTGTATACACCACAGTCATTAACTCTCATTTGTTCAGGAATTTCTCTTCTAGTTTTCCAATTTTTGTTATGCTCTTCAGATAAATGACAGAACATAGAGTATTAAGGATGATCCCAGTTAACTGGTAATCAGAAGTACAAATAAACAAATATAAAATCTTCTGGACTGAGAGCTAATTAAAATGGCATAACTCCTGGTTGCTACTGACAGAAACAGTGGCCTTTATTAGTCATTAACAGCAGGTCACATCAAGTTTAGCATAGACTGGTGTGAGTAGGCAGGAAAAACCTGTTATCAAGTCAGCATACTTTTCAGACTATTAAATCTTTCTTCTGTTGAACAGATAGGATACTTTTAATAAAAGCATAAAGAAAAAATAAAAGACGTTTCACAACCTGTAGGTAAACTTGGCAAATTTAATGATGTTCACTTGCCCTTTAGGCCTGTGGGCAGTGGTGCTGATTCAATAAATATGTAAGTCATTTGACATTTGGCACTTGAGATATATACTATCACCCATGTAATTTGAAACTTCTCACCTGACATGCAAGTCAAGAAGTTCAAAATAATTAGAACCTTAAAATAAAATTATATGTAATTCTAAAGGTGAAATCTAACTCACAAATATTGTCAGTTAATTTGTTTCTTTCAGTGTTTTAGCAATTATGTCTCTATATTTGCTATCTGGAAAACTGGACATATTTCTAATTAAAATGTTCAATTAACTGAAAAAGTAGTGAGAGTGTATTTACAGGGATTATGTAACTGTGGTGCATTCATCATTACCAAGTCTTGAAGACACCAAAATATGTGTACCTTCGGCACGAAGAGAGGCAAAAATAAAAATAAATGATATAACACACACACGCGCGTGTGTGTGTGTGTGTGTGTGTGTGTGTGTGTGTGTGTGTGTGTGTGTGTGTGTGTGTGTGTGTGTGTGTGTGTGTGTGTGTGTGTGTGTGTGTGTCTGTGTGTGTGTGTTTGTAGTCTGGAAGAGTCACTTCTGTCTCAGAGGCAGTCCTAACTTTGCACTTTTGCAAGCTGATGTGCAGCACAATAGTGGGGTGTCACAACAGCCATGCTAAATGCTAATGAGACATTCTGGTGAAGAGGCATAAGGTAATTAACTATGTGCCCACCCCAGAACTGCCTGCAATAATGCATTCATGCAGGCAAGCCATTCAGCGCTGAAAAATTAATATGTCTACTCTCTACCATTGTGTTAATGAACATAACCAAAAGCCTGTGGAGGCAAATGCCTTGGATTTTACAAGACAGGTACATGGGGATGCATGCGTGTTTCAGTGCGTGCCTTCCTAGGAGGTTGCAGTAGTCTGGTTAGGTAGGGTAGTTTTTTTGTGTAAATCCAAAAAATGGAATGAAGTCCACTGGCAAGTATATACCAACGCAGAATGGTAAAAACAGTCCTTTATTAGAATAAAAATGATTATCAGTATTCACCAACGTAAAATAATAAGCGCTTTCATCTCCAATCTTACAATTCAGGAGACTTTATCAAACAAGAACTGAACATTAAAGCAGAGTTTAAATACTAAAAACACTGAAAATCTCCCTCCCAAATGACATCACTTCCTGGCAGAGCAAAAAGTTCTAATTAAAGAAACAGTGTATCTAAAAAGAACATTGAGCAAAAACCATATACAAGTGCAAATCACATGCATAAAATAATAATAAATAATAAATAAATAACTAATATATATTGGCAGTACTCTAATAAATATAAACAACAATAATTGTTCATGTATAATCATGCAACTCCTAACAAAGGATAAACAAATGCACAATAAGCATGGAATTCTAAATTAGGTTCCATATAACACAGTATTGGCAGCTTTGGTTTGGTTTAAATGCTCATATTACATAGGTTACAACTGTTTAAAAAAAAAAAATATATATATATATATATATATATATATATATATATATATATATCTATATATATATATATATATATATATATATATATATATATATATTTTTTTTTTTACTACAGTGAGACAACTAAAATGGGAAGAAATTCGGGCAATCAAAATATATACTAGAACACCACCACCTTCTCCAATAGTCTAGATGATAACATTTCCATTAGTAGCTTGCTAAAAATAAAAGCATTAGGTAGAGACTAATGGGAATACACCTGTTAACTATTTAGTTATTTTTTAACTATTAGTTATTTATTTAGTTGGTATTTATTAGGTTTACACTTTGTTGCATTATATGAGATAAGTTTTATGTTTACATATTTTAGCATCGGTTTCTTAGACTATCAGAGAAGGCGGTGGTGTTCTAGTATATATTTTGATTGCCCGGATTTCTTCCCATTTAGTTGTCTCACTGTATTAAAAAAATGTATGTATATATATATATATATATATATATATATATATATATATATATATATATATAAAAAAAACAATAGCAAAGATCTGGCTCCAAATATTCCAAACAGCATAAAGTTCTCCTACTGGCATGAAGGACCAACCATAAATCGAAAATGTTGAGCAGCTCTATTTTATTCAGCACAAGTGCTTTCACAATAGCTTCATCAGGTGTATGCACCCCTTCATCTAGAACTACCCCAACCCCATCAAATTACACCCAGAAACTGTTGCCACTGCCTTTAATAACTTTTTCACTGAAACTATTCAGTCTTTAGCTAACCATCTTACTCCCACCCACTCTAACTCTACGACTAACACATGCACCTATCTCCCCCCCTTGAACTTCCAACCTGTCTCTACCACTTTAATCCGATCCATTATCAAAAAACTAAAACCAACCACCCTTCCTGCTGACCTCCTTCCTGCAGAGTACCTACAAAAAGCTGCCGATGCCATAGCAATCCCCAACTCTAGCCTAATCAATAGAACACTAACTGATGGAACTATCCCCTCAATCTAGAAAATATCCCACGTTATCCCACTCCACAACGGGGGAATTTCAACAGAGCTGTCCAGCTACAGACCGATTGCCATTCTTTTGCCACTAGCTAGATTAATGGAGAAGTGCGTTCATAAGCAACTTATGGACTATCTCATTCAGAACGGTCTGCTTGCCAACTCTCAGCATGGCTTTAGGCCACATTACAGCACCACCACTGCCCTCCTTTCTTTCACAAATACCATATTCCAAAATAGGAACACCAACAGGCTGTCTTCAGCCCTAGTTCTAGACCTGTCGAAGGCATTTGATATGGTCAACCACAAATTACTCATCCATTCCCTAAAATGCATCTCCCTAGTTAACCATGCTATTCAGTGGTTCCTATCCTATCTGAATGGCAGACAACAGGCTGTATTATGGCAGGGCAAATTGTCCACCCTGCTACCTCTCACCCTTGGTGTCCCTCATGGCTCTACTCTAGGTCCTCATCCTTGGTGTCCCTCAGGGCTCTATTCTAGGTCCTCACCCTTGGTGTCCCTCAGGGCTCTATTCTAGGTCCTCACCCTTGGTGTCCCTCAGGGCTCTATTCTAGGTCCTCACCCTTGGTGTCCCTCAGGGCTCTATTCTAGGTCCTCACCCTTGGTGTCCCTCAGGGCTCTATTCTAGGTCCTCACCCTTGGCGTTCCTCAGGGCTCTATTCTAGGTCCTCACCCTTGGTGTCCCTCAGTGCTCTATTCTAGGTCCTCACCCTTGGTGTCCCTCAGGACTCTATTCTAGGTCCTCTACTCTTTTCTATCTTCATCAACAATCTTCATACTGCCATCCCTGACAGATAATTCTACCCTGATCTGTACGGCCTCCTCCCCTTTAGATCTGCAAAACTTTATATAAAACACATTTAACATAGTTGAAAATTAGCTCTCTAATCACCGTCTGTTGTTAAATCCCAGCAAAACTAAACTGCTCCTCTTCACCCCACCAGTAGATCCACCCCATTTCATTCTCCTTAACACCCGACAACGATACCTCTATCTCTCCAGATGACCATACTAAGCTTTTAGGAGTAATAGTGGACAATAATCTCAAATTTGATCTGCATATCAATAAAACTATAAAAACCATTAATAAGAAGCTTGGCTCATTATATAGAAGCAAACCTTTTCTAACTCCATTAACTAGGACTGCAATCGCCCGCTCACACCTACTCTCTACCCTTCTATATGCATCCCCCATACTCTCCAATTTGATCAAAACTGAACTTAGTAACCTCTCTCACTGTTACAACCATATTTCCAGATTTGCCATAGGCTCAACATATAGGACAAATCACTGTCAAAACCTCACTCTTCTCGGGTGGCTAGAACTGCCTAGCCTACTTCTGTTCAATCAGCTTATAGTAGCACACAAAATTCTGTACCACCCTGAAAATACTCTGGCACTCAAAAATATCATAAAGCCATACAGTAATTCGAGGCAACTACGATAATCCAATAAACTGTTGGTCCAAACCCACAAAGCCATTAACTCAGCTAGCAACTCCCTGTTTGCCAATGTGATTTGTAAAACTTGGAATTCACTTCCATCTAACCTTACTCTCAAACCTTCTTTAAGTCTCTTCAAAAAAGGCCTCAAATAGTATTTTAAATAGCACTGGTTTTGTCCCTGTACTAACCCTGATTAATCATTACTTATTCAATGTCTTATTTAAATTAATATTGTACGCATCTCTTGCTTATAATAGCTTGCTGAAACCTGTTGTTTTTGCATACTATTACACACTGCCTGTATTGTGAGTACCTACTAGAGGGCTTTGTAAATATGTTTGACTCATATCTGTTATGTTCTGTTTGTGTTATCTGGAGCTTTTCTCACCGGTCCTCCACTGAAAATGGACATATATCCATTCGGACTACCCCGGTCAACAAACGTAAAATAAATAAATAAGTCTTCTACAAGCTTCTGAAGGTTTGACTTGGAGAAGTCCCTAAATATGGTCTCACTTGGTATTGTTTGGTGGTGGGGTGGTACCACTAGGCCTGACAGAGAGGATGATTGATTTGTGGTTAGATTTAGCCTGGAATGAGTGGATGCAGCATGGAATACAGGCATGGGTTAGGTTGTTAAGGAAGAGGTCAAGGATATTGGAGTTTCTAATAGGTAAAGCTACAGTTTGTTCTAGTACATTGGCTTTAACAAAGTCCAGGAAGTGCTCAGGATATAAATGTTTAGCGGTGTAAGTGTGCCAAATAATGCTTGGGTAATGGAAAATTCCTAACAAGAAGGTATTTAATTTGGTATTTAACCCCTCAATTGTGTTAAGGTAACTTTCATTATCTCTGTGGGATGTTGATGGGGATCTGTAGCTAGCAGTGAATTAATAGATGTATTTCTTAATGGTGATTTAGCGCTCTAAAGGTTTTAAGGATCAGTGGCTCGATAGCTAGCACATTTACCTTTGGTGTTGGAAGACCAGAAGGCTGCAGTTTCTTTTCCCACTCAAGCTGAATGGATTGGTGACATTGCAGTGCAGCATTGGATGGGTACTGCACTCCTGAATGTGTCACCTATCACCTCAGGTTTCCCCTGAAAGAGGCCACTAACCTAATGGGAGGAACCTAGTCAGTAAAAGTCCATAGGTTCATACTAGGCTATTACTCCATGAGGATCTTCAGAAGCCTAGTCCTGCATTCTCATGATGTTTTAAGACCTTGTAATTTAAGAATGAAGAAACCAGAGCTGGCAGAACATTGATCTTACCACTATCCATAAGGAAATGGGTACTAATCCAGGGCTGCATTTGCAATCTCCCATTCATTCCTCCAGTCTACATTTAATAGAGTAAAGGCATTACATCGCTTTATGTAGGGGAAGACAATTCCAAAGAAGTGAATTCTGTATGATACACATATCTATTCTAGCATCTTTTATTAATGTTGTAGAACAGATTAAGATTCTCAGTCAAACCCTAGATAAATAAAATAGCTTGCTGCACGTACAAGGTATAATTACCATCTACAAAATGCTGTTAGGCTTTATTTGGTCAGCTTCTTCTCACTGATGTGTAAGTTGGTGATATAAAAGGGGTGTCAACTGATGCCATCTTATAGCATCATAGGATCATGGGATCATGGGATCATGGGATCATTGCATCATAGGATCATAGCATCATAGCATCATAGGATCATGGGAGGTTACTAGGCTATAGGCCCTGAGGCCCTTATAAGCCTAGCCCACAGTTTATCCCATGTTTAGACAAGTCAGCACCCAAAGCCTCTGTCTAGCAGGGACAGAGGTGGAATCCTAGGGCTGTATTTTCTGTTTCCCATCCAGTTATCCAGGTTTCACCTCAAAAGGGGTGAAGAGGTTCTCTGCTTGATGTGGAGAGGGAGTCTATTCCACAGATGGGGGAGTCTCTGGGACACAAATCTGTCTCACCAATAAGTCCTATTGATATCACAGACCAGATTGAGATCACATGTACGGGTTTCATGAGTGGAGTTTGACTTGCGGATATGCAGCAGTCCCATCAAGGTGGGATCTGAGATTGCTTTATATGCCAAACAGAGGACACCCCTGAGGAGTCTATATGAAAATGAGTAGAGAGTTAGGGCTTTTAGCCTATCTGTGTATGGTAGATGTTTGAGGCCCTGGATTCTCCTAGTGAGGAAGCTCTTTGGTCTTTCCAGCTGCTGCATGTGCTTTGCGAGGTACATGCCGAAAGGGGCATTGTACTCAATAACTGGCCTTATAACAGAAGAATACAAGGATGTTATGACCTCTTTGTCCCTGGATGAGATACCCTTACTTATGAGGTGGGCCATGTAGAAAGCTTTCAGTAGAATGGAAGCAACATGGCGGTCAAAAGTCAGGTTGCTATCAACCTGGGTGCCCAAATTCCTTGCTACTGATTGTGTACTTAGGACGTTGTTATTAATGTCATATTATGTGGGGATTTCATTCTCCCCAAAGGGGATGATGATGCAATTTTTAGCATTCAGCTTGAGGTCATGTTTCTGGCACCAGTTATTTGTTTGGGTGAGACCCTCTTGAAGGACATCCACATCACTTGGGGAATCGATGACTGTGCCCAGCTTGCAGTCATCTGCAAACCTGGTCAGCCATAGTCCACTGGTTTTGGCCTACACCTCAGAGAAGTATATCTCTCTAATAACAGAGGCCCTATGACCTATCTCTGGGGTACACCACTTGTTACGGGTCAACTGCTTGAGGTGGCTTCCCATATTTTGATTAGGTGGGTTCTATCAGTGATCCAGTTTGCTACCCATTTGGTAACATGTGGATCAATGTCTAGTTGAGGAATTTTATCTACGATGCCCGAGTGGGGAATAGCGTCGAAGGTTTTGGCCAAGTCAAGGTAGGCGGTGTGCACCATCTTCCCCTCGTCCATGGCTGTGGTGACTGTCTCAAAGAAATCGACCAGATTTAACAGACATGACCTCCCCTTGACAAAGCCAAACTGTGTGGGATCGAGTGTTGGAGGTTGCCAATGTCCCTGTCAATGAGGTCCATGATAATCCATTCCATGGCCTTGCAGATCAGGCTTGTTAGGCTGATGGGTCTATAATTTCCCAGATCGGTGGACACTCAACATTTGTATAAAGGGATGACAGTGGCTGTCTTCCACTCGGCTGGAATGAAGCCAGTACTCAGGCTTTGGTTGCATAGGGTGCCTAATGGTGCTGCAAGTTCATGCATTAGTTCATGTAGGATGCAGTCAGTGATGTTATTGGGTCCCATGGATGTTGTATTTTTTGCCTGTGAGAGAGCAGTGATGATCTGTTCCCTAGAGATAAGGGGTGGGAGGCAGGTACTGGGGATGTCCAGATTTGCAGCAGTATATGCTACTGGCATTATTAGTCTCTCAAATGGCTTGCTTCCAAGAGTCAGGTAAGTACCCCATAGGGGATTTTCCTTGTCTATTTATATGAAGTGATTTAATTATCTAATTCCTTATACTGAATCCTTTTCTAGATCTGCCAGTTCTCTTCTTGGTTAGAGAGTTTATTTTTGTCAGAGGCTGTAGTATTTTCTTGACTAAAGCTGAGCTTCATTCCTTCCCTCCCCAACCATTCAGATAGTGGGGTATGATAGCCAAGCAGATCATGTGTGCCTGCTAAAGACAGATTAAGCATACTTATCAGGTCTGTCCTTAAAATTATTGCTTAGGCCTTGACCACTACATTGCCTTGTGCAACATCTGCAAGGAATTTAGGACTAAAATGATGATCAAAGTCTAGAGAGACACTGCGCTTGCACACTTAAACTGTAAAACGCTAATGTCATTCATCTGTAATTCTTCGATGACATCTCATAGTGATCGAAGTGCACCATTGAAAGTCTTCCTCTAGGATTGTGGAGACAGAGAATGCTCCAGGAACTTCTCTATCCAAGGACACCAGTAATGAGGTGGTGCACAGTCCCTCATCCTAGAATCAAAACAGTTTCTTACCAAGCTCCATTAGAGGTGTTATGTCATGTAACCTAAGTACATCTGTTTGGATTGAGCATAAAGCAGACCATTTGAGTGGTGATGACTCTATAGTGCTCATAGAGAGACATTCTCTTAAGAAGGACAAAAAGTGTTTACTTCTGCCAATGACAAAAATTGCACAACTAGTTCCCTAAATTCCAAACTTCTCTCAAACACCCTAGGTTGGAGCTTAGAAAGCCTCAGTTGGATGGCCTACTGGCCTTGCTAAAAGTAGCACTATATTGGTACTTGTTGGCTCAGGGATTCTTAACCCTTTTGAATGACTGGCATGCCATATGGTCATTGTCCAGCAAACCCCCTCCTAAATGTAGCAATGACTCTCCAACCCTTCCTTGTCAAATATTTTGTAGAACCAAACATCACCCTGTAGAAAGAAGGCAAACCAACATATATAGGTCACAGAAGTTGCCCAACAGTAGTAAAGACACTTTAGACTCTCCACTGGATAACCTCACTTCTGGGGATACCTTGACCCGTATGAGGGACAATCTTCAGTAGCATACTGCTTAGCTTTTTGATGACCAAAAAAGGGCTTCTGAGGTGTTAGACTATGACCCCCCACCAAGCCAGTGACAGTGCCTTGAGTACAAGACGCACACTTGCACATGTTTGAGACTAACCCAAATGCCCTGATCCTAGATCCTAAAAGGCCAGACAGATTTGACATGGCTCATGGACACCCAAGTATTCATTGATAAGAATCATGTGGCAGAAATACTGTTCTTAATGTTAAGGAAAAAAGATTTCTGGACAAGTATAGTAAGCAAATGTATACTTTAGCTACTTTATCCTTTATAACCTTGAGCTGTCACGCACATATTTTGAAGCTCCAGGAGCCTGGCTCACAGGTGGAATCCATAGTGTGAAAGTACCTAACTCCAAGTCAGACTGCCGACAAGTCATGAGTGAAATCCCACAGGGTTTGGTCCTGGGTCCTTTCTTGTTTGGTATCTACTTCTCTGAAGTCCATGCCAACACAAAGGGACTCTGGGTGACAAAGTTTGCAGATGATTGCAAGTTGGGAGTTATTATTAATTCCCAGAGTGATGTTGACATCCTACAGAAAGGCTTCACTGAGACCAATGACTGGTGTCAGAACCATGGCCTTAAGCTCAGTGCCAAAAAATGTGTCATCATCCCCTTTGGGAAAAACCCAGTTCCCATGAATTGCCACATTAATGGTAGTCCACTGAACACAGAAGGCATTATAAGAGATCTGGTAACACAGGTTGACAGCAATCTCTCTTTTGACCACCACATTGCCACTGTGGTCAGAAAGTCCTTCTATATGGCGCATCGCATTACTAAGGGTTTTGCATCCAGGAAGAAAGAGGTCATTGTCTCCCTCTACTGTTCCCTCATTAGGCCAAGCATTGAGTACAATGCCCCATTTGGCATGTACCTCACTAAACACCTGCAACAACTGGAGAGGCCGCAAAAGTACCTCACAAAGAGGATCCTAGACCTTAAACACTTGTCCTATATGAACAAAGTAAAAAAACTCCAACTATTCTCTGTCTCATATCGCTTACTTAAAGACGATCTCTACTTGACGTACAAAGCCATGTTGCTACATCTAAAGAAATACTAATCCCTCCGCACTACACACTCCAGAGACCTTAACCTCATTACCACAATCAACAGAACATGCTGGAGCAAGAGGTTCATGACCCAGAGACTGCCCATGCTATGGAATAGACTTTCCATACATATCAAGCAGAGCACCTCATGGACCTTCTTCAAGAGAAATCTTTATGAGTGGATGGGAAATAAAAAATTCACCCCAGGGATCACTCCAGTGGCTTTACTCGACAGAAGCACTGGGAACTAAGGTTGGGTGGCACGATGCTAGGGTAATCCTATGGGCTAGGCTTGTATAGGCTCCAGGGCCAATAGCCTAGTACACACTTATGAACCTATGAACCTATAAGAAAACAATTGATTTAGATTGCATGTTTTGACCTATAAAGGCCCTGGGGTCATTAGCCAAGGACATAACTATGAAGCTATGGGTTATCTGTATTAGTCTCTTCTGCAATTTATTTTGTATATCAAATGTTGAGAATGTAAGTATATACATTGTAGCTTGTTTGATTTATACATATCTAATTTGTCTTAATTGTCATGTCTATCATCTTAGAGAGTTTGTAATCCCTCGCTATTTGTTCCATTGTTATGAATTGCACTGTTACTACAGCTGTTGTCTATGGGCTTGGGTCAAGGCATTTGACACAATTCCCCACTCAGGTATTATAGAGAAACTCTCCAAACTGGGAATTAATCCCTGCATTACCAGATATGTAGCCAACTGGTTCACTGACAGGGCATCTACTGTCAGCGTGGGTGACTTCACCTCTAGCAAAAGGCCAGTCACCATTGGTGTACCACAGGATTCTGTGCTGGGCCCCTTACTATTTGGAATTTATTTCTCAGAACTCCAGGCAAACTTGGATGGCGTGTGGCTGACCGAGTTCACTGACAATTGCAAATTGGGAGCAATCATTGAGTCCCCCAACAATGTTAATATATTGCAGGCAGGGTTAACGCAGACAAATGATTGGTGCCAAAGCCACAGATTAAAGCTTAATGCAAAAAAATGGATTATTATTCCCTTTGGGAAAGCTGACATCCCTGCTAATTACATTATTGATGGCACACCAAAGGTATGGACTCAGTGGTACATGATCCGGGTACTCAGGTTGAATGAAATCTGAACTTTGACCTCCATATATCCCAGTAGCAAGGAAATCCTTCTATGTGGCACATCGTATAAGTAAAGGCATCACATCTAGATCTAAGGATGTTATAATTCCATTATACTAGGTTCTCATCAGATCAATAATTGAGTATTAAAGCTCCCCTTTGCATGTGTATCTCAGCAGTTACACCTTTTGCAAACAGTTGGAAAGACCACAGAGGTTTCTCACCATGCGAAAATAACAGGCGTTACACAAAAACAAGTTTTGCAAAAGAAAAGACTGAAAACCCTGTCACTGGTATTCTGTCCTCCTACAGGTTGCTAAGGGGTAACCCGTGCCTGGCTTACAGGGCAGTCTCTGACCCGCCCTTGATGGAGATGCTACACACCGTGAATCAAACTGCATGAGGGGCACCACCAAGGCGATCTTTACCTAGCCTCCGGCATGAACAGGTCAAGTGCAGGAGAGACAGACATACATCTCTCAGGAGACTGATACTTCCCTGGAAATGTAAGCTTCCAATTCACCTCTGAAACCCAAGCCCCTCCCCTGATCATCTCTCAAATGCAACCTAGATCAATGGATTGGTGATTGCAAATTCACTCTGAGGTGGTGCGTGCATGTCCCTCCTAGACAGAGGGCATTAGTATTAACTACCATAGACCCTCACCCCAACCACTGACAATTGGGGAAACTCGGGATAAAAATGGCTAGGTTTGTAAGGGTTCTAGGGCCATTAACCTAGTGACCCTCCTATGAACCTTGAACAGGGTCTAAAGAACCAGTCCATCTACCCAGTTATCAAAATGTAATAAATAAAATAAATAAAGACCTCTCTGAAATAGGATGTAAGCTATTCCCTCCTGACTGAATTCGCAGATGTGCAATAGATCAGAGAGAATACACAGAGATTGCCCTCAGAAGCCGTGTATTGCTGCACTGAGAAGAGAGAGGCGGCAAAGGGTTTTGAATATCCAGTTTGGTTTTATGATTTAGGCATTGATGTTCTAGAGAAAGCATTGTGGTCATTCCCTGTTCCGCTTGGAGAGGCACATACAGAAGGGGACATTATACTCAGTGACTCGCCTAATAAGTGCCAAGTGTACAGTGAAATGATCAACATCCCGGACCTAGATGCCATCTGCTTACTAATAAGTTGCAAAATGAAAAAGGACCTTTTTAAAAAGGGGGGAAAACCCCCAAACCCCCTTGGAGTGGGGAAAAATTCCCCAGGGGTTTGGGGAAGATTGCCGGTGTCTTTGTTTATAAATTCCATGATAATACGTACCATGGCCTTGCAGATCAGGCTCATCAGACTGATGGGGCGGTAGTTCCCAGGATCCAAGGTAGATACATGACACTTAGGTGAGGTACCAGTTCATTTTGTAGTTCAAGTAGTACACAGCCCAGGATGTCATCTGGTCCCATGGATGCTGTATTCATAGCTTTGGTTAATGCGGTTTTTACCTGTGTGGCCATTATTACCGGAATTTGACAATCTTTCGATATTGAGATGGGCCCTTTAGGGGATGAGAGGGGGGGTGAAATTGGCACTGAATCAATCTGCCAGGATATTGGCAATATGCTTGGGATCAGTATATTTAATGCCATTCTGTTGTAGCTCAGAGCAGATCTGAGAATTGCCATTTAGATTCTTGACATAGCTATAGAATGCCTTATGGTTGTCTTTGGAATCTTTGGCAATTTTATTTTTGTAACTAGCTTTGGAGGATTTTATGAGGGATCTCAGCTTCTTACTGAGGCTGGTAAGGGAGTTTTTTGCATCCTGGGATTTTCCTCTTTTCTGCAACAGTTTCTTCCTTTTGTTGTAAAGTTTGTTTATGGCATTGGACCACCAGGCTGGCTTCCTTTTTTTGGAGGAGAGAATCTTGGTTCTATCTGGGATGGCACGATTCATGCATGAGTGGATGTGCTCGTACAGTGCCTTAGTGTAGGATTCAGCAGTCGAACTTTCAGTTCCCGTCTGCATGGGTGTCATGAAGTTTGTCACTTCTGACTTGATTAGCATGAAGTTGGCTTTGGAGACTTTTTTACAGAGGTTTCCTTATTGGGGGGTGGGGTGGGATGTGGATGTCAAGGGTGATTAGCTTATGGTCAGACCTGACCAACAAGGGGGTGGCCATAGGTGTGGAGCATTGATTTCCCATGTTGGTAATGACCAGGTCTAGGATACTGGAGCCCCTGGTGGGACTATGGATTAGTTGATCCAGGGCATTAGAATTTATGAATTCCAACTACTTAAGTAATAGAGCTTCATTTGACTATGGAGTACTCTAGTCCTTAAGTGATGGAGCTTTATTTGACTAAGGAATACTCTAATCCTTAAGTGATGGAGCTTCATTTGCCTAAGCAGAACTCTAGTCCCTCATTAGGACAACTCATTCAGACTATCCTTTCGTCAGGCAGGCATAGCATTGTTTTATTTATTATTTATTTATTTATGTATTTGTCTTTGTTTACCAGGAAATTCTGACTGGATTATATGCACTTTCAGTGGAGGCCTGGGGAGAAAAGCTCCATTTGCTTTACATTGCATTATACTAAGTTCCAGTTAAACACAGAGTAGTTACTTTTCTATTTACATTTATACACAAACAGTAGTTACATTTATACATTCTAAGATTTTACAGAGCTGGAAGTTACTAAAGAGAAAACCCACATGCTGCTTAGTGGATTGTACAGGCAGCAGTTATGTATAGAAATTGTTTTGTCATTACAGTGAGAGGTTGAGAGTATTCTGATTAAGGAGAATATCACACTGTGAACATAACGTCTTAACTTTGTGATGAGCATGTTCGTAATCAGGATTGGCTAAGATGTTGTTTAAGCAGTGGTTTAAAACTACTGAGTTTGTTGGAGAGGTTTATTTGTGTGAGGATACTATTCCAGAGTTTAGCTATTTGTTTCACCGTCCTTTTCCCAAATATAACGCGAACTACCTATGTTAGCTGGGATCATTCAACAGAAAGCTGGGGAAGGGTAAACAGTCAAAAGGATGTGAGCGATTTACAAGAAAAATGACAAGATACTTAAAGGTGGCAGGGAGGATAACAAACCAACCCCTCATCTGGAGATGAGAATATCCACACTTCTCTTTCCTTCCCTACCACATCTCCTACACTTTCCAAGCTTGGGAAGGAGACATACTTGCTTGTTTACTTGACTAAATGAGACATCTGCAAAATGAATAGCTTCAGAACCACTAGATCCAAGGACTGAAATGTAGCTTGTGACATAAATAAGACATGTTTGTGAGACAGATCCATGTCTCAAAGAATCCCCATGCTCTGGAACAGGGTCCCCACCCATCTGATGCAGAGACCATCTTACAGATAGAGACAGACAATAATGCTCAATACCCCTCCCTACATAACCTGTAGAAACATCCAAACTTTCCAAACTAACATAACCCCTCCTAATAAATGCCCACGATACATAGGTGATCACAGACCCCATCTTGATGGGACTGCTTCAGATCTGCAAGTCAAGCACCACTCGAGTAACTCATGTGAGTGGTCTCAACCTGGTCTGTGATTTCAACAGGACTTGCTGGTGGGACACATTTGTGTCCCAGAGACTCCCCCATCTATGGAATAGACTCCCTGTCCACGTCAAGCAGAGTACCTGTTTACTCCTTTTTAAGTTCAACCTGGATAACTGGATGGGAAACAGAAAATATACCCCTGGGATTCCACCCGTGTCCCTGCTGGACAGGGTCATCAGGTGCTGACTTGTCTAAACATGAGCTAAACTCTTGGCTAGGCTCATAAGGGCCTCAAGGGCCAATAACCTAGTAACCTCCTATGATCCTATGAACAAGGCCATAATAGTGCTATGGGAAGGTCTAAAATCATGCTGTGTGGGGGTCAGGAGCTTTTCCTGAAGAATATATTGAAGAAGTTGCTTGTGAATGCACTTCTCCAGAATTTTTGACAAATGATATAATATGGTGATAAGTCTGAAACTGGTTGTATCAGATTAGGTTCCTACTTTATGAAAGGCGATGATGAAGAATTTTTTTCCATAGAGAAGGAACATATGATTCCTTGGCAGTGACTCTTAATTAAAAGAGACACAGGATTTGATATAGAATTGGCAGCCAGCTTGAGGTATTCTGCTGGGAGATTATCTACTGAAGAAGAACAATAGTTCAACTTAAGAGGTAGCTGTTTGATGTAGGAGATTGGGGTGGCTTTTAGGGTGAAATTGGGGGTGTTTGCTGTCTGAAAAGAGGCCATGTCAGCATTGTTAGCAGGAAAATCTTTAGTAAGGGTTTAAATGTTTTTTATAAAATGTGTATTAAACTGAGCAGCTGTTTCAGAGGGAGTGTTATTTGGGGCAGGATTAGCGGTGCTGGTTGTTCCAGGGTGGAGAATATTATTACTAGAAGACCAGAATATTTTACGGTTGCAACAATGATTTAGTAAGTGATAATTTAGTAGACTTTCTTGTCTGCATTAATATGACTTTTAGTATGATTGCATTGTTCTTTAAAGTGTTTTATGTTTTGGGAAGGTTCGTGTTTTAATTATTCTTTCCAAGCCCCCTGTCTCTTGCATTAGGTACCTGCTTTGAGTGGATAACCAAGGAGTATGTTAATTCTTTATTTTTTTGTTCTAATTGGAGACAGATTATTTCAGGTTTTCAGGAAAAGTGTGTTAAATTTGTGTACAGCTTCACTGAGTGGAATATCTTTCAGGATAGACCAGTTAGAGCTTAGAAGTCTGTAAAATGTATTATGGTTAAAATTAGTGAAGTTACAGGAAGTTCTAAGTAAGTGTTATTTGACGTGATAGGTACGGAGTCTGTTTGTACATAGAGAGAGATGGGCACTGTGCGGGTCACTGGACATCGTCTTAGTGGAATTAGACAGCAATAGCCAGTAAAGAAATGAGCCGCAGTTTTTGGAATGATTGTAACATGTGGGAGAGGAAATCAGCAGAATCAAACCAAACTGGTCGAGGCTAGCTGATGGATAGTTTGTGGAGATAATCTGCCAGTTAAAATGAATGCCATCTAGGATTATCATTTCATTGAAATTTTCAGTGAGATCCGGGTTAGGACATTTTCCAGGGCTGTAGCATTATTACCTTGCGGAATATAGAGTGCGTTGATACATAGTTGTTTACGGTTATTTAGCTTAAGATGGAAATGAAGAGTTCGGCATTACGGAATTTCGGAATAGGTTTATTTTAGAGTAGGATTTCGAGATAGTATGAGTATAATAAAGCTACTCCACAACCCTTCTTTATGTTCAATCAGCCCTGATGATATTATAACCAGGAAATAATATTTCAGAGTCACGTATAAGGGGTTTTAACCATGTTTCAGTTATGGCAAGAATTTGGGGTTTATTGGGGAAGATCCGGGCACAGAGTTCTGAGATTTTTTTATAGATGCTATGAGTATCTAAGGAAATGCATTTAAGCTGTTAGGGTGAGTTTGACATAGGTGGGTTGTGTTTTGATGGCTTTGGTGATGGTGGTGTGGGCCTTGTTTTGGGAGGAGGTCCAGAGTGGGAAGAGAGACAGCGAGACAGAGATAGATTAGACTGGTTCGCTTGTTTTCTTTAACTTTCAGAATTAGTTTTATTTTGGTTCAGTAGATGTAAGGGTTTAGTAATTTGGATTTGAAGTAAAGATTGGGTGAGTCCCTGCATGTATTAGAAGTAATTACTGGTGAAGTGTAGTATCTGTGGATCAACAGGTACCACATTTGCCTTTGGTGCAGAAGGCTGCAGGTTCTACCACACTAGATAGATTGACACTGGAGTGCAGCATAAGGGAGGTGCTGCATTCCTGAGTGTGTAATCCTTCTGATGAGATTTTAAATCAAGGCCCCCATCTGCTTGAGTTGGTGCTAGCTCAGATGGATGTAAAGAGCTTATGGCACCTATTGAAAAGAGTAGGGGAAGTTCCCTGATGCCATGGTCAAATTTCCCCCTAATAGTATAAATGCCACCTCTGGACTCCCCTGAAAGGAGGCTACTAGCCTAGTGGGACTAATCCAACCAACAAAACATAAAAAAAAAAAAAAGAAAAAAAAAAAGAAGAGCAGATCACGCCTGCTCAACGTGGTCAACTTCTCTAAGTCAGTCACCAGAGCTGTGGATGAAGGCAAGGTGGTTCATAGAGCCTATCTTGATCTGGCCAAGGCCTTTGATACCATTTCCCACTCAGAAATCATAGAAAAACTCACTAAGCTAGGCATCAACCCCTATATCACTAGGTGGGTTGCAAACTGGCTCACAGGTGGAATCCATAGTGTGAAAGTACCTAACTCCAAGTCAGACTGCCGACAAGTCATGAGTGGAATCCCACAGGGTTTGGTCCTGGGTCCTTTCCTGTTTGGTATCTACTTCTCTGAAGTCCATGCCAACACAAAGGGACTCTGGGTGACAAAGTTTGCAGATGATTGCAAGTTGGGAGTTATTATTAATTCCCAGAGTGATGTTGACATCCTACAGAAAGGCCTCACTGAGACCAATGACTGGTGTCAGAACCATGGCCTTAAGCTCAGTGCCAAAAAATGTGTCATCATCCCCTTTGGGAAAAACCCAGTTCCCATGAATTACCACATTAATGGTAGTCCACTGAACACAGAAGGCATTATAAGAGATCTGGTAACACAGGTTGACAGCAATCTCTCTTTTGACCACCACATTGCCACTGTGGTCAGAAAGTCCTTCTATATGGCGCATCGCATTACTAAGGGTTTTGCATCCAGGAGGAAAGAGGTCATTGTCTCCCTCTACTGTTCCCTCATTAGGCCAAGCATCGAGTACAATGCCCCATTTGGCATGTACCTCACTAAACACCTGCAACAACTGGAGAGGCCGCAAAAGTACCTCACAAAGAGGATCCTAGACCTTAAACATTTGTCCTATATGAACAAAGTAAAAAAACTCCAACTATTCTCTGTCTCATATCGCTTACTTAAAGACGATCTCTACTTGACGTACAAAGCCATGTTGCTACATCTAAAGAAATACTAATCCCTCCACACTACACACTCCAGAGACCTTAACCTCATTACCACAATCAACAGAACATGCTGGAGCAAGAGGTTCATGACCCAGAGACTGCCCATGCTATGGAATAGACTTTCCATACATATCAAGCAGAGCACCTCACTGACCCTCTTCAAGAGAAATCTTTATGAGTGGATGGGAAATAAAAAATTCACCCCAGGGATCACTCCAGTGGCTTTACTCGACAGAAGCACTGGGAACTAAGGTTGGGTGGCACGATGCTAGGGTAATCCTATGGGCTAGGCTTGTATAGGCTCCAGGGCCAATAGCCTAGTACACACCTATGAACCTATGAACCTATAAGAAAACAATTGATTTGGATTGCATGTCTTGACCTATAAAGGCCCTGGGGTCATTAGCCAAGGACATAACTATGAAGCTATGGGTTATCTGTATTAGTCTCTTCTGCAATTTATTTTGTATATCAAATGCTGAGAATGTGAGTATATACATTGTAGCTTGTTTGATTTATACATATCTAATTTGCCTTAATTGTCATGTCTATCATCTTAGAGATTTTGTAATCCCTCGCTATTTGTTCCATTGTTATGAATTGCACTGTTACTACAGCTGTTGTCTATGGGCTTGGGTCAAGGCATTTAACACAATTCCCCACTCAGGTATTATAGAGAAACTCTCCAAACTGGGAATTAATCCCTACATTACCAGATATGTAGCCAACTGGTTCACTGACAGGGCATCTACTGTCAGCGTGGGTGACTTCACCTCTAGCAAAAGGCCAGTCACCATTGGTGTACCACAGGATTCTGTGCTGGGCCCCTTACTATTTGGAATTTATTTCTCAGAACTCCAGGCAAACTTGGACGGCGTGTGGCTGACCAAGTTCACTGACAATTGCAAATTGGGAGCAATCATTGAGTCCCCCAACAATGTTAATATACTGCAGGCAGGGTTAACGCAGACAAATGATTGGTGCCAAAGCCACAGATTAAAGCTAGATGCAAAAAAAATGGATTATTATTCCCTTTGGGAAAGCTGACATCCCTGCTAATTACATTATTGATGGCACACCAAAGGTATGGACTCAGTGGTACATGATTTGGGTACTCAGGTTGAATGAAATATGAACTTTGACCTCCATATATCCCAGTAGCAAGGAAATTCTTCCATGTGGCACATCGTATAAGTAAAGGCATCACATCTAGATCTAAGGATGTTATAATTCCATTATACTAGGTTCTCATCAGATCAATAATTGAGTACAAAGCTCCCTTTTGCATGTATCTCAGCAGACACCTGCAACAGTTGGAAAGGCCACAGAGGTTTCTCACCATGAAATAACAGGTTACACAAAACAAGTTTTGCAGAAAAAGACTGAAAACCCTGTCACTGTATTCTGTCTCCTACAGGTTGCCAAGGGGTAACCCGTGCCTGGCTTACAGGGCAGTCTCTGACCCGGCCTTGATGGAGATGCTACACATTCGTGAATCAAACTGCATGAGGGGCAATCACTCAAGGGATCTTTACCTAGCCTCCGACATGAACAGGTCATGCAGGAGAGACAGATACATCTCTCAGAGACTGATACTTCCCTGGAACAAGCTTCCAGTTCACCTGAAACCCAGCCCCTCCCTGATCATCTCTCAAATGCAACCTAGATCAATGGATTGGTGATTGCAAATTCACTCTTGAGGTGGTGCGCATGTCCCTCCTAGACAGAGGGCAATAGTATTAACTACCATAGACCCTCACCTAACCACTGACAATTGGGGAAACTCGGGATAAAAATGGCTAGGTTTGTAAGGGTTCTAGGGCCATTAACCTAGTGACCTCCTATGAACCTATGAACCTGAACAGGGTCTAAGAACCAGTCCATCTACCCAGTTATCAAATGTAATAAATAAATAAATAAAGACCTCTGAAATAGGATGTTTATTCCTCCACTGGACTTGCAGATGTGCAATAGATCAGAGAGAATACAAGACAGAGATTGCCCCTCAGAAGCCGGTATTACACTGAGAAGAGAGGCAAAGGTTTTGAATATCCAGTTTGGTTTTTATGATTTAGGCATTGATGTTCTTGGTGAGAAAGCATTGTGGTCATTCCTGTTCCGTTTGGAGAGGCACATACAGAAGGGGACATTATACTCAGTGACTCGCCTAATAAGTGCCAAGTACAGTGAAATGATCACATCCCTGGACCTAGACACCATCTGCTTACTAATAAGTTGCAAAATGAAAAAGGACCTTCTTACAATAGTGGATATATGGTGATCAAACAACAGTTCATATGTTCCCTGGACCCTAACTACCAAATCAGTTTTCTGCTGGTGTGATAGCTACAGAGGATGTCATGCTTGACAAAGGAGGCTATTATACATTTTTTGTAATTTAATTTTAGTACATAGTTATGACCACAGCTATTTCTTTGATAAAGGCCCTCTTGGAGGATCTTGGTGTCCTCTGGAGAGTTTTGATGACACCAAGTTCACAGTCATCTGCAAACTTGGTCAGCCACAAACCTTTACATTTGCTTTGAACTTTGAGAAGTGAATGCCAAGGAGGTGTGACTCAAGGACTGAACCCTGGGTTACATCTCAAATGACAGTTCTTTTGGAAAAGGTAAAGCCACCTACCCTAGTTTCCTGGGTTATGTTTATGAGCCAGTTTGCTATCCAATACATTATGTAGTGATTAACATTTAGATGGGTAGTTTATCAATAATACTGAATGTGGGATGGCATTGAATTCTTTTGTGAGGTCTATATATACAGTGAGCGCTGATTTACCCTCATCTATTTCATCAGTTACCTTCTTGAAAAACTCATGCACATTATACAGGCAGGATCTACCCTTGACAAAACCAAACTGGCTTTTGTAAAGAGTTTGTAGGTTACATCTGTCCTTATTTTTTAATTCCATAACGATCCTTTTCATAGCCTTGCAGTTGAGGCTGGTCAGACCTCTGGCTCTATAATTACCCAGATTCATTGATGCCCCATCTTTGAGCAGGGACATAACTTATGCTATCCTCCATTTGACCAGCACAAAGCCTGTTTGGAGTCTAATATTGAATAGCTTCTGCATTGGGTATGACAGGTCCTGTTTCAGGCTGGTCACTAGGCAGCCCAGCATGTTATCCTGCTCCAAAGAAGGAGCGTTCTTCTCTTTGGAAGAAGCATTGAGGACTTGTTACTGGGAAATTCAAGGAAAGGGTGTAGAAGTGAGTCTGTGAATTAGGAATAGGGTAGAGGAAAGGGTGTAGAAGTGAGTTTATGAATTAGGATTAGGGTAGAGGAAAAGGTGTAGAAGTGAGTCTATGAATTAGGAATAGGGTAGAGGAAAGGGTGTAGAAGTGAGTCTATGAATTAGGAATAGGGTAGAGGAAAGGGTGTAGAAGTGAGTCTATGAATTAGGAATGTAGGGGAGAGGAAAGGGTGTAGAAGTGAGTCTATGAATTAGGAATAGGGGAGAGGAAAGGGTGTAGAAGTGAGTCTGTGAATTAGGAATAGGGGAGAGGAAAGGGTGTTGAAGTGGGTCTGTGAATTAGGAATGTAGGGGAGAGAGGAGGTGAAGTTGGTCTTAATTTTATCTACTAGTAGGCAGGTAAAGTCCTCAGAGTCTGTATATGTGATATCATTTACTATTAGCTCTGTGCAGTGCTTGGTATTGTTTCTGAGATTTCTAACATTAAGAAGGCTTTATAATTGTCTTTTGCCTGGGTGGAGTTTTTTTTTACCTGATATCTAGCTTTAGTTGATTTGATCAAGAAGTTAGGTTTACCAAGAGCATTTCTGATATCTTGATAGCTACGTTAATTATAGCATGCAGTGATGTTTTTTTCTTTTTTATAGAGTCTGGTTATATTTGGGTTCCACCATAGGGGTTTATTTTTTAAATTTAGTATTATATTTGCTTTTGAAGATAGTTTTCATGGATTAGACTTTGTATAGTCTCTAACTAACCGTAACTGTCTCCTTACGGTTCAGTGAGAATTACATCAGTGTGCCTCCCTATGCAGTTACCTATGACTAATATTTTGGATACTGTGAAGCTTTGCCTCATGGCCTTTTGAGTTAAGACAGTGAGAACCTCAGAAACATGTTTCATGGTGGTTGCTGCCCAAGCTGAATATTTGGGAGGTTGTTGAGGGTAATTGTTTTCTAGATTACATTTAGGTGGCCTTTGTGGTTTAAGTAGGTTACTTTTAAAAGCCTCAGTATATTTAAGTCTATGTGATTGATCTGTATTGTGTGTCACTGACAGCAGTTTGATATCTGTAATGTCTGCACGTGACGGTTTTAACATAACATTATATGTACTCTCCCTACTGTGAAGAATACTGCAACATAGTACAATTGTGTCAAATTTTACCATAAGACTATATGTCCTCTTCACAGTTGCAGTATTCACTCCCTCCCTCAACTCCCTTTTTTCCTTTGGATTTTACTTTGGTTTCCTTCTGGCCAAGGGTCTCCTTTTTCCAACTGCATTTTTTTCCTTCTGGAAGTGCATGGTCTTTTTTGTCCTATGGAGACGTCTCTCTTCTGGGGCAATTTAGTTCTGGGTAACTGCATCCATATGTCACTTTTATGCCCTACATCATATACAGGGAGCATACATATGGTGTATGGTGCATACAAGGTCTAAAGACTTTGGTATAGTGGCCGGATGTTGGGCACTATAGGGAAAGATTTGTATGTGACTACATTATAAGGAAGGGATTTTCTGTGTTTGCATTACAGGGAAAGGTTTGTCAGTGCATACATTACAGGATAGGGTTGTCAGTGGATACATTACAGGGAAGGGTTTGTCAGTGTCTACATTATAGGGAAAGGTTTGTGTGTGTCTACATTATAGGGAAGGGTTTGTCAGTTGTCTATATTATAGGGGAAGTGTTTGTGAGAGTCTACATTATACCAAAGGGTTTGTGACTGTCTACATTATAGGCAATCTACATCATATGGAAGGGTTTATGACTGCATACATTATAGGGAAGGGTTTGTCAGTGTAAACATTATAGGGAAGGCTTTGTCAGTGTCTACATTATAGGGAAGGCTTTGTCAGTGTATGCATTATAGGGAAGAGTTTTCAATGCATACATTACAGTGAATGGCTTGTCAGTGTACAGGAAAGGGTTTGTCAGTGTCTACATTACAGGCAAGGGTTTGTCATTGTCTACATTTGAAGGGTTTGTTAGTGTTTACATTACAGGGAACGGTTTGTCAGTGTCTACATTATAGGGAAGGGTTTGTGATTGTCTACATTGTAGCAAAGGGTTTGTGGCTGTATACATTACAGAAAAGGGTTTGAGAGCGTATACATTATAGGGAAGGGTTAGCGAGTGTCTACATTATTGGAAAGGGTTTGCGAGTGCCTACATTATAGGGAAGGTTTGGCAAGTGTCTACATTAAAGGGAAGGGTTTGTGAGTGCCTGCATTATAGGGAAGGTTTGGCAAGTGTCTACATTAAAGGGAAGGGTTTGCAAGTGTCTACATTATAGGGAAGGATTTGTCAGTGTCTACATTATAGGGAAGGATTTGTGAGTGTCTACATTATAGGGAAGGGTTTTTCAGTGTCTACATTTTAAGGAAGTGTTTGTGAGTGTCTGCATTGTAGGGAAGGGTTTGCGAGTGTCTACATTATAGGGAAGGATTTGTGAGTGTCTACATTATAGGGAAGGATTTGTGAGGGTCTACATTATAGGGAAGGGTTTGTCAGTGTCTACATTATATAGGGATGGGTTTGTCAGTGTCTACATTATAGGGAAGGGTTTGAGTGTCTACATTATAGGGAAGGGTTGGTCAGTGTCTACATTATAAGGAAGTGTTTGTGAGTGGGTTCATTATAGTGAATGGTTTGTGAGTGTCTGCATTGTAGGGAAGGGTTTGCCAGTGTGTACATTAGAGGGAAGTGTTTGGGAGTGTATACATTTCTCCATGATTTTTGCAAGGGGAGGTAGTATTGCGATGTGTCTGTAGTTTGATAGAAGAGTTGAGATGGCACCCTGTGTAAGGAATGATATGGGATATCTTCCATAATTTGAGGAAATATTACTCGGAAATGGACCGATTTATTAGTAGGGAGACTGGGTAGGTACTGGCATCAGCTGCTATTTTTAAAAACTCATTTGGAAGCTGGTCAGCTGCAGAAGTTTGTTAATGTAGTTTGTAGTAACTGGTTTGAGGCTAATGTTGCTTGATTGCTAGGAGAAGTGATGGGTAGAGTCAGTGGACTGATGGTGTTATGATTTAGTAGGGACAGTATGGAGTTTGTAACGTGAATATTGAATTGACTGGCTATGCTTTCAGTGGTATTTTGGTGGATGGGTAGGAGATGAGGGGTGTTTGGGATTAAGAATATGATTTACAGAGACCCAGAATTTGTGATGGTTATTTAGATGTTTATGCTGGTCTGCAGAGTAGTAAGTTTTTTGTCTGTTTTTATTTGCCTTTTGACTGTGTTTCTTAGTTGTTGGTAGTTATGCAGGGTAGTTTGGTTTGTGTGTACAAATAGTGCGACCATGCTCTGTCTCTTTGCTTCATGAGGTGTTTAGTATGTAATTTTCCTGATGGGGACTACTTTGTCCAAGATTTCTGTGAAAGTCTTGTTAAAGTATTGAGTTAATTCCTCCAATTGGAGATATGTTAGTGGGGACCAATTGCATTGTTTCAGGAGGGTGTTGAAAATATCTGGGGAGAAATGTTTTGTATTACGGATGTGCTTATATATATTGGATTTTTTAGGATTTACATTTTCTCTCAGGAGGTAGGTGGGTCTATGGTCACTGAAGGTGTCAGGGAGGCACCCATAGTGAGGGGATAGTGAGGGTCTATTAGTGAGAATCCAATCAAGGGTTGATTGTTTTTTGCTATGCTTATCTATCCTAGTTGGCGTGGTGATTATTTGAGTAAAGCCGAAGAGGGTATGAAGTTTGATGGGTCTTCAGAGAAACAGTACGACCATTCAAGGTTGAAATCTCCTGCAATGATTGTTTCTTGGTTTCAATTGTATTTTTTTTGTTTCAATTGTATTAGAATTGTTGCCTGGGGGGGATGTATACTGCAAAAATGATGATGTATCTGTCATTGTTTAGTTATAAGCTAGTTATAGTATTTCTGTGCTATCTATGTCAGGGGGTGATTGTCTAATTGTTCTAGGTTGTTCTATAGATAATTGCTATGCTTCCACCTTGCTTATTAATATGATCTAGTCTATGAATATTGTAATCATAGGTTCATATTTCACTATCTTTGATCTGTGGTTTTAACCAGGTTTCTGTTAGTATAACTACATCTGGGTTATATAAACTGAGGGTTGCAGGGAATTGGTCAACTTTATTTAGGCTACTCCTGAAGTTAATATTTAAGATTAATAAGTCAGAGCTACTGTGGGGGTATATTGTAAAGTTTTGTTGGATAGTTTTTTTTGTGTGTTAGAATAGGTTGGGAGCCTGACTGTGGACCAGGGTTAAGATATATGTCATCTGCTAGGATAAGTTGAAATAAGTTGCATGGAAAGAAGTTGGCAAGTTGTGTGAGTAATTCCGAGTAGTTATGGAATAATTTAAAACTTGACTGTGAGGTATGATATCTAATTGAGAAGAATTCTGTTAGGTAGTAGCTGTAGAGATATGGTGATATTAAGGTGGTTGGGTGAGTGTTTGTTGTCTAACTAGGGTTGACTAGTGTTGATGAAGAGGTGACAACATATTTGACCTGGTCATCACCAACATGGGCAACTGGTGTTCCACACCGGAGATCAACCCCTCGCTGGTTAGATCTGACCATAAACTAATCACTCTGGATATCCACATTTCACCACCACACCCAGTCAAAGGAACCACCATGAAAAACTTTTCAAAAGCAAACTTCACGCTATTTAAGACCAAGGTGGGAAGTTTCAAAGCCTCCATGCTAAAGGATAATGCTGTCCAAGCTGCAACATCATTTACTAAAGCACTCTACAGGCATCTACAATAATGCATGGATTGTGCTATCCCAAACAAAACCAAGACTCACTCCTCCAAGAAAAGGAAACCAGTCTGGTGGACCCTTGCCATAAACAAGCTATACAATAGAAGGAGGAAACTAGCACAGAAAAGAGTAAAATCCCAAGAAGGGAAGACATCCCTGATCAGTATCAGCAAGAAACTGTGTTCCCTCATAAAATCATCCAAGGCTAGCTTCGAAAGAAAAATTGCCATGGACTCCAAAGGTAACCACAAGGCATTCTTTAGCTATGCCAAGAATCTAAGTGGCAATTCTCAGATCTGCTCAGAGTTAGTGCAGAATATCACAAAATACACTAAACTGACTGATATAGCCAAAATCCTGGCACACAGATTCAGTGCAAACTTCACCCCCCCTCGCCCCCAAAAGGGCCCATAACTGTACCAAAAGAATGTAGTTCCCCTGAAATCACAGACACTCAGGTTAAAACAGCCCTTTCCAAAGCCAAAAACACAGCATCAATGTCCCAGCTGCGTCCTACAGGAGCTCAAAGATGAACTAACCCCTCACCTAAACACACTGTTCAAACAGCCTCTCCACAGGCTACATAACCATAGAGTGGCGCACAGCAATGGTTATTCCACTCCACAAATGTGGAGCGACAACGGACCCTGAGAACTATCACCCTATAAGCCTGACTAGCTTGGTCTGCAAAGCTATGGAGCGCATCATCATGGATCTCATTAACAGAGATACTGGAAACCTTCAAAAACTGGACCCTACCCAGTTTGGCTTTGTTAAGGGCAGAACATGCCTGCTAAACTTGGTGGACTTCTTTGAGACAGTTTCCAAGGTTATAGATGAGGGAAAGATGGTCCACACAGCCTACCTAGACCTCACAAAGGACTTCAACACCATTCCCCACTCAGGTATTATAGACAAGTTCACCAGCCTGAACATAAACCCCTACATCATGAGGTGGGTTGCCAACTGGCTCACGGATAGAACCCACATGGTAAGAGTTGGGGAGCTAGGTCTGACTCTAAACCAGTTACAAGTGGCGTTCCCTGGGGCTCAGTCCTAGGACCTCTCCTGTTCGGCATATACTTCTCAGAGGTACAGGCAAGCACAGGAGGACTATGGCTGACCAAGTTTGCAGATGACTGCAAACTAGCGGCTATAATTGACTCTCTGGCTGACACTCCAAAAGAGTCTCACTGAGACAAATACCTGGTGTCAAAACCATGGCCTCAAGCTAAATGCCAAAAAGTGCATAGTCATCCCCTTTGGAAAAAACAAAATACCCACAAACTATTACATAGGTGGTAGCCCCCTAAATACGGAAGACATAATAAGGGATCTGGGGACCCAAGTACATAGTAACCTCTCCTTTAATAATCACAATGTCAAAGTGGTTAGACAATCCTTCTATGTGGCCCACCTAATCACAGAAGGGTTTGCATCCAGATTGAAAGAGGTCATTGGGCCCCTCTATGCATCAGTCATCAGACTAATCATAGAGTACAATGCCCCATTTGGGATGTACCTTACAAGACACCTGCAACAACTGGAAAGACCACAGAAGTACCTCACCAAGAAGATCACTGGCCTCAAGCACATGCCGTATGCAGCTCAACTGAAGAAACTCCAGCTGTACTCGGTTGCATACTGCCTACTCAGAGGTGATCTCTATCTGACATACAAGGCCATGTCCAACCCAGAACTGATGAACATGCTCCACCTAAAGAAAACCATATCCCCTCAAACCACACACTCCAGGGATCTAAACCTCACCACAACAATAAATATGACATGCTGGAGGGATAGATTCCTGTCCCAAAGACTTCCCATGCTATGGAACAAGATTCCAATCTACATTAGGCAGAGCTCCTCGCTAACCCTCTTCAAGAGAAACCTTGATGAATGGATGGGAAACAGAATGTTTACCCCAGGGATCACTTCAATGGCTCTGCTGGACAGAGGCACAGGGAACTAATCTAAGGGGGAGGCGAAAGCCAACACATTCTGGCTAGGCTTATAAATGCCTTCGGGTAGATAGCCTAGTACCTACCTATGAACCTATGATTGTAATGTGTATTCCATGGTATGAAGTATTTAGATAAGTGGCTGTTAGGAAGGTATCTGAGATTATATTTAAAAGTAACATTGTTACAATGTGTGGGTGTAGGAGTGAGGCTGAATGTGGGTCTGGTGTGAGGTGCTGTGTGAGTGTAGTTTGAGTAAAGGAGGATATAGTTAATTAGGAGGTTGTGCCAGTATGGGATTGGTTAATTGAAGGAGTGGGAAGGGGCTGTTATGTGATTGGCTGTTGGGAGGTGTGGGGAGGTGCAAGGCATGTATAAAGGAAATTGAGTTGGGGGTGGGTAGGAATGGAGGTAGGCTAGGAAAGAGGAGTGAGCCCAAGTGGAGCAAAGGTGAATGGAGCGGGTTGAGCCACGAGGCAGGTACGGATAAAAAACTATCAGGTACAACTCAGACTAAGTTATACTGCCAATAGTTCATGACCATTAGAATTTACTGTATAGAAGTTTGAATTTAGGTGTCAGCTTTTAAGAGGGTGAATTGCAACTTGCTCAGGGAATGCAGAAGGAATTCCTTTTGGCCAATTCAGTGTGCGCACCACTCAACAAGCCTTTTGAGGAAAGCTTTACTTAAAAACACATTCTATTGTATATAAAACAGTGTGCATCATAAGTTAAGACTATAACATACACAACAATTAGATGTTCTGTCGCTGAGGTAAGCTTAGCAGTTTACAAGACAGGAATCAAGGTAGGATCACTGTTGCAGTTAGTTTCAGGACAGCGCACATGGAGAAGGACTGCAAAAAAAATTACAACCACTAGAGGGGTAAGGCAGGTAGGAGACAGAAAGCACCAAATACAGTGAAGGAAAAGGTGTGCTAAATGTGGATTAAAAATGTTTGGAAGTAAGAAGGCTAAGAAAAAAAAAAAATAAAAAAAAATAAAAGAAGGCTAAGGGTTAGCTTATGCACAGATAAAAACACTTGTAGCATACTGTGATAATCCTTACAATTCTTGTCGCAATAGAAAGAACAGTTTAAATTCTGGCTACTAAAAACAAACTAACACATGCAGGAGTACACCATAAGAGAAGATCACTTGTCAAAAAATGTAGCTAAGCGTTCTAGCACATGAAACAGGACAAACTAACTAGTAGGGGAAGATAACAGCTAAATGTCTCAGTCTTGCACTAATTAAAATATTAAGCCAGATAGGTACATTACACGGATGCTTTAAATGAAATGGAGCCGCACTGTACATGGTAACAACCTTTACATAATCATTACCTGAAAAGCATCCCGTTTAGATTCCTGGTATCACGCCATTCGCAGGTTGTGATAACTGCAGCCAGGAAATGTATTTAGCCCAAGCTGAGCACACAAACATTTGTATTAGGCAGTAAAAATCAGCATAAATTGTAACTAGACAAAGTAATACTATGGAGGTTAGACTGGTTTAGAAAGTAAATCAGCATCTGCAAGATGTATAACTCAAACAAAAACACTTGTGTCTGTGAATAAGACTCTGATAAACATTGGTAGTAGCAACACTCATCAATTTAGCTAATATATACAGATGGTTTGAAATATAGCATTGAACAGTAATTGCAGTCAAATAGTTAAAGAAGACATAACATTTCATGGGCCATATGCTTACTTACATGGCAAGCACACTAATTCGGTTCCAGGTGGACCCTAAGCTAGGGAATGTATGCCTATTTTAAAAAAAGGCACTTTGTGTGCCCCCTACTTATAGACTTCTTTGGTGATGTCATACAGGGGAGGGGTTGCTGGAGGCTAATTAGATGGTATTCGATCAGGAACAATGAAAGCCGGAAAATGTGAGTGGAACAGAACGCATGGGCCACGAGGCAGGTATGGATAGAAAACTATCAGTTACAACGCAGACTAAGTTATTCAGCCAGTAGTTATTACCATTAGAATTTACTGTATAGAAGTTTGAATGTAGGCGTCAGCTTTTAAGAGGGTGAATTGCAGCTTGCTTGGGAAATGGAGAAGGAACACCTAAGTACTTTCCGCCGATTCAGTGTGTGCACCACTCAACAAGCCTTTTGGGGAAAGCTTTACTTAAAAACATGTTCTATTGTATATAAAACAGTGTGTATCCTAAGTTAAGACTGTAACATACAACGCAATTAGGTGTTCTGTCACCAAGGTAAGCTTAGCAGTTTACAAGACAGGAATCAAGGTAGTGTAACTGCAGCAGTTCGATACCGGACAGCACATTGGATATGGAACCGCAATTAGGTGTTCTGTCACAAGGAAAGAAGGAAAAGCAGGTACTGGCCACCACGCTGAACAGCTTCAAAACTTTTATTTAAAACACAAAAACACAGGAATGAGTGCTTTCGGGACCAAGCCCTTCTTCAGATACAAAACTCAAATGATACTGCAGTTTTTATATAGCTCTTCAATTAACATTCAGTACTGCACCCTCCATTTCTTTAATGCAGGTCTTAATGTTATAACCCCATTTAAACCTGAAGTTTTGTATGCTGTTAGCTCAATGATCCATTTAGTTTCATTCAACTCTGTCTCATTGATCAAGTCACCTCCCCTTTTGTTTTCATTTCCATATCGTATACCCATAAACATAAACTTATGATTTTTATACTTAGAAATGTGTTGGAAAAGTGCTTTATGTTCATGTTTTAGTCGTATAGTGGACAAATGGTTCAAAATTCTGTTTTTCAGCATGCAGATAGTTTTTCCTACATAGAGTGAGCTGCAGTCCTGACAGACAGCCAGGTAAACAACACTCTTTGTTCTACAACTTGCATACAAATCAAAACAGTATTGTTTTCCTGATGCAGGGTGCACATAGGATTCTGCGTCCATAATGTGCTCACATGCTTTGCAATTTCTGCACCTTCATGTACCTGCACGCTGTGTAAAATTGTTCCTACTTTTTTCCGTCTTCCCTTCATGACATAATAAATCCTTCCGATTTTTATTTCTTCTAAAGCCAAAAACTGTTTTTTCTCCCACTACCTTGGCTATTTTCTCATCTGTCAGCAAAACATTCCAGTTCTGTTTTATTATATCACATATTCCCTCAATGTTATACTATATGTTAACATTAGCCTCACATTATCCATCTGTGAGGCTCTAGACTGAACAGGTGTTCCATCCTGTTGTCTATGGGAGAACCAAGGCCTAGACCTATTACTTCTGTATTGTCTACTCAGTAATAGCATCTTTAACTCTATTTTCATTGTATCCCCTTCGACAGAGGTTACTCTCTAACTTGTCTATTTCTTGTTCAAAATGTGTATCCTGCGTACATATACGTGAAATTCTATCAACCTGCCCCCTTATTATACCAATCAATGTATACCTTGGATGCATGCTGTCATAAGATAGCATGCTATTCTTCCAACAGTTTTTCCTGAATAAGGTTGTGTCCAAAACTCCATTCTCATCCCTCAGCAATTTTACATTCAAAAAGTCCAGAGCTCTACTGGAATACTGCATAGTGAATCTAAGGAAAGTGGTCGTAGATTCCAAATATTCAACAACTTTTTGTAACTCCACGACCCCCCCCATAACAAAAAAAGTCATCCACAAAATGTACATAGAAACTTAACTTGTCTTTCCACAGATGTTGTCCTCCATATATAACTTTGTTCTCCCAGTAAGCTAACACTATATTTGCGTAAGTGTCAGCACAAGGGGTGCCCATAGCCACTCCCTGCTTCTGGCGATAACATGCATCTTAACACATAAATATGTTATTTTCTAACACTATTTTAAGCAGCTCACTTACCAGCCTAATGTTATCAAGCTCAAAGTTAGCTACTTGTGATAGTATGTGTTCTATGGCTGATATGCCATAGGTATTGCTAATGACTGTAAATGAATTCTTTATATCTAGTGTAACCATAATATAATTCTGTCCTTCATTCCGTATAAATCTCATGCAACAATGATAAGAAGTGCCCTGTATCCCTTAGTATACTGGGAAATTTATCTAAAACTTTGTTTTATTGTACATTCTATCCAAATGGATACATTCTATGTGACCCAACCCCTGCCTGAGATGATAGGTCTCAGTGGGGGGTCAACCAGATCTTTATCTATCTTGGGTAGTGCCTTGAATATAGACACCATTGGATGTTCTATCCATAAAAATGTGTGTAAGTCATCTGACATTATCCCCAATTCTTTTAATTCTGTAAACATTTGCTTTACCTTGTCAGCTATATGATTAACCATTATAGGGGATATACAAATAAAAGTGTGTTCATCCTGTAGCAGTTGTAAGACTTTTCCCTGATAGAAACTCTTATTTGTTACTACTACAGCTCCCCCCCTTATCCACTGGTTTTATTACACCATCTACATTGTTTTTCAATGAATTCAATGCTTGCTTCTGTGAAATGGACAGATTAAAAAACTTCCTGTTGCCCTTTTCTTCCTGGTAACGCTTTATATCTGATTCACACAATCTCTAAAAAGTGAAACACACCAAATCCACTGGATACACCACACAGAGATGTCACTGTTGTAGAAAGCTTCTTTATTGGAAACAGGATAGCTGTACTACGCTTCTTCAGGTGTAATAAAACATAAATTTAAACAGCAATTTATACAGAGATTTTTGGCGCCCAAACCTAACTGATTGAAACACTAATTGAATAATTGTGACATTCATACTAAGCTAGTTTAAAGGAACAACATTAATAAATCCACATAAAACAAATAAAAGGTCCATAAAAACATTTAAGAGTGTTTAAAAATGCATAAATAAACACAGTTAGCATAAAACGCGCTAAAAGCGCCTTAGATCTCTAAAAAGTATTAACAGTAGAGTTAATAGGTGGAGTAAAAGTGCTGGGCTGTCTCAACTCCTTGTTCTGTGGCAGGTTTGAATTACCATATAAATTTTTAAGTGACACATTCCTACCATATAACATCAAGGCAAGAATAACCTGAGAATATGCAGTTCCTGTACTCGGTACAAATGTTAAGCCTTTGTTAAGAACATATTGTTCATCTGCAGACAAAGAATAGTCAGATATACTGTAAACAATACAGTCACTATCACCAGTCAAGTGGATATTCGATGCTTCTTTGCCTATCTCTGATTCATATGGCTCTATCTCCACTCGGCCTTCTTCTTGACTGGTACAGGCAATGACGAAAAAGAACCCTTTCTCATCTCAAAAACTTTTGGTCATGCTCCTAGCCGTGCCAACTCATTTTCCATGCTGGAAGTCAAAGGTTGTCCTCCCATGGTGTCAGCAGTTGACTTCTGTCCTGGTAGATTAATCGGTTTAGAGGTTGCCATATTGGTCTCCTCCCCACAAACATGGTCATCCATCTACCTTCATTTCATCTCTACTGGTGCTGCAGTTGGACACTGAGCGGTGGACCTGACCTGCATACTGCTCAACTCCTCCGTGGTAGTCATGCAAACATTACGACTATGTGCATGAAAATGAGGCTGCCTGCCCTGGTGGGTAGATGTTTTCAGTGATTTTTTTTCTGGAGAAGTAAATGCTTCATCCTGAACTGGTTTCTCTTTAGGCTACATGAAAATGTTGCCCTATTTAAAATCATGATAGTCTCCCATCAGTTTCTTAGTTTTTGTTTGCTGAAATTTCATGTCTAAGGTAGACACCAAGCAATACATCTCTTCCAGTTTATTCATGTAAAAATCACCAACATATTCCAGCTCTAAATCTTTTTGTAAAGTCTCAATTTCTTTCACCAGAATATTCTCTCGTGGAGCATGAAAGTCACAGTAAATGCATATATGAGAAACAAGGCTCTAAATTTAAATGTTGCCATTTGGCTAAAAATTCTGGATAGTGCTCACCCTGCAAAGGCATGCGCAGTACACAAAAGCCTCTGCGAACTATGCCAAACAGCAAACAGGCCTCCAAATGATGTCTTTGCCACTGTAGATGCTTTTGTTTCATTAATTTATTATGCAAGGCATTTACTAAGTCAATAAAGACCACTCTTTCTTTTTGAGCCGAATCACCCACCACGTTCACCAGACGTCATATGTAAATCCAAAGTAAGTAAAGGATTACCTGTAGTTGTCACATTTCTTCTCTCTCTCTGTCCAAATTGTAAATGAACCATGAGAACTGTAACCTGGTTCCACTCCAACATCCCGCTGTTCTGCCATAGTGTGCGGAGTCTTCAGACACACCAGCAAAGCCAAACCAAAAAGAACTGCAGATACTCCACCAAAGGCTGCCTGCCCACAAAAATTCCAAAGGAAAGAAGGAAAAGCAGGTACTGGTCACCACGCTGAACAGCTTCAAAACTTTTATTTAAAACACAATTAAAAACACAGGAATGAGTGCTTTCGGGACCAAGCCCTTCTTCAGATACAAAACTCAACTGATGCTGCAGTTTTTATATAGCTCTTCAGTTAACATTCAGTACTGCACCCTCCTTTTCTTTAATGCAGGTCTTAATGTTATAACCACATTTAAACCTGAAGTTTTGCATGCTGTTAGCTCAATGATCCATTTAGTTTTATTCAACTCTGTCTCATTGATCAAGTCACCTCCCCTTTTGTATTTACTTACACACTGTATAACCATAAACATAAACTTATGATTTTCATACTTAGAAATGTGCCAGAAAAGAACATTGTGTTCATGTTTTAGGCTTACAGAGGACAAACAACAAACAAACACCAATTAGGTGTTCTGTCACTGAGGTAAGCTTAGCAAGTTTACAAGGCAGAAATCAAGGTAGAGTAACTGTAGCAGTTAGTTTCAGGACAGTGCACGTGTTTAGCGAGTGGCAGGCACACATGCATTTCTAGGTGGATGCTAAGGCAGGGACTGATGACATCTGACATATAAAGAAAGGACATTGCAAAAGATAAGACACTTTCTAATAGTCTCAAAAGGTGCTGGCAGTAGGAAGAGAATCACTAGCAGGTTTGAACTAGGAACTTAATGACTCAAAGTTGTACACAGTTCGGATTCATATCATGACAAGTGTGTAAGAGTGGTAACTTCACTTTTAGGTGAATGTCTCAGACGCTAACATGCTGCCTTTAGTACTGGAAGCTCAAACACGTGGATTTTACTCTCATTCTGGGTGCTTGGAATCATTTGCATGCTAGTTAGAGTATACAGCTATAGCTATAAAATGTTAATGAACTGTTTCCTGTAGTTCACAGTTTACTTCCATTCGCCTATTTTTGCCTACAGTTTTACTCTCAGCAAGTCACTTAACCTGAAATCACTCTGGTGCAGGTGGAAAATTGGGCTAGTGTTACCATGCTAGGGTCAAAACAATGAAAGATATCCTTTGTGGATTAATACTGAGTGGATGGGGCTGGCTCAGCAGGACATTTCAGCTCAAGCACTGATGTTCTTAGTGTTTCACTGTTGCAGTCATTACATTTGGGTAATCTGCTGGCAGGTTGCCCTCAGTCAGCATGATTACAAAGTCTTGGGTCCTGCATCAGTTGCTGTCCCTTCTTCCATGACGTCAGGTCATCAGGGGTATAAAACATGCAGCCAACACCATTACATCAGTCTTTGTTGCCGCGCGGTGCCCTAAGCAGAAGCAGTTTGCAAGTGCTGGCCGGCCGACTCCTGAAATTTTTGTTTTAGAGTTTCAGAACCGAAGTCTTCAACTAAAAGCACCCCATTAGGGAAACTTTTTATTGCTCCATACCGATGTCAGTAAAAGTTAATAATTGTATTACTTGTGGGAAGCAAATACCTCATAAGGATTTTCATTTGTACTGTAGTCCTTGCCTTACTGTCGGTTTTGTGCTAAATTTAATCAATGCACTGTCAAACATCGGTATATTTTTGCTTCTAAATATTTTGTCTCAAGATTTAACTACCCAGAAATGTCGTCGGTTAGCAATCCGACTACCGGAATACCTAAAAAACACAAAGAAAAAGACAGAGACAGACCGTCGAGGTCCAAAACCGATGACAAAACTTCTCTTAAGCCAGTCGCCGGTTCGCTGGTACTTAGTGAGGCGCTTTCACAGCCCCTGATACCAGCTACTTTTGATTTGCAGGCTTCTACTGAGACCCATTTGGAGTCCGGTATGCCGCAAGATACTTTAAGTATTGAACACGTGCATATCTCTACCTTAGATGGGTCCTGAGCCGCTGAGCAGGCACCGGGTTCTGAGGGTGTTTTCAGGCCTAAAATTTGTATATTAAACCGACACCATCTTCAAAACTCAGGGCAAAAACTACTTCTATATCTAAAAAAACGACGCTTGGGCCACATGTACATGCCCCAATGCCTAAAAAACAAATTATCAACATGGCTGAGGATTTAATTACCTTGATCAAGGGTACCCATCCCCCTCCTGCTAAGAGGCCTAGGCAAGGCACTGACTATGAATCTTCAGATCAGGTTTCTATTTCTTCTGATCATCTTCTGATCAGGAATTATCTATCTCACCTTATGAGGACTCTGATGCAGAAGAACCCATCGCTTCTGCTTCTCCTCCTGAGGATTTTTCTTTTGGAGAAACTTTGCATACCTTAAGGGAGCATTTTCATTGGTTGAGTCAGGATTTCTCAGAATCTAAAAGGAGGTTTAGGGATTTCCTTCTTCTTCCTCAGCATAGGCCTTTGGCTATACCTCCTGTCCTAGGCATTGTTGATGATGTTTTCTCAGAGTCCAGTATGACTCCTGATTCCCTGCCTCCAGCTCCTAGTAAGCCAGACAGATATTACAGGGTTCCTGACTCCCACAAATTCCTCTTTAAAAACCCTACTGCTGACCCTGAAACCATTTCTCAGGGTCCCAAGTGCGTTAAGGCTTCTACTGCTAAAAATCCTACCCCTTCTGATAGAGATTCCAGGGCGCTGGATAGATGGGGTAAGAAGATTTGCACATCTGCAACCTTGGCAATCAGGGCTTTAAACTGTCAATTTCATTTGCTTAAATATCAACAGCATGTCATGGGTTTACTTAAAAAGAAAATTATGTTGATTTCTGACTGTGTGGAAAATAAAGAGTTGCAGGATTTATTGCATTCAGCTGAACAAGTTGGAAAACATACTTTGCCATGTGGTTTTGATTCCTTGGAGGCCTCTTGTAGGGTTGCTGTAACTGGATCTGTGATAAGAAGGCATGCTTGGCACAAGGTGCAAAATCTGCTTGACCATGTTAAAGCAAAATTGTTAGATGCTCCTTTGCAACATGACAGTCTATTTGGTGATAGATCTGAAGAAGTTTTCAAAAAGATGGAAGATAAATCTAAATCTGTGCAAACTGCAAAAGATTTCCTACAAGTGCAGCTACCCAGGTTCAGTAGGCACTGGCCTACTAAGAAATGGTCCTTTCCAGTACCCACTAGAGCAGCTCAGGTCAAACCCAGGCATTCCAAAGACTCCAGGTTTCAGTCGCACGGAACTTATAGAAAAAAGCAATGGGGTGCCTTTGCCTCCAAATCTGGAAGTAGCAAGGCGCCTTCCTATGGAAAACAGTCTCAATGACTTTCTACTGCAATTACCAAGCACTTATCTTTTGGCTGCCCCTTTGCGAGGAAAACTGGCACTTCATGCACGAAACTGGCAACTGATTACCCAGGACAAATGGGTTTTAAATATGGTATCCCAGGGGTACAGATTTCATTTCCACACATTGCCAATCCCAAACAGATGGCCAGATCTGCCTCCAAATCAGTGGGCAGAGGCCCAGAAACAAGTTATGTCCCTCATGAATATGGGGGCTATTCAACCAGTACCAGAAAAGGAAAAGGGACAAGGTTTTTATTCAAGACCTTTCCTGGTACCCAGAAAAGACAAATCATGTCGTCCAATTCCGGACTTATCCATTCTAAATACATTTCTGGACATTCCAAAATTCGAGATGCTGACTCTCCAACAGTTACTACCTATGCTAGGCAAGGATGCCTGGTTGGCAACTCTAGACTTAAAAGAGGCTTACCTGCATATCCCAATCAGGGAATCTTGCAGAAGATACCTCTGCTTCAAAGCAGGCTATTTGCATTACCAGTTCTCTGCACTGCCCTTTGGCTTATATACTGTACCCAGGGTCTTCATAAAGTGCCTGGCACCCATAATTGCATTTTGTAGGCAAAGAAATATTCAGATTTATCCATACCTGGATGATTGTCTAATTCAGGCAGAAAACAAGGACACTCTTCTAAAACATCTGGTGTTTGTAAAAAGGCTTCTAACATGTCTAGGGTCCACCATAAATGAAAAGAAATCACAACTGGTACCCTCTCAAATAATTACATTCCTGGGTGCAAGCTTGAATACAACTGCCCAGATAACTTACCTGACGCCAGAAAAACACATTCAGTTGATTACTTACTTCAAACAGGATGCCACAAAAACCCAGTTATCTGCAAGACAAATTCTGCAGGCCTTGGGGTTCATGGCCTCCTGCATTCTTCTAATTCCATATGCAAGACTGCATATGAGGAAACTTTAATGGTACCTAAAAAGCTTATGGAGTCAACATTGTCACAGCCTGGAAACAATGATTCCTATCATACCTTGCCTGCAGCTAGAGTTTCTATGTTGGACAGAGGCCTGACACCAAAACAAGGGACTGTCATTCATGCCACCCCCTGCCGCCCAAACCCTGACTACGGATGCATCAGATTATGCTTGGGAGTGCATCTGGCAGGCAGATGCATTCAGGGCCAATGGAGCCCAAATCAAATGCACCTACATATCAATCAAAAAGAGATGCTAGCCGTACAGAATGCTCTGAAAGCCTTCAAGGACTATCTTCATCCAGGACAACTACTGATAAAGACAGACAACACCACAGTCATGTGGTACATAAACAAGCAAGAGGTACCCATTCATACTCCCTTTGCAGACTAGCCATGACATTGTGGAACACGACCTTGACTTATCAAATACATCTACAAGCTCAATTCCTGCCAGGAAAGCAAACTCTGACAGACGACCTAAGCAGAAATCTTATGGACCCACACAAATGGAAACTGGATCCACAAATCTTCAGCATGTTGACACGCAAATGGGGGAACCCAGACATAGATCTTTTTGCCTCACCCCAAAACTATCAGTTGGACAAATTCTGCAAAAGAATACATCACAAAAACACTTGGAAAGTGGATACGCTATCCTTCAGCTGGAAAAACCTATCAGTCTATGCCTTTCCCCCTCTGCCTCTGCTCTCCAAGGTCTTACTAAAAGTCAGACAGGAAAAACCAAACATGATTCTGATTGCTCCAGACTGGCCTCGCCAACATTGGTACCCACTCCTACGCTATATGTCGCACCTTCCTCCATGGTACCTGCTTCAGACACCTTACCTACTGTCTCAGCAGAACTATCAAATTCTGCACACTCAGCTCCAAACTCTGAATCTTGCAGCATGGTTAATCAACTAATTTCACCAGTTACATCTCTCAGCAAACCTGTGATAGATGTCATTTTGGAGGCTAGAAGGCCTAGTACTAGAAAATCTTATGCTGACAAATGGAAAAGATTCTGTGCCTGGAACCAAGCACAAGAAATAAACACAGCAATGCCCAAGAGTCCTCAGATTCTGCAATACTTAACTGAAATGCTTCACAAGGGCCTAGCTTTTTCTTCCATAAAAATTCATGCCTCTACCATTTCAGCTCATTACAACACAAAGCTTACCCTCTTTTCTCATCCTCTGCTAAAGCAGTACCTCAGAGGGGCCAAAAATTTAATACCTCCCAGGAGAGCACCAACTCCTGCATGGGACCTCAATTTTGTTTTGGAAAAACTCACTCTACCTCCTTTTGACCCAGCTGCTACTGCAAACCTAAAATTTCTCTCTTGGAAAACAGCTTTTCTTTTAGCAGTCACTCCAGCTAGAGAGGATTTCAGAACTACAGGCTCTTATGACAGTAGAGTCTTTCATTATCTTTTACCCAGATAGGTGGCTCTCAGGACCAATCCATCCTTTATGCCTAAATTGGTATCTAGTGTGGCCCTTAATCAGACCATTCATCTGCCAACTTTCTTCCCAAAACTACAGAACAAGGGTGAGCGGATTCTGCATTCATTGGATGTGCACAGACAACTAAGATTCCACTTAAACAGGACAAAATCTCTAAGAAAATCTGAGCAATTAGTGGTGGCATTCGCTGCAGGGGCAGAGTCAAAGGCTATTTCAAAGCAGACTATTTCCAAATGGATAAGCCATTGTATTCGTTTCTGCTACATACTGCGGTGGTGGTGCTGCGGTAGCGTTGTTGCCTCACAGTTAGATGTTGCCCGTTCAATTCTCAGTTAGAGCGTCTTCTGTGTGGCGACATGCATGAATGGGTGTTCCTTCGTTGAAGGTTGTGCGTTAAGCCCGGCAAGCCAGCTCATAAAACTCTACTGCCAATCATTAGCAGACCGGAGTTCCACTGTGGCGACCCCTAACTGGGAAAATCCGAAAGACACAAACAATTCGTTTCTGCTATGTGCACCATGGTAAATCTGTCCCTAAGGGGATCAGATCTCTTTCCACCAGGGCTGAATTTACTTCTGCAGCCTTTCTCAGAGGGGTTCCTACCAGAGACATTCTAGAAGCTGCTACCTGGAGCTAAGTTCATATGTTCACCAAACATTACCATTTGCCTCTCTTCTCTAAATCCAGAGCTGGCTTTGCCACTGCTGTCCTGCAGGGCCTTATAGCTGCTCTTAATGCTGTATAAATCCATCCTCCCAACCATAACTTTGGGATTCTACCCAAATGTAATTACTGCAAAAGTGAAACACGAAGAACATAGTACAGTTGTGTACACTTACCATAAATGTAGATGTTCGAGTGTATTCACTGTTGCAGTCCTGCTTACCTTCCCTCCAGCCCCTTGTTTTTTCTCTTACTATACATCTCATTTCTGTTACCATCTTTAAAAGCCTTTTTGATGTATTTGCTTTTGTTTGGAGGTATATGTTTTGTGTTTTTTATTTTCCATATATCTATATATATATATATATATATATTTTGCTCTCCATTTGGGGGGCACCTGACATCTGGGGCAAGAAAAACTGATGTAATGGCGTTGGCTGAATATTTTATACCCCTGATGACCTGACGTCATGGAAGAAGGGACAGCAACAGATGCAGGCCCCAAGACTTTGTTAATCAGGCCAACTGAGGGCAACTTGCTGGCAGATTACCCAAATGTAATGACTGCAACAGTGAATACACTCGAACATCTACATTTATGGCAAGTGTACACAACTGTACTTTCTCTTTATGTTTGAAGAATTTTCATCTTAAGTGGGAGGGTAGCATAATGGTTAAGGTGTTTACCTTGCAAACACATGGGTCCGGGTTTGATTCTCACATGGGGTATTTGGCTAGGCTTGAAATGGCTCACAAGGGCAATTAGCCTAGTACTAACCTATGCACCTATGCAACTAAGTAAGGGCTTGTCCACTGAGGGTGACAGAATTAAATGCATGTAAATGTGAACACAGTTCATCAAATGTTAAGCAGCCCTTACCTAAATGATAAAAGCTTGAAGGGCTCACTTTGAAAAGGAAGTATGTTGCTAATCTAACCAGTTCCATCCCCTAGAGGCAGAGAAATGGGATGAACACAGCTTCAGAAGGTGTTAGACAAAAAAATTGCATATTTAACTTGTGCCTGGTGACCTTTAATATGGAGGTCTGCCACTTGTAAAAGTCCTGTGAAAATAAGATCTGTGTTCCTATAATGCTGAGTTTCAGAAATAATCCAGATTGGAAGCTGGTGTCATTCAATTTTTTTTTATTCAGCTGAGATAAGTGCTTATGTCTAAAAGTAGACTTCTTCAAATGTGTGCATGGTAAAACACAGTATCTTATTAAATACATAGTCTTTATGCAGAGATGATGAATAGGGTACAGTCAGCCAATCAGGGGTAGTTTCTTGGGGTAACTGACTACTCTCCCATCCATTGGTGATCAGGGGCATGAGGGTCAAATGTAATGATGAAAGGGACATCCTTGTTTAAATATCTGAATAGTAGAGCTAAGACTTTTTACTTGGAACCCGCCTCAAATGGACCAGACATAAATCAACCAAGTAACTCAATCTCAGACCCCAGGGACATCCACGCAAACACCACTGGCAGTATCAATCCCCCCAGCCATAACAATGCAACTGGTAGGGAAGTGAGACATAAAAAACTTCCAAAACCACAGCGTAACACAAGGAGCCCCAATGTAGTGAGTAAAGTCTGGAACCATTCGAGCAAACCACACTCATGACTAGTGACCAGCATATACAAAATAGTAATCATGTTATTCCCCACAACAGATGTAACCTGGTTAGCACCATAATAAATCTAAAACTGTATGTGAGGAAACTCAACCTAAAAATATTTTTCAATGACAAAGACAGAAACAACAATGAAAAAAGCAAATGGCCAGAGCAAGAAATGTAGAAAACTGAGCCAGTTCCAGGCACCCATTTCAGATTAAAAGTGAGGATCACATCAGGAAGTTGTTAAAAATACCAGCAAAGAAAAGATTCTACAAACTAGACAAACATGAATTTAAAGTCCAACAACTAAGCATGGGCAAAATGTCCAGAATCATGAAGGGCAACAAGGGAGGTGGTATATTAGTAAACGACACCACTGTGTAAAAAGATAACATTGAAGGAAAGCTCAACAAGAATTTCTGCACCTTTACAGATTTCAATACACTATCCAGCTCCTACACTAGCAAACAAGAAGCCCTGAATGAGCTCCATGATGTATTTGGTGGAAGCCAAATACACTCTGGCTAGGCTTATAAATGCCCTAGGGCAGATAGCCTAGTATCTACCTATGAACCTATGAACCTATGTTGTCATGATCAAAAACAGGATGTACTGATTCATGAGCATGACACACCCCTGGTTACCATCATTCTTCAGGATCTCCAAACTTGCTAAGAACCCCAATGATCTCCCCTATAAACTGGTTGTTGCTTCACATGGATCCATCACTGAACCTATCTCGAGTTACCTTGAATGCCAAATTAAACAGCTTGCAAGCAATGCAGATCTTTTATGCAGTGATGCCATATCGGTCATGATTAACATAGAGGTCCTAAATATTATTCTCCCCCATGATTTTTGTATCAGCGTTGTTTGGGAAGCAGATGAACGACATCACTGCATTACTTGGAGAAATTCAGCTTGTGCCAAACTGCTAAACATTCTGCTAAACAATGCCTATTGTATCTTTAATAACAAAATCTATAAGCAAACAAGGGTTATTGCAATGGGGGTGCCTATGGGGTCTCCAGCTTTACAAACAGCATGATGGGTAAATGGGAAGAAGAAGAATTCATATGCTACTTCATTTTGCAAAGCCACATAAATGCTATCTATGATTCATAGATGACATTTGCAATCCTCTGGGAGGGCACTGGGGACACACTCAGATCATTTTATCAATCATTCCAACTCTTTACTGAAGGTTACAATCACCTAAATCCATAACAGAGTGAGATTTCCAGACTTTACATTATTAAAAAAAAATAAACAGGAACAACAAGCCTTGCCAACAATCTCTACAACAAATCCACCAAGGTCAATATGCTAATGCATGCCACAAGTATGGGGCTTCCATGCAAGAGGCTATGAAAACAGTATGCTGCATAGGATTCTTAGACCCATTTTAGCCCAGCAGGAAAATGATGACCCAGGTGTGCTAGATCCCCCAATATATATCATCAAGACGTTTTAGAGCTTTGACACAAACCCCAGAGTTAATATAAGAAAAAGATGCACGCTCCTCAATTTCTCCAGGGAACCCAAAGAAATCAAGAAAAAATACTTATGAAAACTGCATCATAATTAATGATACAAACCTATTAGTCAGACTCTGCCATTTCGGCCCTCCTTCCTGTTTAAAAGAGAAAAAAAACATTAGAGATTATGCTGAGGCACTGAAGAGCACAATGAGACCAACAGACAGTGAGGGAAACATGGATACAGGTCATCAAACAGTAACTTTTATAGCCTTGTAAGCAACACCAACATCTCCCCTAACGGTAACTATGTAGCCTTATGAGCAACACCAACATCTCCCCTAACAGTAACTATGTAGCCTTATGAGCAACACCAACATCTCCCCTAACAGTAACTATGTAGCCTTATGAGCAACACCAACATCTCCTAACGGTAACTATGTAGCCTTATGAGCAACACCAACATCTCCCCTAACAGTAACTATGTAGCCTTATGAGCAACACCAACATCTCCCCTAACAGTAACTATGTAGCCTTATGAGCAACACCAACATCTCCCCTAACAGTAACTATGTAGCCTTATGAGCAACACCAACATCTCCCTAACAGTAACTATGTAGCCTTATGAGCAACACCAACATCTCCCTAACAGTAACTATGTAGCCTTATGAGCAACACCAACATCTCCCCTAACAGTAACTATGTAGCCTTATGAGCAACACCAACATCTCCCCTCACAGTAACTATGTAGCCTTATGAGCAACACCAACATCTCCCCTAACAGTAACTATGTAGCCTTATGAGCAACACCAACATCTCCCCTAACAGTAACTATGTAGCCTTATGAGCAACACCAACATCTCCCCTAACAGTAACTATGTAGCCTTATGAGCAACACCAACATCTCCCCTAACAGTAACTATGTAGCCTTATGAGCAACGCCATCATCTCCCCTAACAGTAACTATGTAGCCTTATGAGCAACGCCAACTTCTCCCCTAACAGTAACTATGTAGCCTTATGAGCAACACCAACATCTCCCCTAACAGTAACTATGTAGCCTTATGAGCAACACCAACATCTCCCCTAACAGTAACTATGTAGCCTTATAAGCAACACCAGCTACTTCATTTGCTCAGTAACAGGTATGAAAATTTAAAGTGAAATCGGTGATGACTGTGAGAGTGAATGAGTAGTCCATAGGGAACAATATACATGCTGTAACTGTATCTATGTGGAGAAAATCACTAATAATATGAAGGTGAGGATAGCCTTCCACATGTCTAAACATAAAACTGAAAATCAATAAAAACTCCCTGGCTAAACACACTTTCAACAATCAGCATCACTGCAGGTGTAAATTTCATATTTAAGACCAAATTAAATGTTAACTACTTAAAGAGGTCCTTGCTTCATTTCTGGAAAAATAGAGATGCAACAACAAATTCAGCTAAATATCTAGCACCCACCAGGACTCAATGCTACATACTTTATAAAAAGCATATTAGTTTTAAGGAAACTCAACAGTAGGCATTTTTACTGAATCATACGGTGGGACAAAAATGATCATGCAGGATGTTTGGCACTGGCAGTACAGGTTCTCTGGTTGTCTGGGTTTTGTTCTGCCTCTTGGTTATTCCTTTTAAATTGTACTTTTTAATCCAGGCTCTGCATGGGTGTTACACTTGTTAGTGTTGCTCACCAATCTAGGGAGGGATGGGTTGGGAAAAAAGAAAAGGTGACAGTTTTTTTTCAAACCACATAGATGTTTTCCACTTTGAACTTGTAAGTCCTTTGAATTTCTTGAATTATTTGAGATTGCTTTGTAAATTATTTGATATAGGTTGGAGATGATAGGATACCACTACCTTCCATCACTGTTTATTGACACCAACCAAAACGAAAATCTTGGCACATCTGGTGCATTCTCAGTTCAAACAGAAATATACCTTGCAAGATAATCCTGGTGGATAGACAGCCTATTATTGGGCAGAACTCCCCAAGGTTGATTTCAACAGATGTGTGTAACTCTCTATTTTTATTTTTATTGTATTTTTAGTTATGTTTTTGTTTTTACTTCAGGTTTTTTGAAATGTGCTTCATTTGGTTAGTATTTTAATTTTGTCTTACTCTGTGCCGTAGATCCAATTAACGTTTCACTGTACTATGTTTTTAATGTTAAGCTATGATGTGATCTCAGTCATTCCCCTTACTTTACAAAGTAATTTTCATTTTTAACACTTAAGTCTGGCACCCAAGTGATTTTTTTTCAATATCTGATGAAACGCTTATCTAGCAAAAGTACTATGGACTCTTATTCTACACCCTTATGTGGGTGCAGTGATCTTGCTTGAATAATCTCTGACCCAAGTGGGAAAAGAATAATCTGCATTACTCATGTTCACTGTGATTTTTTTTTTTACAAACATTTATTCAGGTGAAATTAGACAGGAAGATAAATCAAACAGCCTGCCATTAGTAAAGGGCTAGGCCTAATCAGGAAGATAAAGCAAACATCCTGCCATTAGTAAAGGGCTAGGCCTAATCAGGAAGATAAAGCAAACAGCCTGCCATTAGTAAAGGGCTAGGCCTAATCAGGAAGATAAAGCAAATAGTCTGTCATTGGTAAAGGGCTAGGCCTAATTAGGAAGATAAAGCAAGCAGCCAGTAATTAGTAAAGGGCTAGGCCTAATCAAGAAGATAAATCAAACAGCCTGCCATTACTAAAGAGCTAGGCCTAATCCTAGTTATAGCTCTTGGGGAAACATTGGTGAACAAATATCTATCAGATAAACTAGATCTCTGCCATGAAAAAGTGGGCTAATTGCACTGTGATTCTTTAGAAATTTAAAGTGAAGAAATCTAAGCTAAATCTATGCCCTGTTAAATGGGGTATTATCAATTTAATGCTTTATATATTAAAGATGACCAAGGAAATTTGACCATGACTAGAAAATGACTGCTTTAGAGGCATGAGTACAACCTGGAACTCATGCCATTTACTGTAGTTTTGGCAATATGGATATAAATAGGCTTTTGGTGACATGACTCCAAATGACCTAGTCAGAGATGATTCTTAACTCCACCATCAGATACTGCTATTCAAATGAAGGTGGTCAAATAACCTTGCAGGGATGAATGATCCTCGTCTTACTATGGCTACTCCCTCTAGAAGCTTACCTGCATGATGGACAGACAGTATAAAGTAAAGCTAATTGAACTCATGGTGTTTATCAGCAATCTTAAGGATTTCATAGAAAATTGTAATAAACCAATGTATTGGCGGGATAGGGATTTCTTTTGGTGTTATTGTTACAATCTTCATGTTTTTACAACATTTTGTTTTGATCATCTCATTCCACCCTGGCTGAATACTCACATCTGGTGACATTTGCCATCTTTGCATTTTCACTTCAAGATGGCTGTTCAGGTTGGCTCCTCTGTTGTCCTTTGTCATTTGCTTTAATATTATAAAAATGTTTAAAAAAAAAAAGGAAATTGCAGCACTGCCATAAAGGGATCCCCTGGAACCATTCAAACTATAACACATTTACAAGAGGAACCCTCGAACCAGTCAAAGTGCAGTACAGAAATAAAATGATCCCAGAATTCAGTCAAACTGCAGTGCATTCCTGGAAACAATCAAACTGCAGCACTGCCACAAAAGGATTCCTGAATCCTATCGTTTGTTAAATTGCTTGTTGTCACTGGTCACTTTGAATTTTAAATTCTGTGATTTATGCTGGTTGGTTTGATTGTCTTACTCGACATATTCTGGTCTTTTTTGTACTTTTGTAAGAGTTTGACAGTGTCTTACCAGACCAAAGAGTTAAATTTGCCTGAAATATTTTAAGCATTACCTTATTCTGTATTGTGTTTTCCTATATTCTTTCAAATGTTCCTGGAGTGTTGAACATTTTAAGCATATTTAGATATTTTCGGTTACAAATTTATATCTTTAAAAAATACCACACAACAAATTGTCTCCAATTAGCTACCAAAAATGGTTAGAAAAGGAGCACTGTAACAAAATGCTTATGAAAAACAAGAACTAGCCATATACTGTGCACTCACTTTAATTAAAATAATTAATCCTGAACATACAGAAAATATATAAAACCGTGGCAAGTGTTTGTTTCTTGTACAAGACTATTAAAGAGACTTCATCAGTGAGTAGGCAGCAAATGGCTACGTTTTTGTTTTTGTATAGTTTGTTACATTAATTTACACCTCTACTAAAGTATCTTTGCATTTCTTGTAGTCTTTATGTTATATTACATGACCATTTGCCATGTACATTATTTGACGACTATAGTGGCTACATTTGATCGATATTTATTATGAATAGATGCGTTGGAGCTTTTCTGCCCGGCCAGTGCAGTAACTGCACACTGCACCTCACAAATGCCTGCTTAAATGAATGAATCTTCTGTTCTCTTTGTTTTCCTCACATACACACATACTTGATAGACTTTATTCCTTCCAAACAGATAAAAAGTCAACTTCAGGGTAGATTAGAGCGGAGATGTTCTCATTTTATTATAACTTTTTTTTGTTTTTTGATTTCAGTGCTTCCATTGTTTTCTTTGAAATACCTGCTTTGCATATACGAAAAGTAATACACAAACCAGTTGTCCGTGTCAAGGGATAAGAAACTCATTTTATCTTCATTTTTATTCAGCTTTTACTCTGCAGTGATCAATAGAAAACCCTCTCTAAGGCTGTCTGTACAAATCTGCAGCTTTTATTTTATCAGACAAGACCGTTTTTTTATTTGTTTAATCCTTTTTAATCCTCTGAAAACTGAAAATACAAACAAGGTGTTTCTGCATCCATTTGGATTGCGCTCTACAGCTGAGCTTTGGATACCCATAAGAAATGTTTTTCTGACAATCTTGTCTTCTGACTATTTTACAAAGGTTGAAAACTTGCAAATCTCTTTGTGTGTGTCTCAGAATGATTTAACAATATTTTCCATGCCATTATTAAATCAAGCAAATGCCATTGCTTGTCTGTTATACTTCTGGGAATATTTTGGAAAAACAACCGATAACTTTCATCCAAAAATTTAGCAATGAATCATGTCAAACATAATTCTAGTAGCATAATACAGAAAATGTGTTGTAACTTCTTTTATTTTGCTTTTGTTTACTAGGTTTGCCCAACTTGGTTTAGACAAATCCCAATTATATACATTTTTAAACATACATTCAGTAATTACAGTAGTAAAAATAATTATGTGTTAGTAGATGGTGAACAGTGAGCATTTAAAGAGCTGTAATAGTGGATTTGTCAAATAGATAATAGATCCTGTGTGGTTGGAAGTCAAGAAATGAAGGTGAGAAAAGGAACTAGATAGGTCACAAAATGCTAGTATTGTAGTTACAGGGTGGGGTATAAAGCAGCTTCATAATTAATAATATAACTTAACTCTGGTGGCACAATGCCAGGGTAATCCTGTGGGATAGACTTGTAAAGGCTCCAGGGCTATTAGCCTAGTACATACCTATGAACCTATATAGATTGTTATCATAAGGTATAAACCTCTATAGTTCTGTAATTAGAAGTATAGAGGTCAGGGATAAGCAGTGTCACAAAACGTATATAAATAAGGCTGGGAGATGCTAACAAAACTGAAGCAAAGCTCTCTCCAGCCAAGACTGGGCTAGACAGTCAAGAGGAGTAGGTTAACACCTGTACCATACCACACTCAACAGGGTCTATGTTAAATAAACGAATGCTTAAAATGTCGAGTACAACATACTTGAACACTTTTAAGTGAACATTTATTTAATCGAGAGCCCAGAATGTCAGAAAATGGAGTTCCAAATTATTTTGGTTGGCCAGCACTGACATATGTGACATATTACGTCATGTCAGCTACTGCTAATGGCACTGTACTGTGCATAAAGGGAGAATTTCCATTTTCTGCACTGACGTGCAGTCTCAGTGTTGGTATATATAAGTAGGGGGGTGTGGTGGTGCAGGGGGGCTCCCCCCCACTTGCAACATTATGGTATGTTGTTCTGATAATTTTTTTTTTTTTACGATGTATTGGAAGGTGCTGTTGTTTACATGTTGTGTAGAACTTTGGATGGGTAAGTGGCCAAACATAACATTTTGGTGTTGTGTATTGTGACATTCTGGGCTCTTGGTTAAATAAACATTCGCTTAAAAGTGTTCAAGTATGTTGTACTCAACATTTTAAGCATTCGTTTATTTAACATAGACCCACTCAACACATAGTCCTTCAAAACCCACACTACCAAAACCCACACATAGGTTCATAGGTTGGTACTAGGCTATCGGCCCAAGGGCCTATACAAGCCTAGCCATAACAATTCCCTGGATATTTCTTCCCACAATACTTACTTCTCTGGACCCCTGTCTAGCAGGGTGACTGACGTGATCCCTGGAGTGAATTTCCTATCTCCCATACAATTGTCAAGATTCCTTTTGAAGAGGGCCAAGGAGGCACTGTTCTTGACATGTGTGGGCAGTCTATTCCAGAGTATGGGGAGTCTCTGGGTCAGGAACCTATCCCTCCAGCATGTTTTGTTCATTGTGATGACAGGGTTTAGATCCCTGGAGTGTGTGGCTCTAAGGGATTGGGATTTCTTTAAGTGGAGCATTTCCAACAGCTCAGGGTTTAACATGGCCTTGTATGTTGAGCAGAGATTGCCTCTGAATAGACAATATGCCACAGAGTATAGCTGGAGTTTGTTTAGATGGTCAGGATAGGGCATCTGCTTTAGGCCTCTGATTCTTTTAGTGAGGTATTTTTGCGGCCTTTCCAGCTGTTGCAAATGTCTTGTGAGGTACATACCAAACAGGGTGTTGTAGTCTATAATGGGTCTAATGAGGAATGAGTACAGTGGGACAATGACCTCCTTTTTTCTGGATGAAAAGCCCTTAGTGATGAGGTGTGCCACATAGAAGGATTTCCTGACTGTTGTGGCGATGTGGTTATCGAAGGTGAGACCACTGTTCACCTGTGTCCCAAAGTCTGTCATCACACTTTCAGTGTTTAGTGTTCTGCCACCTATGTGGTAATCCATGGGTACATGTTTTTTTTTCCCAAAGGGGATAACTATATGTTTCTTGGCATTAAGCTTGAACCCATGGCTCTGGCACCTAGCATCTGTTTCTGTAAGGCCCTTTTGTAGAATATACACATCATTTGGGGATTCAATAATGGCTCCCAGTTTGCAGTCATCTGCAAACTTTGTTAGCCAGAGTCCCATAGTGTTGGCCTATACTTCAGAGAACTAGATGCAAAACAAGAGTGGTCCCAGTACTGAACCCTGAGGTACTCCACTTGTCACTTGTCTGGAGCTGGATTTGGAGTTGGCTACTTTTGCAGTCTGGGTTCTGTCAGTAAGCCAGTTGGCAACCCACTGAATGATGTAGGGATTTGTGCCCAGCTTAGTAAGTTTATCTATGATTCCAGAGTGGGGGATGGTGTCAAAGGCATTGGCAAGGTCCAGATAGGCTGCGTGGACTGCCTTACCCTCGTCCACAGCTTTGGAGACTGATTCAAAGAAGTCAATCAGGTTGAGGAGACAAGATCGGCCCTTCACAAAACTAAACTGGGCGGGGTCCAGTGTTTGAAGGTTGCCAATGTTCTTGTTTATAAGTTCCATGATAATGCGTTCCATGCCCTTGCAGATCAGGCTCATCAGACTGATGGGATATTAGTTCCCGGGATCCAAGGTGGATCCCCGCCTTGTGGAGTGGGATAACTATAGCTGTGCACAACTCAGTGGGCATGAAGCCTGAGGTGAGGCTATGATTAAACATGACACTTAGACAAGGTGCCAGTTCATTTTGGTAGTTCATGTAGTATACAGCCCGGGATGTCATCTGGTCCCATGGATGCTGTATTCTTATTTATTTTATTTATTTATTTTATTTTACATTTGTTGACCGGGCTAGTCCAGCTGGATCGTTGTCCATTTTCAGTGGAGGCCCGGGGAGAAAAGCTCCACAGATTAAAGCATGTTTATAGAAATACATGTAAAATAAACACTTATGATATAGGCAAAGAGCAATAATACAAGGATATTAGTTCAGGTCAGGTGATGCAATTCTAACAACAAACAAATAATACTAACTATGTAATATAAATTATGTAATTAAAACAAGAAAATAAAATTTTTTACAACAGTAGTAACACTAGAATCATAATGTTATTTATGATTAGAGAGAAAGGAGTGTTAAATAAAATGCAAATATAGTTGAAAGATGAAAGTAGGTTAGTCTGGATTGGTACAAGAGCAGAGCCAGAAGTTGTTCAGATGTGAAAGAAGTTGCTTCTTAAAGAAAGGAAAAGTGGCTAAAGAGGAGAGATGTAAGGGAAGGTTATTCCATATTTTGCCAACTGAGTTGGAGAAAAGGCAGTTCCCTGCAGAGTTTGAAATTCTGGTAATGTTAACTTGTAGCTTTTGGGAGGAGCATAGTTGTTTTAAATTATTATAGGGAGTCAAGAGGTTGCTAAGAGCCGGTGTTTTTGAGGGTTGATATAAAATTTTATGTGCTATTAAGAGTTGTTGATAGATAATCTTGTTAGGAAGTTCTAGCCAGTGTAGAAGTTTTAAGTTTATGCAGTGGTGAGTTCTATATTGAGATGCAGTGGCAAATCGAGCTATGTTGTGGTAAGATGTAGACAGTTTCCTAAGGTTACCTTTAGATAGATTAGTGTAGATAGAGGACGATACAGAAGGGTAGAGATAAGATGTGATTGTGCTAAGGTAGTCCGTGCCTCGGTGTAAGGAAGGGTTTGATTCTGTATAGTGAACCAATCTTTTATTAACTGCTTTTATTGTGTTATTAATGTGGTGGTCAAAGCTAAGATTATTATCAATAGTAACACCAAGCAGTTTTGTAGTGAAGTCGGGGGAAATGTGAGAGTTATCACTTGCAGTGATAGTAAAATTTAGTTGGGTAGATTTGTGTGTAGGTGAAAAAGTAATAGTTTTGTTTTCTTGGGGTTAAGGAAGACATCTTTTTGAGAACCATTGTTCAACGGTTGAAAAGGTTGCTTGTGTAAGGGATTGGAGTTCTGCTTGAGAGGAGGCTGTACAAATTATAGTGGAATCATCTGCATATTGTATGCAGGTAGTGTTTTGGATAGATGATTGGAGATCATTAATAAAGATGGAGAATAAAAGTGGGCCTAGTATAGATCCCTGTGGTACTCCTAAAGAGATAGGTAGTAGAGTAGATAGAGAATTTTTCCAGAGTACTGCTTGATGTCGATCTTCTAGATATGATGAAAGCCAGGTCAAAGAAGAGTCATCCAAGGCAAGGGATTTCAGTATGTGGAGAAGAAGTGTATGGTTTACCATATCGAAGGCTTTTGACAGGTCTAGGAATAGAGAAGAGGTTAGTTTGTTGTTATTACGGTTACAGTTGATAGTGTTCGTGAAAGAGAGTAGTGCAGTGGTAGTACTACGTGAAGGCCTAAATCCATGTTGAGTGTCAGCTAGTAGGTTGTTAAGGAGGAGATGGTTAAGTAGTTGTTTATGTATACATTTTTCCATAATTTTTGCTAGTGGAGATAATAGTGCGATAGGGCGAAAGTTAGAAAGGTCAGTAGATTTACTTCCTTTGTGTAAGGGTATGATGTATGATATTTTCCAAATTGCTGGGAAAGTACTTTCTTTTATGGATCTGTTTATTAGAATAGAGACAGGATAGGCAATAGCTTTAGCTGCTACTTGCAGGAATTCAGCAGGAAGCTTGTCTGCTGAGGGGTAGTGGGTTTAAGTTTGTGTAATAGAGATTGTATATAAGAGGTGGGTATAGGTTGTAGTTGAAGGAGAGGAAGAGAGTCATTGAAGCTACTTAAGAGCAGTTGAGAAGTATCAGGAGATAGGTGGTTAGCTAGACTTTGTATGGAAGTAGTAAAGAAAGTATTGAAATTATTGGCTATTAAAGTGGGATCTTCGGGGTCTAAGTCCTGTGGATTGGGTGTGACTAATTTGCCTGGGGTAATTAGATTGTTAATAGTAGACCAAAATTTTTTTGGTTCTTTATTGGTGGATTGTTGTAGTTCAAAGTAAAAATTCTTTTTATCTGTTATGATGGCTTTTTTGGTACTGTTTCTGAGCTCTCTAAAGGTTTGATGATCTGTTGGGTTTCTAGAGGAACGCCATTTATTCCAGGATTTATTTCTGAGAATAATTTTATGCTTAGTATTAGAGGTTAGCCAGGGTGCTGTCTTAGTCTTTGTTCTAATAGTGCGACTTGGGGCATGTTGATTTAGGATTGCAAGGAATGCTGAATTGAAGTATTCAACGGCTTTGTTGAGTGTGAGGTGTTTTAGAGGGGTTCAGTTATATTGTGAAAGTTCTGTTTGAAACTGTTCAGGAATAATTTTTTTTTGGAGTATAGTGTTTTGTGAGTGGTAGGAAAGTTTAGGTTAGTTTTGGCGGAGTGATCGCTAATGTCATCAGGAAGGATGCCAGTTTGGTAGTTTGTAGGGGAGTTAGTAGGATCCAGTCCAAGGTGGTTTCTTTTTTGCTTTTATTGGTTCTGGTAGGACTATTAATGAGTTGTTTAAAACCATTAAGGTTTAGATTAATATTGCTACATGATTTCCAATCAATGTTAAAGTCCCCAAGAAATAGTGTTTCTTGAGGAAGTTTGTTAGAGATTTGTTCTAGAATGTGTTCTAGGTAGGGATGTTATATCCTGTAGGGATATATGCACAGATGATGTTTATTGCTTTACTATTGTTGATTTGTATTTTGGAGTAAATTATTTCAGCATTGTTGTTTTGGGGAGGGTAAGGTCAAGAAGAGTAAGCTTTAGGTTAGTTCTATATATAATTGCTACTCCTCCACCTTTCTTGGTGGAGCGATCAAGTCTTACAATGCTATAACCAGGTGGGTAATCTCAATGTCTTTAATTGCAGGTTTTAGCCAGGTTTCTGATAAGCATAAGATATCAAAGTTGTGTATTTCTAGTAGGGCATGGAGTTGACTAATTTTGTTACAGATGCGAGGTGGGTGGATAGTAGGTTAGTGGGTTTGGAGGAAGAGAGAGAGGGTTTGGTATGATTTTTATGTGTTGTGGTTTTATTATTTTCTGCCTGGGTTCATCTTGTAGTAGAAGGAGTACTGTAGCATATCTTTCTGGTTTAAATTTTTGGAAAGCTTCAATTATTTTCTTTGTTTTTGATTTTAGTAGTTTATAGTGTAGTAGCCTATGGTATTTGGGAAGAATGTATGTAGATTCTGAGGAGGTATGTAAGAAGGAAGAGGATTGGGATGTTATGGCTGTACAGGTGTGTTTTGAAGGAAGTGAGAGAGAAACAGTTAGAGAGTGTCCGTAGGAGGTTAGGAAGTAAGTAGTCATAAGTGAGGAAAGTAGTAAGAAGGAGATAGCTATTTTCAGTTGTGACTGGAAGATAGTCATAGTCATGGTGATGTCAGGTGGTTTTGCTTTTGATTGTGGTTTAGGATAGCTGTGTCTGATTGGTGGGAGTAAGTAGGGGGTGTGGTGAATGGAGGAATAAACACTCTTACCTTTGGAGTGTGCGGTTTCTACCCGTGCGGCCTTGATTACCGGAATTTGGCAATCTTTTGGTATTGAGATGGGCCTTTTAGGGGGTGAGAGGGGGTGAAATTGGCACTAAATTGATCTGCCAGGATATTGGTAATATCCTTGGGATCAGTATATTTAATGCCATTCTGTTGTAGCTCAGAGCAGATCTGAGCATTGCCATTTAGATTCTTGACATAGTTATAGAATGCCTTGTGGTTGTCTTTGGAATCTTTGGAAAGTTTATTTTTGTAACTAGCTTTGGAGGATTTTATGAGGGATCTCAGCTTCTTACTGAGGCTGGTAAAGGAGTTTTTGCATTCTGGTATTTTCCTCTTTTCTGTAACAGTTTCTTCCCTCTGTTGTATAGTTTGTTTATGGCAGAGGACCACCAGATTGGCTTCCTTTTTATGGAGGAGAGCGTCTTGGTTCTATTTTGGATGGCACGATTCATGCACAAGTGGCTGTGCTCGTGCAGTGCCTTAGTGTAGGATTTGACAGTCGAACTTTCAGCTCCCATCTGCATGGGTGTCATGAAGTTTGTCACTTCTGACTTGAGTAGCATGAAGTTGGCTTTGGAGAAGTTTTTTATGGAGGTTTCCTTACTGGGGGGGTGTGGGTGGGATGTGGATGTCAAGGGTGATTTGCTTATGGTCAGACCTGACTAATGACCACAACCCACACATAGAAACCAAAACACACAACCACATTCACGGAGGCTCTCAATAAAAATCTGCCCAAGCAACAGAGACCTCCCAAGCTGAAACGCAAACAACCACCACCTCCCAACACTATCCAAATGACACATAGCCCACAAAATCAGTGTGATACTCAACCTCAGCCCATAAGGCAAAACAACGTACCCAACACACTAGTCATTGGTGACTCTATAGTCAGGCACACTGATATCCCACTCACAAGGCTAAACAAGGAGAACGTTACTGTCAGCTACCTGTCGGGTGCCAGGATCTGCCACTTAATGCATGCATTCAGGTCACTCCACAAGTACAAATATGACTCTGTCATTGTCCATGCTGGTGTGAATGACCTGAGATGTACCTCCCTGGACTAGATGAAAAGAGACATGGAGAAGCTCTCCGATCTTGTAGTCCAGGAGGGTATGACTCTAGCCCTGAGTAGCATCCTGCCATTGCCCAGAATGATACCACAGTACAATGACAAAATGATTGACTTCAACAATTGGCTAAGCTTCTGGTGTCATTCTAAGGGGATCCAGTATCTGTCTGCCTTGGACGACATGGTCGACAGACCATGATGCTTTGCCAGAGATGACCTGCACCTGTCACCCCTGGGATTCTGGATACTGGCTAAGGGTCTTGCCACCCCTATAGTGCCATTTTTAGGCAAGGTTTAAATGCTACATTCGCCACCATAACAGGTACAAGCAAGCAAACTCTGAGGGTAATGCTACTCAATGCTAGAAGTCTAAACCTCAAAATGCACTCACTCGAAGCACTCCTTAAAATAAAGAACATCGACATCTGTACAGTGACAGAGACCTGGTTCAAGGCTCCAGAGAGCACCCCTGCATTACCAGGCTATAATTCATACCACACCTTTTGGGCACCAAACCTGGACTGAAACACTAAAGGTGGAGGCGTGTCCATATTCATTAAGGATATCCACACCTCCAGGCTAGTTGCTCAACATAATGCATTCAAAATTATCCAAGTGCAACTAACACTTGGCAAGACTGCAGTTCAGGTTGTAGCTTGTTACAGATACCCCACCATGCCCCAGGATTCCCACTCCATTTCTTAAGATACTGGAAAATATTAAGGTACAACCCTATACCTTAATTATGGGTGATTTCAACTATCCCATCATCAACTGGGAAAACTACTCATTTACCAACTCATTCACATAGCATTTCCTGGAATTCATAAATTCCAGTGCCTTGGATCAGCTTGTCCACACCCCCACCAGGGGTAGCAGTATCCTGGACCTGGTCATTACCAATATGGGTAACCGGTGTTCCACACCAGAGGTCAACTCCTCGCTGGTCAGATCGGACCACAAGCTAATCATCCTAGACATCAATATCCCACCTCACCCTCATTAAGGAAACCACCGTCAAAAACTACTCCAAAGCCAACTTCATGCTTTTTAAGACAGAAGTGGCAAACTTCACGACACTTATGCCATACAACATAACCACACTGGAAGACACCCTGCAGTGGCTATCATGTCATTACCCTCAAGAAACCCTACTACTCGGAGATTTTAGCATAGACTAGGGCACCTGCTCCTCAAAATCTCTTTCTACCCATATCAACCTGCATGCATTTACACAAATCATATCCATCCCTACCAGGATAGGTAAACCCAACCAAAAAAAAAGCATACTCGACTGGGTACTCATTATATAGTCAACCCCAACTGTACACCACTGGTACCCTCCCCGACGACCTAAATGATCACCTTCTCACTTATATAATTAAGCACAAAGCCATTAATCCCCAACAACCCTCACTCAGAAAAGTTAGAAACAAAATAAAAGACTTTGACCCTGCCAAATTCCAACAGGAACTTAAATCAGGTAACTGGTCTACTCTTAAACACCTCCCCTTAGAGGAGGCAGTTGTTTACTTAATAACAGATTTCTTGAGATTCTTCATTTACATGCACCTGCTCATTTAAAGAGAACAAAAGCAAAAACTGCACCATGGCTTTCTAAAGAGACTAGACTCAAAATTAACTGTAGAAACAAATTATGGGCTTTATGGCATTCTACTAAAGACCCCCAAGATCAGATTAAATGCAGACAATCTAGGAATGAAACTAAAAAATCCATTTTACAAGACAAAAAACAATACTACTACCGTTTACAGACAGTGAACCAAAATAACCCTCAGAAGTTCTGGGCAGGTTTGAATAATCTACTTCATCCTGGAAAAACTTCTACCCCCATCCCAGCTTCTACTATTGACAAGCCCCCCGAGGATGTTTCAGACAGTTTCAACTGATTCTTTACTGAGACATCTCAAGCCCTAGCTAGTCAATTACCTCCTAGGACTCCTGGCCCTGAAAGTTACACACCATAGAAACGTACTTTTATTCAACTTCAACTTCCAACCAGTGGCCACATCGCTTGTCTGTACCTTGATCAAAAATGTAAAACCCACCACACTGTCTGCTGATCAACTCCCTGCCAAATATCTTCAAAAATCAGCTGATGCTATTGCCTACCCAGTATCAATACTAATTAATCAAACCATAGCAGAAGCTAGAATTCTCACCATTTGGAAAATATCCTACATAATCCCATTACATAAAGAAGGCAGCTCTACTGAATTCTCCAATTATAGACCAATATCCATACTCTCTCCACTTGCAAAGATTATGGAAAAATGTATTCACAGACAACTCATGCACCACCTAATCCAGAATCACCTCATGGCAGATACCCAACACGGCTTCTGTCCACATCACAGCATTAATTCAGCCCTACTAGCTTTCGCCAACACCATAAACTATAATTGCAATAACAACATATCCTGCGCCCTCTTCTTGGACCTTTCCAAGGCATTCAACATGGTTGACCA